>NC_045781.1:24008156-24316356 GCF_008692025.1 Phocoena sinus | reverse complement strand
GTTTAGAAATCAAGTGGCTTGCTCAAAGCACACAACTAGTAAAGCTGGGTTTGAAGACTTGTTTAGCGACTTTGGCAGTTCCCACCCTCGAGGCTTAGTGGTGACATCCACCGCCCAGGTGCCCTACACCTAGAATGACTTTACACCTCCCATGGAGCATTTATGGGACCAGAGTCTCTTGTGATCAGAATTCAAAGACTCTTTGTTGAGAGTGGCTGCAAAGCATTTTTGATCACAGCCTTTCTCTTACACAACTGGACAGAGGTCTGGGAGGACCAAGAGGAAAGGGGCTTGTTCTGTTACCCTGGTTTCTTGCTCAGCTCAGCAAATGGAATAACTAAGGCCTCCAACGCAGTGCCTGGGCTTAAGTGAAAACAGCAATTCAAAAACTCTCTGGCAAAGAATGCAGACAGCATGTCACTGCTCTCTGATGTGTCATCCAGATCTCTGTCCTTTGTGCCTACTGCCTTTGTGGGTAGGCACAGAAGCACAAAACAGGATGGATTAGCTAATCCCCTGCTGGCGGCGAGATGGGAGCCTGAAATTCAGCTCTGAGGATTCCTTGACTCTGGGGGTCAAGAAGTTAGCAGTGTCCAGAGCCAGCCCTGCATGGCTCCCATTGCTGACAGCTAGCTGAAGGGCCCACATGGGCTGCTGGGAGGTCACAGCGGGGCGTTTCCATTTTAACCCCATTGTTTAGCCAAATGAAGCCAAGATATTCCTGCTCCCCACTGGAGAAGTCAGCCCGGCTTCAATAATTTCTGAGTGCTGACAGATAATTCAGAGATATTGGATATTTCACCACCTGGGGACTGCCCTTGCCTACCACAGCAATCAGTTACTGCCCGCCAACCAGGGGCCATGCAGAGGCCCTGGGCCCCCTCACGCCTTTATGATCAGGCTCCAGCGTCTTGGAAAATATTGCTTGAATTTATTTATATAATCACGTTAGGAAGGCAGTGAGTTATTGTGGAGTCAGCATTCTTCCATCTTCCTTCCCACTAATCCTTTGTTTGAGATTCTGCTTGAAGGACTCCGATTACTAATGCAATTACATGCTACCTGGTAAAGGGTAATCCAAAAAAAATTAAACCCTTCCACATATTGTATTTTTCACCCAGAGCCACCCTTCTCCTAAAACTGAGTGCTCACATAAATCAATTAACTACTGATTTTATGACTACCTGCTTTTAAGAACACATAGGCTTTGGACACCACCCTCATCTTAAAGATAAATGTTGCCTCTCATTTGGAACACCAGCCCTTCAGAGACCTCTGAGTAAAAGCCAACACTCTGAATGGAGTTGATTTTAATAACAACAGAATGCAAGACCACCACCAAGCAGGACCGCATGTGTTTTATCCTGGTATCACTAAAACCCGAAGGCTTCAGGCTGCCTTCCTGACATTCATGGGCCTTAATATCATGCCCTCTTTCTTCCACTGACCATAGAGTAAATGTGAAAATAAATAAAATGGGGCTGCAGACTCCAGGAATATTCTTCTTGGAGTGGTTCAGGAGGCATGACATTGAACCTGTGGATTGTAACGCTAGCACACTGTTTGGTTCTGCAGTAAACAATACTATAAAGATCACCTAAACGCTACCGAGTTTCAAATTTTACATCAACCTACAAACCACACAGGCTAAACTATGGTTACAGAGCAAAATATAAATGTTATCCAACTTAACAACATAAAAGTAAAAATACAGCGTACCTGAATGGGTGGAGGGGATTGGGAGGGAATTAAAAAGCAGACGATATTGTCTGTGATCAATGAAATAAGAAATGGAAGTCTTAGAATGTGACTGAATTTGCCTCGGTGATCAGTAAGAAGAAATAGTGATTTAATTGTCTTTGGAGGAGAGGAGATACAAAGTGAAGGCTGGTATAAGGAAGCTAGATCTCTTATCACAAGAGGAAGTCGAAAGACAGTGCCCAGAGTTGATCAATCAAAAAACAACTGTGTAATTATATCATTTAGACATATAGAAGCAACTGTCAGAACTAAAACCAGAAACCATTAAAGTGGTTACTTCAATTTAACCCTATGGTCAGGAGAGTGGCCTTGAGTTGGGGGTGGATAGGGACTTCTGAGGGCTGGTCGTGCTCCATTTCTTGATCTGGGTGCTAGTTACAAGAGTATCTTTGTAAAACTAATCAGCCACATACTTACGATGTCTACAATTTTTCTACTTGTAGGGTACATTTCAACTAAAATTTCCTCACTAAAAGCGGCTGCCTCTGGGGAGCAGGAGTACAAGAAATGAGGGGAGAGACAGGGTATCATTGTTTTCTCACCATCAGCCCAGCTGATTATTCAGCCCAACTGGATTATTTTTAACCATGCAAGGTGTTACTTGCATGAGAATTAATAATGTTTATGCTGCTTCATACTGGACCCTCAGGTCACTTCTCAGGTGTGAGAAGTTCCATGTCCTCTAAAGGCAAAATTCCATGATGTGTATAAGGTGCTGGGGGATGGATATCAGCAGACTTGGGGAAGTGCTTTCAGAGCCCCCAACAATTTGGGTAGTGAGTTCACTGTCATTGGAGATGCTGAAGACAAAGAGATAAGGAAGAAATGTTTCAGACATTACATGAAATTTCTAAAAACCTTATATGTTCTGGTATAATGTTATAAGTCATAATTCTAGTTATTACTTTAAAATGTATATCTCAGAAATAACTAAAAAAAAAGAGAGAGAGAGAGATAAGGAAGGAGCCCTGCCCAGGGGACTGTGGATGCAGTCTGATTATTGCTGAAACTCAGCAACTCTGTGGGCTACAGATACTTTGGTCCGGGGCACCTGCATTTCTTCTTTTTCTTTTTTTTTTTTTTTGAAGCTTTTTGGTCCATTACAAATTGGGACAAGATCAGAACTGGAAAGAGAAGAGTCAAAGGAATCCCTTTTCTCCACATTGATGTTGAAGGTGAGCAGTCCAGGGTAGGGGGTGGGGGGCGGTGACACTGGGGACGAGAATACACCAGCTGGGCCAAACCAAGTATGGATGCTTCACCACCTGGGGACTGCCTTTTGCCACTGCCCGCCAAGCAGGGGCCAGGCGGATGGTCGGGCTAGGTATCCAAGGGCTGGGAATTTAGGATATCTTCTGCTCTGAGACCTCTACACCAGGGGTCAGCAAACTGTGGCCCAGAGGTCAGATTTTGCCCACTGCCTGTTTTTGAATAGCCGGTAAACTAAGAATGACTTGACATTTTTAAATGACTGAAAAATATCAAAACAAAAATAGAACATGCCATGACACATGAAATTTAAATTTCAGTGTCTATAAACAAGGTTTTATTGGAAGAGAGCAGTGTTCATCATTTACATATTGTCTCTGGCTGCTTTTGCTACAACAGCAGGGTTGAATGGTTTCAACACAAAGCCTAAAACACTTACAATCGGGTCCTTTACAGAAAAAGTTTACCAAGCCCTTCTCTATACCATGGCTAGTAAAATAGCATCTGTTCATCCAGCGCTTTTAACTCCCAAAGTACTTGTCTCACTTTGTCATGATCTTCTTGTTTAACATGCTGTAGGAGGAATTTGGAATCATAGAATTGGAATCAAAGAATTTGCAATCATGGAATATAAACAGGCCCTGGCTGGCAGACTCCCCAACCACGACTCCCCAATTTCACATCTGGGAAACTGGAGTCCCTCCTGAGAAAGTGCTCCCCTTTGCACTTAGGTCATTGTCTTGGGGCTCTTGCTTCGTGTGATCAAATCCCCCTCAAGCTCCCTTGCAGCACGGGGTTCAAAAGAGGAACTCAGGGGCTTCCCTGGTGGCGCAGTGCTTGGGAGTCCGCCTGCCGATGCAGGGGACACGGGTTCGTGCCCCAGTCTGGGAAGATCCCACGTGCCGCGGAGCGGCTGGGCCCGTGAGCCATGGCCGCTGAGCCTGCGCGTCCGGAGCCTGTGCTCCTCAACGGGAGAGGCCACAGCAGTGAGAGGCCTGCGTACGGCAAAAAAAAAAGAGGAACACAGGACCAGAACTCAAGCACAGGAGACTTGGTCCACCTTGCAGATAAGGCAACTCATCAAATTGCCAATTTACTGAGCTCATGGAGGTTTTGTTGTTGGGAAATTATCATTTGCCCCCAGTCCTCCTGGTGTTTCTGAAAGCAAGTGGGCTTTTCCTTAAGCACACCCAGTCTTCCCTGCCTTTGCAGAAGAACGTCCGTTCTGATTTTTGGTAGGAAAATGACTAAGGAGAATTGCCCTGGCTCAGTTACTGTAGGGTTTTACAGTCTCTGGGGACAAGGCAGGAGAGAACAAAATGTTGACAGATTCTTCAGTTATTGGATGAAGTGCCAATTGGTGTGTTGCTTGTTTGACAGATTGATTTTTGGTGAGCTGACTCTTGCTGGCTTCCAAGCGAAGCGCAAATCTGAGGCTGGATTTTGGAGACCACTCACTTGGGGGATTCTCTGTGGCAAATTAAAGCTAGGGAGTGAGGCCAGGCCCCTGCAAAGGCTCCAGTTCCTCAGCTGGGTCCAGCCGGCCAGCCGTGCTTAGCTCCCAGCTGTGTGCCTGGACTTGGCTTCCCAGGAGGCAGGGCTCTTCTCCCCTCGGCCTGACGGTTGCCTTGGAGACCGAGAGCTCCAGGGAGAAGCTCTGTACTTGCAGCCTCCCCGGGCTTGCCTAAGTAGTGGGCCTTTTTACCCTTTTTTCCTTGCACAAAGGACAGCATCTGTCAGATAAATTCATCTCAGCGAAGTTGGAGGACACCTGGAGCCTGGCCGATCACCCCGGCAAGCCCCATCTCTGCCCACCCACAGCACAGTGTACAGTAAGTGAGCAGCTCTGCCCTGGCGGCAACCGCACACTTCCCCTTGCCCGTCTCACCTGTTAATAGCAGAGTTCTGAAATCAACCCACCTGGATTCAAATCCTGGCTCCTCGTGTGCTAGCAGTGTCGCCTGAATGAATGATTTTGCTCCTCTGAACCTCAGTTTCTTACCTGTAAATCTGTGAAGTTGAGTTTTTTTCAATGTACCTAATTCAGAAAGTAGTGAGGGTTCATTGAGATAATGCATGTAAAGCCCTTAAACACTACCTGGCCGACAGAAGCAAACACCATGCTATTAATATTTCCTTTGGGGGGAAAAGCCCTGCCAAATGTGAACTGGAGTGACTAGCTAAAGGAAGAGCTGGAGTCCTCTGGCCTGTCCATCACTGAAGCCCTGGGGGGTGGCGATGATGAGCCCCAGGGGTTGTGGGCTGGTTATTTGTTTGGCTGGTCCAAATGACTTATTATACCAGCCTGTGGCAAGGGAGTAGAAAGGAAGAAGATAAAAAATCAGAGCATCGATTTTTCCAGCACATGAAACCAGCAATGTTATTTCCAGATCCATCCTTTCTGAAATTAAATTAAATAAAGTTTAGTTCAGTTTGTCAATTTGCTGAAAACCATCATCACCTGACTTTCGGCTTTGTAGTGAAGGGGCTCATGGACGATGTGTTTTCCAGGTAAGTGTTATTGCTTTAGGAGAAGTGAGGGCTTTTGATAACGGTCCAGAATTTTAAGAGCTTTTCAACCGAATGAGGTAGCAATTTGCAACTGCGTTTTCCATAACCATTAGGCGGACATTTTAATAAATGGGGGCAGTGGTGACAGAGTCCTCCAGGAGTGAGTTAAAGCTGCAGGACTCCACACTCTTACTCAGAATACAGTCCCCAAGGTGGGTGAACAGTCCCCCTGCCTTGAGATACACTTTTGAAAAACCAGAAACATATTCCCCTTTTACTTCAATTATATTTTTCTTTCCTTCAAAAACAATAAATGTGCCAGTTATTTCAGGTGAGAAAACGTAATCTTGAGATTGCCTTAAGGAGAGGTGTTTTCCAAGCCCAAGCTCACCCAGGTAAAGGGCTAATAAAAGCCTCCAGAGGGGCCAGGCGGGGGCAGACAGGAGTAATAAGTGGCCTGTCAGTCATGGTAGACAGGCAGAGCCAATCAGATGGGCTTGGGGGAGATCCCACATGGTGAACAGACTGGAAGTGGGGAGGGGTTAATGAAAACCGGTTCTATATCACTGGGCCACTGTGAGGATGTTTCACTAATTACCTCCACACTGCCTGGGGCTTCAATCTGTCCCTAAGATCCCTGACCACTGAAAGGTCAGAACCATGGTTTCCAGGATGAGTAAATAAAGATGGCCAAGGGAATCAATCTTTTATTGAAAGTCATGGCTCGAGGACGTGAGCTGTTCCGGGTGGTCTGAGTTGTTCAAGAGTTTGGTCCTAGGTCTGGTGGGATGTCCAGAGTGGCTTCAGCAGGGCCGACAGCTGAATTCACTCTTTCAAAACTGGTTCCCACTTATGCAAACTCTGAGTTGAGTGGCCCCCCCGCCCCATTTGTGTGAAACCATCCTCAACCTTCTTGGGGCAGAATTACCTGGTGTTCCCTTCCTACTCCCAGAACATTTCATACATACCCCAGTGAATACCCTCGAGCACCCAGTACTGTAATGATCTGCCTGGGTGCCCATCTCCAGCCTCTGCAACGGTGCCTGGCACAGAGGAGAGGCTGGCCTACTGCATGAAGAAAGGGATCCCATGGAAACCCCTCTAGGACACAATGACAATGGTTTGTCAGAAATTCTGGCTTGAGTTCATTATAATGTGGTTTGTAGTTGGAGACATTTTAGAAAAAAACGAAAGCCCTGTTTAAGTAAATCACGGTGCATTCATTCAATAGGCTATTATATAGCCATGAACAATGATATAGCAGATGTATATTTATTTCTTTGAAAAGATTCTTGTGATGTGTGATTAAAGGGGAAAAAGCAGGCTACAAAACAGTTTGCATAACATAATCCCATTTTTATTGAAGGAAAAAGTTTGTATTTCACACACACAAAATCTTGGGTTACATCAATAGAGGTGACCACAGGAGCTACACTGAAGTATCAGATTTAAGAAGAACTTTGACAAGGTGATCTTCACCCAGAAAAGGGTGATTGATTGAAATGGAGAAGAATCCAAAACCACATCATTTGAATAAGGATTGAAAGAACCGAGTCCTTTCCTAATTGGGATAAAAAGACTCAGAGTCGTACTGAAGGATACGGGGCCAATGAGAACACTCACAGCGTAAGCTGAAAGCTCTTAAGAGACACGGGAGAGGTAGTAACGCTGCAGGGAATGGGATCAAGTAAGGCCCCGTGAACAAGGTGTCCTTTGAACTTGGCTCTAAACTCTAAAGCTGAAGGCGGCATCTCCCAGCCTTTATCTACTGGCATCCCAATCTCACAATTTTGGCATTTCCTTGTTCTGCCTGTATGATTGTTTACTTATGTTCTTCTTTTAAATTGTCTTATTGTGAAATAAATTAGTTCCAAAAGGTAACTCTGCCTCACTAATGATATGGAAAAACCAATATTGCCACCACAAGAAAGCAATCATAAAAACACATTTTAAAACACTCCAGAGTTGTTAAATCCCAGGTAAGTATTGGTGGCTGAAACCTCTGCACCTAAGCTCTGTTTCTTCTTAATTATAAAGGAGAGAGTAACAAGTATTATAAAGGTGTTAGAGACATGCTCACTGCCATCACTACCGCCCTAGCCCTGACACCCAGGAACTCTGTCCTGGCCAGAGAAGCATGAGAGGAGACCCGCTTGCCTTCCCTCCAGGGATCCAGTGTGATGGAATACAGCATCCCTGCAGGTGGAGGAGAGCAGGAAGGCCTCCAAGACAGGGGGAGAGCCTAGCAAAGTTGGGGGGTGCCGCAGTCTCCCCAGAGTAACAAAGCACAGACTTCTCATTGTAATCTTGTTATACGGCTTTGATTGTTGTGCTATGTGAATATATTAACCTTTCAAGACAAAACAAAATATATGTATGATTTTTCAAAATTATCACACACACTCATACACATACATAGGTAATGCCTTGTACAGCAATATTCGAAACAAACAAGTGGTCCAGACCCAGTACAGAGCAATGGTCTTGGAGCTGAGCTGCCTGGGGTGCATCACAGCCCTTCCACTTACCAACAATGCGGTCCTGAGTAGATCTTTTAACCTTCCCAAACCTCATTGTCCTAATCTGTACCAAGGGGATTCGATCTCTGCCCCTGGGTTATGGGACACATTAATAAGGTGATCTAAGGTGATCAGTGTAAAGACCCGTGCCCTTCACAATCATTCACTGAATCATTGTGTCACTACTTCCTCACCTGTCTCTGTGGTCCTTTGCTTATTTCAAGTGCATCTCTATGTGTATCTTTTCCTATCTGTCACCCTCATTCCCTTCAGTTCTAAAATAAAACTGAAGCATATTTTGTGTCATTTATTACGTGTAGTTAATAGACTGTGAGAATGTTCACATTTCTCGAAACAAACAAGCTGGTTACTTTAAATTGCTTTTTACTTCCTTGGCCTTCCATTTGATTTCAGGAGTGTGGGTCAGTGACTTTTAACAGCAAAACTGTTCACCAGCTCTGGTGCAGAGAGCAAGGCCATGGTCGCACACACAGTGTGTACTGGCAAGAATGGGCCTTTCCCATCAAGCATTCTCCAAACCACAATGGTGGGTGAAGAGCCCCGGAGAGATCGAAATGTTTCTGTTGAGTTTCATTTCTTTGAATACTTCTGCTGCAACTCAACAGAAGTCAGTAAATCTCGGTTTAACTGCCGCTATTGAAAGGGGAGGGCACAAAGGTGCAAAAGGCTTTTGGGGGCTCCTGAAGTGTCCATTTACAGACAGCCTTAAAAACATGACGCATTTGTTTTCTAGTTTGCAGACTCGCACACAACTTCATCCCCCTCCATGCCTCCATCATCCAAGGCTGCTTTCTAAAGATAGACAGAAGGTTCTTGCAGGACACTCCTTTTTCACTCATTAACCGTGATCAGTAAACCCTGTGGTGTTCATTAAAATGTTCCTCTGCTGCTCAGGAACATTCTTTTTTTCTTTGAAAGCCAACTTTAGCTGCTGTGAGGTCAAAGAAATATATAACAATTATGAAGAAGGTAATCGCCATTGTACTTTTTAATTTTGAGTACGTCCTAGGGGCGGGCAAGCAATTGTGATTTATTTCCGCTCAGACCCATGAGTCTCATTTGAATATTTACTGGGGCTGTGCAACAATGGGGCGATGCGGACGTGCGGCGGGGTTAAGAGCCAAAAAGTGATGGCCCTCCGCACAGAGGAGCCCGTGACTTCTAACCCTACCTGGGTTTGCTTTTATGACTTTCATATCCTTGAAGTTATTTAAAAGAAGATGAAACATGACAGGTGCTGGGGTTGGCAAAAGCCGCAAGTTGATTGCATCCTGGGCTGCCCGTGGGAACCTCCTCTCGGAACGCCGTCAGCACATTTAAAACTATGCGGTGCATTGCTGTCCTCTGCGCTTCTCCCCTCACCTGCAGAGCAAACCTGGCTCAGCGCGTAGACAGGTGGAGCCGGACATTTGTTTCCGGCTGGCTGGCTTCTCTTTTAGGTATGTCTCTATTGCCCAACCTCAGTGCGCGGGGTTCAGAGGAGCCTGACTACTCCCCATTCCTCAGCGTCCAGGGATAGGCATGTGACCAAGGCTAGCCAATCAGAGCACACCTCCTGGTCAGAATGATTGCTTCATGTGACTTACACTGGGCCAATGAGAGCCTTCCCTAGCGCTTTTTGAGGACTCTGAGAAAGAGCTTCTCTCCTGCCCCTGTGGTTATAATCTGGCTTGAGGTAAGCCTGGATCCAGCATGCTGGGAGAGCATTCATGATGGGAGGATCCAACATTATTAACAACAGCTGAGATCAGAGCTGCAGACCCCTCTGAGGACATTCAGCCTTGCCTGAAACACTTGGAATTTTTAGTTAAACTGAGGCCATAATTCCTTTGCATTAAGTCATATTGACTTCAGTCTCTGACAAAATCACAAGATGCCTGACTAGAGGGGAAGACTTTTTTTTTTTTTTTATGCGGTACGTGGGCCTCTCAGTGTTGTGGCCTCTCCCGTTGCAGACCACAGGCTCCAGACGCGCAGGCTCAGCGGCCATGGCTCACGGGCCCAGCCACTCCGCGGCATGTGAGGTCTTCCCGGACCGGGGCACGCACCCGTGTCCTCTGCATCAGCAGGCGGACTCTCAACCACTGCGCCAACAGGGAAGCCCTGGGGAAGCCTTTTTACTATAACCAGAAGAGCACAGAGAATATTCCCTGCCTATAATACTTTCCCCGCTGGTTCCCTAAAACCAAAGCATACCCAAGAGTTTGCCACTCCCTTACTACCTCTCCCAAGAGCAGTTCCTTAAAATATCATTGCACATGAATCCTCGTCTTGGGGACTGCTCCTTGGGACCCCAAACTAAGAACGTGAGGATTAAATGAAACTATCTGTAGAAAGTATTTAACACAATACTTGACTCCTAATATATGCTCCATAAATGTTGAGCATTATTCTTATTTTTGCTACTGTTGTGGTTGTTATGTTGATAGAAGACCTTGAACCAGAATCCAATTTCCCGACAGCTAATCCTGTATTCTTCCAACTATGCCAGTGTTTCCTAAAATGTCAAACATATACCACAGTTGATCCACAAAATGATTTTAATTGTTAGACGTTTTAATGTTTTTTAAAGTTATGTAGTTATGGCAAGTAAGTGCTGTTTTCTATTGATGGTAGTGGTCATAAAGTTTCTTTATAAAATAAATGTCTTTCGGTAATAAATATGAGTGAAATTTTTTAAGTAAGTAAAGGACACCCCAAACTTTACGAAGATATGACAAAAATTGTGGAACTGGTCTACTAACAGAAAACCCTGAGCTACCCACACCACCCACCAGCCAAAATCTTCCCTGCAAATGGCTTTATGGTCACTGCTAAGGTCTTGCAGGACCTGGCGGAAATGAGTGGTGAGTCAGAGCCCCCATCGTAGCTGTTACTGTGCCCCTTATATGCTGATACTGGGCTCTGTGGTCGCTGGAGGGAGGGAAGAGGATGAGCAATGGGCTGAGGAGAGAAATGTAGCATCTCTGGGAGCTGGAAAGAAAAGTAATTTGGGTTCCTCAGCCTGAGAGAAAGATAGATAAGAACACAGTAAGTGAGAAACCACAGCCTGGAATGCTTACCAGGTGGGATGGAGATGCCCTAATATGAGACTGGCCCCAGAGAACCTCACCAAGTGAGGTTACTCTTACTACCCACCTTTCCCAGCCCCAGCCCCACTCTTGTGGACGCCGTCATAGTCTAGGTCCAGAGCCAGTTAAACCCCACCAACTAACTAACTGTGTAACTTGAGGACAGCTACATGACTTCTCTGAGCCTCCAGGACCCCATCTGGAAAGTGGGGAGAGTGAGCCTCACGCCATAGCAGGCCGGCCAGCAGCACAGAGGAAGTCATTTACAGAGCCTTTAGCACAGGTTATGGTCTAGGAAGGGCACTTTCAGATGTGTGCTCTCTTCATTCCAGTCCTAACCAGGGCAGAAAGTCCAGTAGCACCCACAGCTCACCAACAGATAGAGTCCAGGGATTAACTAGCATCTGCAGGCAGGGTCTGGAGCATCTCCTCCATATCTACTGGGGTCTTTGGCCCAGCCTCAAGCTTCCCTCCAAGGAAATACACCATGCCCTTTATGTAGGGTGCTGTTGGTGCCCCACCCAAATCCCCATCCCTGGGCCAGTTACAAACCATGTACACTGCATGTTTGGACTGCTAAGGGCTCACAGCTTCATCTTCCTCCAGAGAATTGCCCTTGACTGATGGGAATCACCTCACCCAGAGAAGCCTGTGGGTCTTCAGGCAGTGACTGGCACAGGGATATAAAACCTCGTCACTTTGCCTCAAGAAGATGCAACTCTGGGGGACTATTCATGCTCCAGGGCCTTCAGAGGGATCCGGCTGAGGCTAGATGTCAGCTGAAACCACATATTTGCTTCTTCCCCTACCCTATCCTGCCCTCCTCACTCCATCACAATTTTCTTTTGAACATACTCCCTGAATAGATCACTTGCACAAAATTCCCATCCCAGGCTCTGGTTGGAAGCTGATCAAAGATACCTTTGTGCATTAAACAAGATGCTTTCCACAGAAGGCAAGATAGGCCAGCTCCTGCAGAAGCTAGCCCTGGCTGACATTTTCCCTAAATGAAGATAGTGTGACAGAGGATGTTGAGAGGCAGGGGGCCTGGTTCACTCTGTTAAGCATTGCTGAAGAGCCAAAGCTCTGGGAGGGCAGGACTCTGGACAGCTCCAGGGATCTAAGCAGTCGTGACAGCCCTTTTCCACAGGGCTCTGGCCTTAACAGGACTCAACTCCAGCAGTCTAGAGCATGTGAGATGAAAGCCAAGCCCTTTGCTATGGCCATCAAGGCTTCGCGTGATCCAGCCCCTGCCGAGCTCTCCAGACTCACTTATTATCACTCTCCCCCTTGCTCACCATCCTCCAGCCACAGCAACTTTCCTTCTGACCATAAATAATGTCAAGTTTTTCCACCTTAGTGTACTTCCTGTCCCTCCTTTCAGAAAACCCCTTCCACACCTCTTCCCATGAATAAGTTCTCATTCAGGACTTAGCTTCAATGACCCTTCTCAGATAGGGACGGGACCTGCATGCAACTCAGGGAGGGAGCTGTGATGGAGGAAAAGTTTCCACACACTAGGAAGTCCCTTCACTGGCGGAGACGGGGTGTAGTCGGGGGAAGCTTCAGAACTACAGAGGACAGCACAGCAACAGGGGTGCGGAGGGCAAGGTGGAGAGATTCCCGCACAGAGGATCAGTGTCGACCAGCACTCACCAGGCCGAGAGACTTGTCTCTCACCTGCTGGGGCGGGCGGGGGCTAGGAGCTGAGGCTTGGGCTTCAGAGGTCAGATCCCAGGGAGAGGACTGGGGTTGGCTGCGTGAACACAGTCTGAAGGGGGCTAGTGCACCACCGATAGCCAGGAGAGAGTCTGAGAAAAAGTCTGGAACTGCTAAAGAGGCAAGAGACCATTGTTTCGAGGTGCACGAGGAGAGGGGATTCAGAGCACCACCTAAACAAGCTCCAGAGATGGGCGCGAGCCGCGGCTATCAGCCCGGACCCCAGAGACGGGCATGAAAAGCTGAGTCTGCTGCTGCTGCAGCTACCAGGGAGCCTGTGTGCAAGCTTCCCCTGCCGGGAGCCTGTGCAGCCTGCCACTGCCAGGGTCCCATGATCCAGGGACAAGTTCCTCAGGAGAACACATGGCATGCCTCAGTCTGGTGCAATATCACTCCAGCCTCTGTCACTTCAGGCTCACCCTCCATTCTGTACCCCTCCTTCCCCCTGGCCTGAGTGAGCCAGAGCTCCCTAATCAGCTGCTTATTTAACCCCATCCTGTCTGTGTGGGGAACAGACACCCTCAGGCGACCTACATCCAGAGGCGGGGCCAGATCCAAAGCTGAACCCCAGGAGCTTTGCAAACAAAGAAGAGAAAGGGAACCCTCTCCCAGCAGCCTCAAGAGCAGTGGATTAAATCTCCACAACCAGCTTGATGTACCCAGCACCTGTGGAATACATGAAGAGACAATGAAATCATCCCAAAATTGAGGTGGTGGACTTTGGGAGCAACTGTAAACTTGGGGTTTGCTTTCTGCATCTAATTTGTTTCTGGTTTTATGTTTATCTTAGTTTAGTATTTAGAGTTTATCATCACTGATAGATTTGCTTATTGATTTGGTTGCTCTCTTCCTTTTTATATTTTTTATACATATTTATATTTTTTTTCTTTTTACTCTTTTCCTGAGTGTGTATGTGTATGCTTCTTTGTGTGATTTTGTCTGTATAGCTTTGCTTTTGCCATTTGCCATAGGGTTCTGACTGTCTGTTTTTTTGTGTTTTTTTTGGGTATTTTGGTATAGTTTTTAGTGCTTGTTATCATTGGTGGATTTCTTTTTTCGTTGGTTGCTCTCCTCTTTCTTTCTCTCTTTTTTTTATTACTTTTTAATTTTTTTTCCTATTTTAATAACCTTATTTTATTTATTTATTTTTTTCTCTTTTCTTTCCTTTTTTTTTCCTTCCTTTTGTTCTGAGTTGTGTGGCTGACAGGGTCTTGGTGCTCTGGCTGGGTGTCAGGCCTCAGCCTCTGATGTGGGAGAGCTGAGTTCAGCACATTGGTCCACCAGACACCTCCAGATCCACATAATATCAAGTGACAAAAGCTCTCCCAGAGATCTCCATCTTAACGCTAAGACCCAGCTCCACTCAATGACCAGTAAGCTACAGTGCTGGACACCCTATGCCAAACAACTAGCAAGACAGGAACACAACCCCACCCATTAGCAGAAAGGCTGCCTAAAATCATAATAAGTCCACAGACACCCCAAAACACACCACCGGGTGTGGTCCTGCCCACCAGAAAGACAAGATACAGGCTCATCCACCAGAACACAGGCACCAGTCCCTTGCACCAGGAAGCCTACACAACCTACTGAACCAACCTTACACACTGGGAGCAGACACCAAAAGCAACGGGAACTACAAACATGCACTATGTGAAATGGAGACCCCAAACACAGTAAGTTAAGCAAAATGACAAGACAGAGAAATACACAGCAGATGAAGGAGCAAGGTAAGAAGCCACCAGACCAAACAAATGAAGAGGAAATAGGCAGTCTACCTGAAAAAGAATTCAGAGTAATGATAGTAAAGATGATCCAAAATCTTGGAAACAGAATGGAGAAAGTAAAAGAAACATTTAACAACGACCTAGAAGAACTAAAGAGCAAACAAACGATGATGAACAACACAATAAATGAAATTAAAAATTATCTAAAAGGAATCAATAGCAGAATAACTTAGGCAGAAGAACAGATAAGTGACCAGGAAGATAAAATAGTGGCAATAACTACTGCACAGCAGATTAAAGAAAAAAGAATGAAAAGCATTGAGGACAATCTCAGAGACCTCTGGGACAACATTAAACACACCAACATTCAAATTATACAGGTCCCAGAAGAAGAAGAGAAAAAAAAGGGACTGAAAAAATATTTGAAGGGATTATAGTTGAAAACTTCCCTAATATGGAGAAGGAAATAGTCAATCAAGTCCAGGAAGCACAATGAGTCCCATACTGGATAAATCCAAGAAGAAACATGTCAAGAAACATATTAATCAAACTATCAAAAATTAAATACAAAGAAAAAATATTAAAAGCAGCAAGGGAAAAGCAACAATTAACATACAAGAGAATCCCCACAAGGTTAACAGCTGATTTTCAACAGAAACTCTGCAAGCCAGAAGGGACTGGCAGGACATATTTAAAGTGATGAAAGGGAAAAGCCTACAACCAGGTTTGCTCTACCCAGCAAGGATCTCATTCAGATTTGACAGAGAAATTAAAACCTTTACAGATAAGCAAGGTTAAGAGAATTCAGCACCACCAAACCAGCTTTACAACAAATGCTAAAGGAACTTCTCTATGCAGGAAACACAAGAGAAGGAAAAGACCTACAATAACAAACCCAAAACAATTAAGAAAATGTGAATAGGAACATACATATCGATAACTACCTTAAATGTAAATAGATTAAATGCTCCAACCAACAGATATAGACTGGCTGAATGGATACAAAAACAAGACCCATATATATGCTGTCTGCCAGAGACCCACTTCAGACCTAGGGACACATACAGACTGAAAGTGAGAGAATGGAAAAAGATATTCCATGCAAAAGGAAATCAAAAGAAAGTTGGAGTAGCAATTCTCATATCAAACAAAGTAGACTTTAAAATAAAGACTATTACAAGAGACAAAGAAGGACACTACCTAATGATCAAGGGATCAATCCAAAAAGAAGATATAACAATGGTAAATATTTATGCATCCAACATAGGAACACCTCAATACATAAGGCAAATGCTAACAACCATAAAAGGGAAAATTGACAGTAACACAGTCATATTAGGGGACTTTAACACCCCATTTTCACTAATGGACAGATCACCCAAATGAAAATAAATAAGGAAACACAAGCTTTAAATGATACATTAAAAAAGATAGACTTAATTGATATTTATAGGACATTCCATCCAAAAATAGCAGATTACACTTTCTTCTCAAGTGCTCAGGGAACATTCTCCAGGATAGATCATATCTTGGGTCACAAATCAAGCCTTGGTAGATTTAAGAAAATTAAAATCATATTAAGTATCTTTTCTGACCACAATGATATGAGACTAGATATTAATTACAGGAAAAAATCTGTAAAAAAAACCACAAACACATGGAGGCTAAACAATACACTACTAAATAACCAAGAGATCACTGAAGAAATCAAAGAGGAAATAAAAAAATACCTAGAAATGAATGACAATGAAAACATGACGACCCAAACCTATGGGATGCAAAAAAGCAGTTCTAAGAGGTAAGTATATAGCAATACAATCCTATCTCAAGAAACAAGAAACACCTCAAATAAACAATCTAACCTTACAACTAAAGCAATTATAGAAGGAAGAACAAAAACACTCAAAGTCAGCAGAAGGAAAGAAATCATAAAGATCAGATCAGAAATAAATGAAAAAGAAAATGAAGAAAACAATAGCAAAGATCAATAAATCTATCTAAAAGCTGGTTCTTTGAGAAGATAAACAAAATTGATAAACCATTAGCCAGACTCATCAAGAAAAAATGGGAGAAGACTCAAAGCAATAGAATTAGAAATGAAAAAGGAGAAGTAACAACTGATACTGCAGAAATACAAAGGATCATGAGAGATTACTACAAGCAACTATATGCCAGTAAAATGGACAACCTGGAAGAAAAGGACACATTCTTAGAGAAGCACAACATTCCGAGACTAACCCAGGAAGAAATAGACAATATAAAGAGACCAATCACAAGCACTGAAATTGAGACTGTGATTAAAAATCTTCCAACAAACAAAAGCCCAGAACCAGATGGCTTCACAGGTGAATTCTATCAAACATTTAGAGAAGAGCTAACACCTATCCTTCTCAAACTCTTCCAAAATACAGCAGAGGGAGGAACACTCCCAAACTCATTCTATGAGGCCACCATCACCCTGATACCAAAACCAGATGAAGATGTCACAAAAAAAGAAAATTACAGGCCAATATCACTGATGAACATAGATGCAAAAATCCTCAACAAAATACTAGCAAACAGAATCCAACAGCACATTAAAAGGATCATACAGCATGATTGAGTGAGATTTATCCCAGGGATGCAAGGATTCTTCAATATACGCAAATCAATCAATGTGATAAAACATATTAACAAACTGAAGGAGAAAAACCATATGATTATCTCAATAGATGCAGAAAAAGCTTTCAACAAAATTCAACACCAGTTTATCACAAAAACTCTTCAGAAAGTAGGCATGGAGGGAACTTACCTCAACATAATAAAGGCCATATATGACAAACCCACAGCCAACATCATTCTCAATGGTGAAAAACTGAAACCATTTCCTCTAAGATCAGGAATGAGACATGGTTGTCCATTCTCACCACTATTATTCAACATAGTTTTGGAAGTTTTAGCCACAGCAATCAGAGAAGAAAACGAAATAAAAGGAATCCAAGTTGGAAAAGAAGTAAAACTGTCACTGTTTGCAGATGACATGGTCCTTTACATAGAGAATCCTAAAGATGCTACCAGGGGCTTTCCTGGTGGAGCAGTGGTTAAGGATCCACCTGCCAATGCAGGGGACACAAGTTCGATTCCTGGTCTGGGAAGGTCCCACATGCAGCAGAGCAACTAAGCCTGTAAACCACAACTACTGAGCCTGCATGCTGCAACTACTGAAGCCCGTGCCCCTAGAGCCCATGCTCTGCAACAAGAGAAGCCACCACAATGAGAAGCCCACTCACCACAATGAAGAGTAGCTCCCGCTTACTGCAATTACAGGAAGCCAGCGCACGGCAACGAAAACCCAACGCAGCCAAAAATAAAATAAATAAAAAATAAATAAACTAAAAAAAGATATACCTATATAAAAAAAAGATGTTATCAGAAAACTACTAGAGCTAATCAATGAATTTGGTAAAGTAGCAGGGTACAAAATTAATGCAGAGAAATCTCTTGCATTCCTATACACTAATGATGAAAAATCTGAAATTAAGGAAACACTCCCATTTACCATTGCAACAAAAAGAATAAAATTCCTAGGAATAAACCTACCTAAGGAGACAAAACACCTGTATGCAGAAAACTATAAGACACTGTTGAAAGAAATTAAAGATGATACAAACAGATGGAGAGATATACCATGTTCTTGGATTGGAAGAATCAACATTGTTGAAAATGACTATACTACCCAAAGCAATCTACAGATTCAATGCAATCCCTATCCAACTACCCATGGCATTTTTTCACAGAACTAGAACAAAAATTTTTACAATTTGTTGGAAACACAAAAGACCCCAAATGGGCAAAGCAATCTTGACAAAGAAAAACAGAGCTGGAGGAATCAGGCTCCAGCTTCAGACTGTACTACAAAGCTACAGTAATCAAGACAGTATGGTACTAGCACAAAGACAGAAATATAGATCAGTAGAACAGGATAGAAAGCCCAGGGATAAATCCATGCACATATGGTCACCTTATCTTTGATAAAGGAGGCAAGAATATACAATGGAGAAAAGACAGCCTCTTCAATAAGTGTTGCTGAGAAAACTGGACAGCTACATGTAAAAGAATGAAATTAGGACACTCCCTAACACCATACACAAAAATAAACTCAAAATGGATTAAAGACCTAAATGTAAGACCAGACACTATAAAACTCTTAGAGGAAAACATAGGCAGAACTCTCCATGACATAAATCACAGCAAGAGGGCTTCCCTGGTGGCGCAGTGGTTGAGAGTCCGCCTGCCGATGCAGGGGACACGGGTTCGTGCCCTGGTCTGGGAAGATCCCACATGCCGCAGAGCTGCTGGGCCTGTGAGCCATGGCCGCTGAGCCTGTGCGTCCGGAGCCTGTGCTCCGCAACGGGAGAGGCCACAACAGTGAGAGGCCCGCGTACCGCAAAAAAAAAAAAAAAAAAATCACAGCAATAGCCTTTTTGACCCACCTCCTAGAGAAATGGAAATAAAAACAAAAATAAACAAAAGGAACCTAATGAAACTTCAAAGGTTTTGCACAGCAAAAGAAACCACAAACAAGACAAAAAGACAACCCTCAGAATGGGAGGAAATATTTGCAAATGAAGCAAGTGACAAAGGATTAATCTCCAAAATATACAAGCAGCTCACGCAGCTCAATATCAAAAAAACAAACAACCCAATGCAAAAATGGGCACAAGACCTAAACAGACAATTCTCCAAAGAAGATATACAGATTGCCAACAAACAGATGAAAGGATGCTCAACATCACTAATCATTAGAGAAATGCAAATCAAAACTGCAATGAGGTATCACCTCATACCGGTCAGAATGGCCATCATCATCAAAAAAATGTACAAACAGTAAATGCTGGAGAGGGTGTAGAGAAAAGGGAATCCTCTTGCACTGTTGGTGGGAATATAGATTGGTACAGCCACTATGGAGAACAGTATGGAGGTTCCTCAAAAAACTACAAATAGAACTACCATATGACCCAGCAATCCCACTACTGGGCATATACCCTGAGAAAACCATAATTCACAAAGAGTCATGTACCACAACGTTCATTGCAGCTCTATTTACAATAACCAGTACGTGGAAGCAGCCTAAGTGTCCATCGACAGATGAATAGATAAAGAAGATATGGCACATATATATAATTGAACATTACTCAGCCATAAAAAGAAACGAAATTGAGTTATTTGTAGTGAAGTGTATGGACCTAGTGTCTGTCATACAGAGTGAAGTAAGTCAGAAAGTGGAAAACAAATACTGTATGTTAACACATATATGGAATCTAAAAAAAAAAAGTTCTGAAGAACCTAGGGGCAGGACAGGAATAGAGACGCAGATGTAGAGAATAGAATTGAGGACCTGGGGAGAGGGAAGGGTAAGCTGGGACAAAGTAAGAGAATGGCATGGATATATACGCACTACCAAATGTAAAATAGATAGCTAGTGGGAAGCAGCCACATAGCACAGGGAGACCAGCTCTGTGCTTTGTGTCCACCTAGAGGGGTGGGATTGGGAGGGTGGGAGGGAGGGAGATGCAAGAGGGAGGAGATATGGGGATGTATGTATATGTATAGCTGATTCACTTTGTTATACAGCAGAAACTAACACACCATTGTAAAGCAATTATACTCCAATAAAGACGTTAAAAAAATACAGAAAATTGTATATTTCTTACATCTGGTAGCTGATTAAAAAAAAAAAAGTGACCCTTTTCAGAGAAGCCTTCCCTGATTACCTGGTTATTCTTTGTCACAATCCTCTGTTTCATTTCCTTTTTAGCAGTTGTCATCTGAAACTATCTTTATATTTATTTGTGTCCTTATAAATCTATCTTTAAAAATCTATGTTGACATAGAACAAGTGATCTGAATCCCCAGTACCTAGGACAATATCAGCATGTAGTAAGTGCTCAAAAAGTTTTACAAATAAAAGAAGGATCATGCCCAAGCTTCTGAGTCTCTGCCCCAAGTGTTGTATTCCCAGGAGTGAGAACATGATGCGCTCAACTTGGTCACATATCCCCCTCCCCAGACCAATTAAGGTCCTGTCATACAGACATGCCCTTTGGTGGCTCCCCCTTGGGGATGGAGCATCTATCCTAGAGAAGGAAGATCTTAATCTGAGGAACCCCCCCCCCAACTGGTGTTTGCTGTACCCAGGAGCCATGGCTCAAATTCACAGCTACTGCCACTCCCCACTGCCATGCCTTCTGCCATAACCTTGCTCTATGGGTGCTGGTTCCTGCCTCTGTGGCTGGAATGTAATAGTCCCTTGCGTGTTGTGTGCTGGAACCTCAGCTCTGATCTCTGCAGCAGGGCCTACCCTCTGTATGACAGCGGTAGCACTTAAACTCTCCTTCTTCACCTCTCCAGTGACAGGGGAAGCAGTTAAACTCTCATCAGCTAACACTGACCAGCTAAACACCAATGCTTACGCTTCTCTTTCCTTCACAATCACATTCACACACATTATCTCATCCAGTACCTAAAAATTCCCTGTGAGGTGGGCAGGACAAAAATGCATCCGCAATGGGGAACTAAGCTGGAGGATGGCGTTTTTGCTCCCCTAAGGTGGGAGGCTACCTAAGATCGAAGCCGACACAGATGAAAGCAGAATAAAGTGACGAGGAAGGCAGTGTCCTGAGGAATTGTCTGAAGCCCTGGTTATTAAGCCCATTCTATTCATTGACTATTTAGACATATACATGTAAAACACCAGTTTAAGTTTGACTTTAAGTTGACTTTCTACTTGAAAAGCCCAGATGATGAGGACCTGTGAATCTGACATTCTGGAGCCCCACTCCCAAAGACACTCAGAATTTTAGAAAGAGCTTTTGATTCTGCCCTTTAAGTTCCAACTTGGAGCCATTAAGTAGGTATGCCATATGCCAGAGTGGGAGAGGCAGGCAAACTCTGGAGCCAGAGTATCTAGGTTCATATCTGGTTCTTCCACTTATTAGCTGTGTGACCTTGAGAAACTTACTTAATCTCTCTGATTTCAGTTCCTGTGTCAGGGTAGGGTAGGTTACCCTATGATAACAATCTCAGAACGGCAGTGATTAAAAATAATAAAATGTATTTTGCACTCACACTCCATGTCCATCATGGGTTGTCTGGGGGTTCTGCTACACATCAGCCTCACTTTGGGACCCTATTGACAGAGTACCTGATATACTGAGCATTGCCAGTCTCTGTGACAGAGGGAAAGGAACCAATCACCCACTGGCTCTTAAAGCTTCCACCTGGAAGAGATGCATGACACTTATGCTCACATTTTTTTAACCAAAGCCACTCACGTGGCTATCCCTAACTTCCAAGTGGGCGGGAGTATGCAAACTCATCATATACTTTAGAAGAAAACCCAGAAAACGATCTGCTGAACAGCACCAATAATGACCACATTTCCCTCCTATGTAAATGTGGATAATAACTGTACCTACACTACAGGTTTGTCCTAAGAATTAAATGTGTTAATTCACATAAAGCACTTAAAACCGTGTCCAGCATGTAGTAAATATTGAATAAATGTTACCTATAGCTATTCATACGTGCCAGGTGCCTTACCCCCGGGTCTCACCCCACCTGAGAAGATACTTGCATTGCTGAGTGACCTGCCTACCAGAGAACTAGAAAAAGCATGTCCAGGTCACATCTTACTGCCAGACAGCAGCAAGAGGTGAAGAGACCAATTAGTGACTTGATTACAAACCATGGGCTAGGTTTGTCATTAGCCATCACTAGCCCTTAAATCCTTCCAAATTTAAAGAAGCAGAGATTGACTTGCTACCTAAAAACGGGCAATTCTTTGGCTTGTCCACGCCGTGTCTGCTTCTGGCCCCCCACGGCAACATGGGGATGGGACTCAGCAAGCATTTGCTCTCAGTGCAGATACAATCAAAACTCAGGGTGTACCTTCCCCCGACTCCCCATCCCATCCCCCACCAACAGTAACATTTTCATTGTCTCCGGCAGAACACTTCCTCACCTTGAGGGTAAACATAGAAGCATGTAATAAGGAAAATTTATTTTTAAAAATCCCCATGTGTAACTTCCAAATAGCTCTAGGATTTAGCCTAAGGATATGCTCTCCAAAACACATGTTCAAAATGCTCATTGTTTGTGCCCCAAAAGACTGGAACAGTCAGCAAGTGCTATGTGGTTAAATATGGCATGGTGAATCCATTTTTTAAAAAGTCCATTTACATTTTGAAAAATGTAAGAGAATTAGAAATAAGTGGTAGTCTTTAAAAGAATCAGCATTGCTAGTATGTCCATTACAATAGATCAAATAGTTTTATATGTACTAATATGTAGACTCTATGAAATAGTATTAAGTGAAAGGGCAAGATGTAGAGCCGTACCTATATTATAACCCCGTTTGTATACATTTTAAGAATGTATACATATGTAGACTGGTAGGGACCATACAAAATTATTAATTTCCATGGGGAACAAAATTCTGAAAGGGTGGGGCTGTGTGGTTAGGGAATGTGAGAGAAGAGAGGTGTGTAGTTTTCATGATTTACCTTCTTGTGTCATCTACATTTTTATCATGTCTGAGTTACATTTATATTTAGAATTTATTTAAACATTTTAAGGAGTGATAATTATTTGGCCACACAGGAGCAGGAGTTAACATCTCTGGAGAGTGTAGGTAATATTTATTGGAGTCAGGGAACTGGAACTCTTCTTTTTTTTAATTGAAGGGTAGTTGATTTACAATGTTGTGTTAGTTTCAGGTGTACAGCAAAGTGATTCAGTTATACATATAGATATTCTTTTTCATATTCTTTTCCATGATAGTTTACTACAAGATACTGAATATAGTTCTCTGTGCTATACGGTAGAACCTTATTTATCTATTTTATATACAGTAGCTTGTATCTGCTAATCTCATATTCCTAATTTACCCTCCCCCCGCCTTTCCCCTTTGGTAACCATACATTTGTTTTCTATGTCTGTGAATTTGTTTCTGTTTTGTAAACAAGTTCATTTGTATCCTATTTTAGATTCCACATGTAAGTGACACTGTGTGATATTTATCTTTCTCTGTCTGACTTCACTTAGTATGATAATCTCTAGGTCCATCCATGTTGCTGCAAATGGCATTATTTCATTCTTTGTTATGGCTGAATAGTAGTCCATTGTATATATGGACCACATCTTCTTTATCCATTCATCTGTCGATGGACATTTAGGCTGCTTCCATATCTTGGCTGTTGTGAATAGTGCTGCAGTGAACACTGGGGTGCACGTATCTTTTTGAATTAGAGTTTTCTCTGGATATATACCCAGGGGTGGCATTGCTGGATCATACGGTAACTCTGTTTCTAGTTTTTAAGGAAACTGCATACTGTTTTCCATAGTGGCTGCACCAATTTACATTCCCAGTGTAGGAGGAGGGAACTGGAACTTGTAAGCATCTTCCCAGGATGGGGAAAGGGTGTATGCCTGGCCCAGGGAAGACCCTTGGGCTCTGCTGAGGCTGACTTTACCCTGGGGTACCAGGGAGGCCCCCAGTGATGAGGGGCAGCCAGAGGCCATGTGTGAGTATGTAAGGGGGTCTTTGTCTGAGCCACTGAGCCATGGTGGTGTGGCGATGCGTGAGCAGCTCTGCTGAGGGTTGAAAGAAGTACTGGCTGGTGGAACATCTGGCACTGGTGGGGCGAGCAGCAGTCCCTAAGGTTGGCACGGGTTCATCATAGGTCTCATCACCACAAGCACCTCCAGGAGGGGTACATTTCCGACTGCCTACCTTGCATGGGTATTTTAAGGACTGGATGAGGCGATGTGCATAAATGTGGATTAGAAAGGATACAGAAGATACTGCTACCATCATCCCCTTTTCACAGAAAAGGAAAATGAGGCAAGGTAAGAGAAATGCACCCCAGTTCTCACAGCTTGTCGAGGGGGAGCTAGGATTCAAACCTGGGCTGTCTGCCCCCGAAGCCTGGACTCTGAAGCCATACAATTCACTGCCTCTTCAGGATGCCCTACGGAACTCTAGCCCCTACACAGGGAGGGACACCCCCATTTGCCACATTCACTGCAGTGTCCCCAGTTTTGCATGAAACACTGGCCAGTAAATCATGGATCAAGTGGCTCACTGACCTCCTCGCTCTGGCCCCAGGTTCTCGAGGACGCTCCTGCAGGGATGGCAGGCAGCCTGCTCTAGGTGCCCAGGCCTGGGAGGACCAGAACTTGTGCTTCTTGGGTCCTGTGAAATGATGGGCTCCATCCCCTGGTCCCTTACAGCTAGCCCACCAGAGGCCAGGAGGCACCTGTGTCTCACCCCGAGGAAGCCCTGCTCTTTGGCTCAGACCCCCCAGGGCATAGCTCAGTATCCCAGGTCCTCCTTGGCCCTAAACCCTGACCCTTCTGGCCAGAGTTCTTAGGGCTATGCCTCAGGTAGGATGGTACAATGGACAGCCTGGGAGTCAGGGTGCCTGGCTTCTTGCCCTGGCCTTGCTCTCATGATTTTTAAGTAAATGCATTCTCTGGCTTTGTGACCTGGGAAAATCACATAGGTGCTCTATGCCTCAGTTTCCCCATCTATAAAATGCGTCCTATTCAACTTGCCCTAACTCATAGCTTTGCTGCCAGGCACATGTGTATTATGATAGGTTTCCCAGATGCTGTGGTACACTTCCCAGATCCCTCTTTCGTGACCAAGAAACACCTCTCAGCTGCGGCGCGTTGGCTACTAATGGCTCAGAGCTGAGTCCTTCCCCAGGAGCTGCCTTCAGCTGACGGGAGCTGCCTTTCCCAAGGTTATGTCCTCTCCCTGGGGGCAGCCCCCATCCATTTCCTGTCCTTGTGAGGGCACAGAGGCTGGTCCCCTTATCCCAATTCAGGGCACCCCGAAGCCCATCCCAGCTGCAGACATCCCCATGGGATCAGCTGAGAACTTTGTTGCGACTGCCTTGCAGCCCAACCTCTCCCTCTGTGTGCTTTTGTGGCCCTCATCCCTCAGAGATCTTTGTCCTGAGGGCCTTTCCCAGCAAACTTCTGCATGCAGATTTCTCTCTCGAAGTCTGTCGTACAGAGAAACTGACCTAAGACGATAGGTGAAACCACCTTTCCAAAATTAAAATGTATTGATTAAAAAACAATATTAGCACGTTACAAAATATTTGGGAGGAACAGAATTAGAAAAGAGAAATATAGATCACTGTCACACTATAATAACGTAAAGCGATTTGATCGCTTATTATTAAATATGAGGGAAGGCAGTGACAAGCCCTTATGTGGCAATGTGCTCTGTTTCTTCCAGTCTTTTTCCTATATGCGTACTTTTTATAAAATTTTAATCAAACAACTTTATATATGCCATTTTTTTTTGTTCAGTATGAGTTTATCCATGTTATCTGAGTCTTTTGAAACACTTTTTTATAGCGTAATAACCCACTGAGTTGGGTTGTCAGCAGAGCATTTTCCTAATGGTACACATTAGTCTGACTCAGGATTTAACATTATGAACTATAGTGTGATGCACATAATAGGGATATAGCTTTTTCCATATTTAGAATGACTTCCTCAGACTAGATATCCAGATGTAGAATGATTGCGCGCAAACCTATAAAAGCACGTTTGAAACTGTTTTCACAGTGGATGACATCAAATCGGGAGAGTTTGAGTTAGTCCGGTCTCTTGCTTTTTAGCTCTGTGACTTTGGACAACTTACCCAACCTCTCTGGGCCCCAGTTACCCCATGTGGAAAGCGTGGAAGGAGAAGGAAACGGTGAGAGCTCTGACACCATCTCCTTTCAGTCGGCTCTGTGCCAGGGCTCTGTTCAGAGACCTTCAGAGAGACAATGTGCCGACGGCCCCCAGAGCCTCACCTGCCGGCCCGTGAAAGGAAAGATTTGCCGCTTAGAGATGGGCTGTAATGAATTCTCCTCTCTCCTTTCAAGTCATTGGAAGGTTTATGGTTGGATTAATAGTGTTATGAATTGAGTTAAACAAGGCTTTCCTTCCCCCAGGACTTCAAATAGCGGAAATCAGATGAAGCAGTAATCCTCTTCCACATGCTTTATTAAAATCTGTTTTAGTATAAAGAAAGGAGTGGAGCTGGGGGCTGGAAGGCTGAGGCAAGGGTGGCACTGGGCTGGGAGGAGCTTCCGGGGTGCCGAGCAGGAAACTTGAAGCAAGTTGAGGCCTCAGGTGTTTATAATTGCCTACTTAAGATTTTCAAAGTTAGAACATTCAGATAAAGTTAGTCTTCTTTGTCATCCTCCCAAATCCAGCTCCCACTCTCCATGGAAGTGATCGAGGATTTGGGACTGGAGAGCACAATAGCCAAAGGGACTTTATCATGATATTCTGATGATTTTAAACCATTAATTTGATGTGTTGTCATGGACCTGCTTTATCCTTCACCAGAATACACATATAAATAGAGGATTGATCAACTGATTGATTGATAGAGACACTTCATAGAAAATGTGTAACATTTTATATCAATTTCTTGGCATAAATGAGATCCTACCGTGTATATTATACAGTAATTTGCCACTATCCATGTTGACATACAGAGATCTAGGTCAGTCCTTATGACTGATTTGTAGTATTCCATCATTTGAATATAGCACATTTTATTTAGCTGTTCTCCTATTCTAATAATTCCTACAATGGAATATTATTCTTGGACACCGGGGTTGCCTGCTGTACTTTGCTAGTAAATGCCATGGTGCAAAGAGCACCCTGGAGCCGGGATCCCTGTGCACATGTACGGTGCATCTCTGCAGTAAGTGTGGAGCAGTAGAGTCACTGGGTTCTAAGGGCTGGCGTTTCCCCAACCTTCTGGGCGTGCTAGGAGCAAATCAAACATCCAGTGATTCCAAATTCATGGTCTAAAGTTTCCATCATCCTTCCAGCCTCCTGCATGTGAGCCAGGAGAGTAGATGATTCCATTTTGCAGATGGGGTCCAGAGAAGTAAGGTGATTTGCCCAAATTTGTAGAGCGTGTAAGAGAGGAAAGGCAGACAAATCAGAAAGTGGTACAGTCAGAGGAGGTGAGGGGGGAAGTTGGGACGGGAATGACGTGCTCGCTGGGCAGGGGCAGAGTACATGGAGGATCTCATCCCCAGAAGCGTCCTGGCCTCGGCAGCACCTGTGTTGTCTAAACACACTCAGAACCCCCAGTAGAAAGGAGTGAAACAAGCCCTCACTAATTGCTATCATCTAATTGAAGTGATTCATACTCCTTTGCCCGTGCGTAATTAGCTAATAAATTACAAATGAGTAATCGTCTCTCAAGAGGCAGCAGGAAGGAGAGGAACCGTCTCACACACACACCCTAATTTTCCTTCGGGACTATCGCTAAATCACGACTCCCTTTGGAATCGCAAGCAATTTTTTCCCTTTATTATTACAAGGCTATTCTTGGCTTTGACAAATCAGGGTTTCTAAAATCACCAAGCCAAGCGCTTGTTCCCCCAAACTACCTGTTTTATCAGGGAAGAACTCTCTGTTGTTACGACACACACATCCGGTTTGCCAGGTGACCTTCAACAGCCCTTCTAGAAGGAAAAGATGAGAAAATGCAATAGGGATAGCGCATCAGGTGCTCTCAAAAGCAGCCCTTCTGCTGCCCTGGGAAGTCCATGAGGGGTGCTGGCAGTTCCTGTCCCCAAAGCAAACAGTTGCTTCAACCTCCGAATGTAGGAATTATCTGGACCTGAGGCATGTCCTCCTGAAGAATCCCCCATCCTGAGGGAAGAGGCAAGGCCCTGGCATTGATGCTTTTAGCAAGTACCCCAGGGGATGCTACATTTGGAGCCACCGGACTAAGAGGATGAACATTTGTTTTTGTTAGGCAAAAACAGCTGTCCAGGAGAGTGAGGGAGCAGAGGTCTAGTACGTGATCCCACACATCAGAGTACCCTGGGTTATCAACCTCCTCCTCCTAAGGGGTCTCTTCTCCAACCTCTCAAGAGTGTTATCACTCCAGCTCAGAAATCCTGGGGCACCGCTCTCCCCTGTAATCCCCAAATGCACCCACTGCTACAAACTAAGAATGTACTGACATGTTGATGCATCAGGGAACCGGGATGCATTTTACTGGTGGTGTATAAATTAGGGCTCTTTCACTGCAAGTCACAGTAACCAATCCAAATGGTTTTAGGCTGTTGGCAAGATGAAAGAGTTCCAGAGACGGGGTGTACAACCATGTGAATATACTTAACTCTACTGAAACGTACACTTAAAAATGGTTAAGATGGGGCAAGGAGGTAGAGAAACTGGAACACTTATTCACTGTTGGCAGGAAGGTAAAATGGTATAACCACTGTGGAAAGCAGTCTGAAGCCTCCTCCAAAAAATTAAAGATAGAACTACCATGTGATCCCGCCATCCCACTTCTGGGTATGTATCCAGAAGAATTGAAAACAGGATCTCAAAGAGATATTTGCATCCTTGTGTTCACTGAAGCACTATTTACAAAAGCCAAGAAGTGACAGCAACTTAAATGTTGACTGATGGATGAATGAGTAAAGACAATATGGTACATCTACAACGGAATATTATTCAGCCTTAGGAAAAGAAGGAAATCCTGTCATATGCTACAACATGAATGAAACTTAAGGATATTACGTTAAGTCAAGTGTCAGTCATAAAACGACAAATAGTGCGTGATTCCATTTAGATGAGGTACCTAAAATAGTCAAATTCATAGCGCAGAAGGTAGATTGGTGGTTGCCAGGGTCGGGGGAGAGAAAGATGGGTGGTGTTCTTCGGTGGGTGTAGGATTTCAGTCATGTAGCATGGGAGAATGTTCTGGGGATCTGTTATACAGCAATGCCAGTGGTTAACAATATTATACTGTACACTTGGAAATTGTTGAGTGTGTAAATTTTATGTCGTGTTTTATTGCCACAATTTTTAAAAAAGAGTATATTGTGCAAATATTCCCTTGTCAATAAAAACTACATCGTCACCCCAAATGATGCTCAGTAAATTTTGTTAAGCTTATTTTACCACAATTAAACTTTTTTTTTGATTTAAGCCAACAGGGGAATTTAAAGACTTACATAGTTAAAAAGAATCATCTTGGGTAATAGGTTTGGAGAACAAATCATGTAAAACACCAACTGCCAGGAAATTATTGATTGTTAGAAGAATCTGGAAACGCAAAGCCACAGATCACCACACTGTCCTGTTAGGAAATCCCAAGAGGGCCAGGAGGAGACTCAGGAACCAAAGGTCATGCTTCTCTAGGGGGCTGTGCTGGACCCCCTGGCTTCTCCTTCTGCCTTTGGCCTTGGACGTGGCCCCCTCAACTCCCCATCAGTTTCTGCACCTGGGCCATGTGAGGGCTGGAGCAGTTCATTGATATTTATGATTCTTTTAATCATTAACCTTGTACGATCCTATCTCTAAGTTTTCTTTTCCTTTCTCCTTTTTCCTTTCTTCTTTTGTTTTGGTAGTCTAAAAAAAACACACACACACACACACACACACACTTTCCATATGGTGTCCTTCCCGGAGACTGGCCAACTCCCCAGCTCCCCAGGGCAGGTCCATGCATATGCATGGACCAAGAAGGCTGTCCAGCCACCCGCAGCGTGATCGCAGTCACCAAATGTGCCCATGCCAGCCGGTCCCAGCACCACCCTCCCTGCCTGTCAGTCCCCACATCTCCACTGCACTGTCAGACCTCTGAATTAGCAGCAGTAAAGGTGATTTCACAAGCCCAGTGAGCGTACTGCTGATCAGGAGATCAGGAGAAATGGGAGGCAGCTGCAGATTCACAGAAGGCCTCAAATTCAGACTCCATGTTTTCACCAAAGGACATGATACCTAAAGTCACAGTGATACACAAGAGGACTGAAATAAGACACTCATCCTCCAACTTCAAACATGGGTCTCCCCCCCCGACCCCACCACCTGGCATGCACTGTGAATTACATTCTTAAAAACAAATCCCATAATTATCTTGTGAATAGCAAATTACATTGTAGGACATTGTCACCTGTGGTAGAGCACTGAAAGCAGAACTAAGTTGGGGGATTATGAGTGACACATAACTATCATTTACAACATAATTGGTATAACCCTATGTGTTGAATCAAAAGTTCTGAAGTGCCATTATTTTGCCATAAATATTCTGACAGTTTTGCATTAATCAAAATTACTCAGACATGTATTTTATGGGCGCAGAGTAGTAAACTGTTGTGTTATATTTGCTTTAGTGTTAAAGCACTAATTTCTTCAAAGAAAACATTAAAAAAAATTATTTTTAAGTGTTTGTTGCCCTGTTTTGGCATTGCTTCACTTTTTAATATGGGGGAAGAATCAAATACAGAAGCTACCCAGGTCTAACTCCTGAGGGTCTTATGAACACCTACCGTGTGCAAGATTCTGTCAAGGAATCGGAGATGAATCACACATGATCCCACCCTGGAGGAGCTCGTGGGATAAGAAGGAGACAAAATGTATAACATAACAGCCAAGACTCAAGGCAAAATCAGGCTGTGCAGATGGAGGACATACCGGAGGCCTGCTTGGTGGAGGCAGCACTTCAGTTGAGCCCTGAAAAGCTTAATATTTAGGAGCTGGAAGAAGCCAGGGGGTTTATTCTAACCCTCTTTTTTTGTATACACTGAGACACCGAAAGAGGAAAGATCTCTCCAAGTAACATACTGACATCAAATTGACAACTCAACATGAGGAGGTGGGGGGTGAAGGGTAGGGAAGCAAAGCAGGGAGGAGGGACAACAGCTCCAGACAGGAGAAACAGCATCAGCAAAGGTAGGACAGCTGGAAAATTTGAATGTCTGCGGTGGCCCTTTACTGGGTGTTAGATTTCCTCCCCTGCCTGGACCCCACTCTGAATCCATGTGGTTTACTTGGCATTGACCCAACTCCAGGTTGGGCACATGACCCACTTTTGACCAATCAACTCGTTGCCCCTCTCGTGATTGGCTCAGAGATGGGCATGTAGCCTAGGTTGGTCCAGGGAGACTCAGTCTACAGAAGTCCACCAGAGCAACGAAGAAAAGGGTATAAATCCGGGGCTGCTGGTGGCACCACTTGGGACCAGCTTGCTTGAGAAGAGTGACCCAGAAGAAAAGAACACTGAGAGACAGAGAGAAACCAAGTTCCAAAATAGGCATTTGAGCCTTGAATTCTGTTGCCGGAACCCACAGTTGCTTTTCAGTTGTGGGGGCCAGTCCATTCTCCTTTTGGATCAAATCAACCTGGCTTGGGTCTCTGTCATTTGCTCCAAAAGAATCCTGACTGCCTCAGTCCAATTAAAGGGTAGCCCAGTTCTCGAAGGAGAAAGAGACCGTGTCAACCTCAATGACACATCTGCACGGGCTAGTTCAACAGGTAAGCTGACTGAGCCCTGGGAAATCCCATGGAAAGACACACAAGACAGTGAAACCTCCGGGAAGCAGGTTGATTTGCCCTCCAAATGGCCTGATGGCCAGAGGGCTTTGGACCTGGGGCAGAGGAGGCCAAGTGATCTGAGTCTGCAGCCGGCGTGGGAGCCGCTGGGTGGTGTAAGAACCCCTTCAAGGGGGACTGTCTATAGATCCCTCTCTGTCTGTCCTTCCTGAGTTCCTCTCTGTTCCTCCCAATCCTTGGTGTCTCCAGTTTCTAAAACCCCATGGCACTGAAATCCTCTGCTCAAGTTTGATCAAAAGCAGGTGAAAAACACAAAGCATGACAGACTGTTGAAGACCAACCTTCAAGACCAACTTCCAAAAGCCCATAGTCCCACAGATTCAATGTCACAAGAGCTCAACTCTGCAAAAGACTGAGTCAGCCTGAACTACTAACAGGCAGGGAAGAACAAAGAGTTTCGAGTATTATAGGGCTTGAACCTGCCAGCCAGGAGGCAGGGCCGGAAGGTGGGTGTTACAAGGCTGGCAGCACAAAGGTTACCAGGGTCCTATGTGCTAAGAGGTGACATGGTCTCCAGTGACACCTCCCAGGACTATTTCCTCTCAAGGTGTGAGGGCCCCAGGGCTTAGCTGGTGCAGGAAGAGACAAGGTAAGCCTGAGCATGCAGGAGAATTAATGAGAACTTCAGGGCCAGGAGCTATGCAGGGGCGTGGAGGACATAGGAGAGCACCTGGCCTGCCCAGAGCAAGTAAGTGCACAGTGAGGGGAGCAGGGAACAGGAAGAAGGATGAGACGGAGGAGGGCTGGGGCCATCTGTTTTGGGAAAGCAGCAGCCCTGGCAGGGGGCGGAGAGCTCTGAAAGGCTTCCCAACGTCAGCAGCCTGGGGAGCAGGCCCCTCTGCCATCTGCCCTGAAGACCAGCACTGCCTACTGACACGGCCCCCGCTTGGGTGGAGGGCCACCAGAGAGGAAGGGCCAGAGGTCTGCTCTCCCTCATTCTTCCTGCCTGCCTCCTGGAGGGCTGTGCCGGCTCAAGACTACTAGCTTTCAGCCTGGACCCAGCACCTGGCCCTCTTAGGCCCTGTCTCAGGTGCAACGTGACCACTGCCTTGGCTGGCTTTGCCCCAGGGAACCACACTTTCTGCCTACTAAGCCTAAGAAAAGTAAGGAGTCCCAGGGATCCACAGGGCCATGACGGGAGGAAGCCCTGGCCTTGGGTTATAAACCTGAGGGGTCAGCTGGCTGCACATTCCGTACCCCACTCTTCCGTCCTCCACCACCCAGGGCAGCCCTCCACCAAGTCAGTCCTCTGTGATTTGAAGGAATGCCTCGGAGCAGGCATGCTACCGACCATGGGTCTGTCTGATTCAAACCTGCATCTCCAGCCTTGAGATGAGGGCCTTGCAGGTGAGAAGTGCTCACAAAGGATGTGTTGAATCAGTGGTCAGCACCGAGCATCAGGAAGAAGTACCCCCTCTCCTTCTCAGCATCAACGGGACACCTTGAAACATCCATGACAGGCATCTGGAGTACGGAGCGAGTTCATAATAACTGTGGGCTTTGGAATCACACTCAAGTTCTGCCAGACCTGGTCCAAACCCTTCACAGCCACTTGTGAGCTACGCAACTTTGGTTAAGCAACGTAACCTCTCGGGATTCCGTGTCCTCACGTGTCAAGCGGGAATCCTGGGATGACAGTGGTCCATACCTCAGGGCACTGAACCTCGAGAGCTCAGCACGCTGCCAATGGTGAGTAGATACTTGATGCTTCCGCATCCTTCTTTTCCAGGACGGCCCCCTAAGGCAGATCTCAATATTTGTCTCCATCTTACAGAAGAGAACACTGAGGCTCAGAGAGATGAAATCACTTGCCCAAGCTGAAAAGTGGCAGAGTCACAACTTGAAGCCGGATCTGTCTGGCTACCTAACCGCTGCCCTTCCTGCTGTGGAAGCGGTTCAGAGAAGGCTGCTAAACTGTCTTGAGGACAAGTGCAAGGTACTGGGAGACCAAGGATTGGAAGGCCTGTGGTGATGAGTTATAACACCTACAGAAGGAGTTTTTAACTAGGAAGATGGAGGAAAACCACAACATGGTCCAGAGCAGGCAGTGCCTGCAATGCCCACATCTCCGCAGCAGAGCCAGTGTGCTGGCCGGCCGGCCGCCTGGGGTGGCATTAATGGGTTGGGTGCTGTTGGAGTTGATGGACAGCTTCATTTATTCATTGATCCATTCAACACATACTTATCTACAATGAGCCAGGCACAGGGCAGCGGTGTGAGGCTAGTGGAACAGCGAGGTAACAGTAGATGTGGGACCCCCGAGATGCCCAGACTTTCCCCTCACTGCAAGAGGGAGGTAGAGAGAGAGGGAGAGACCACCTCGACAAAGGGCTCCCAGGGCCCATCCCTGAGGCCTGTTATGGCTCCCCTTCCCCCAGCCTCCTGACTGGGGTACAGCCCTAGAGCACCAGAGAGCACTTCAGGACTTTCAAAACCACCCACCTGTTAAGGAGGTTCCCAGGTCAAACCCGAAATAAGCTCCCCTCCCCCCAATTTTGGCAGATGCCAAAATTCTGCCTCTGGCAGAATTGCCATGCTGGCTGGCCACCTTTGCTGGTATTGATGGTGTGGAAGAGAGAATGGGAGCTGATGAAGGGCCTTTATCCTCTCGTTGAACCAATATTTATTAAGTACCACGTCTGTGCCTGACACAGGGGGACATGGAGGGATACGAAGGTAGGGCTGTGGCAGCCGCCTCCTCACTGCCGGTGGGGCAGGAAGAACGGAGGGACCCCCTCTGGAGAGAGGGCTACTGAGGTCAGACCCTAAGGGCCTCCATACCTCTGACTGCCTGGACGCCTCATTGAAAGCTTGGTTGGGGAGAGGAGCAGAGGCCACTTCGCTCCTTGAGAAGCACCGTCCTGTAGGGACGTTCCTAAGTCCTAGGTGGAGTGGATGCCCTCCCACGTGTCTGCAAATGCCCACAGCCCCCCCACGTGGCCTGCGTGCTGGCTGCCACCTAGGCTGGCCCTGAAGACAGAAGCCCTTTTTACCAACATGCTTCAACACGCCTCATTCCAGGATGTCAGTAGCCTGCCCCACCCACTGGACCTCAGTCCTTGTTCTTTTCATGGGCACTCTTCTCTCTGGAGTGCTCCTCTGTTCATGAAGTGTTGAGGGCCTGGGCTTGAAGGTCTTGCCCTGCTGAGTGGGCTCCTCTCACCGCTCCAAGGAACAACGGGACCAAAGGTGACGCTAGGGCAGTAGAGGCGCAGGGAGTGAGGATCGTGTTCAATCGTGTCATTTGACAGATGGGAAAACTGAGGCCCAGAGTCCTAACCTGCTCCACAGTCCCCGGTCCCTACATCCAGCATCCCAAACAGGTCCCCTACAAACCAATCTTCTCCCTGCCTACATCCTCTGGTGCCACAGCCTTCCTGAAAGGAAGCGGGAGCACCTCTTCCAGAAGTAGAAGCTGTTGCTACCGACAAGGAAAGGCAACCCAGCTGAGAGATGCCCCGGAGCCACCTTACAGACAACATCCCAAACCCTCTGACTCCGTACCCACCCACTCCCCATCCTCCAGCCCCTAAACTCAGGTGAGAAATTGAGACTTAATCCCGGCAGACCAAATGAACCCCACAAATTAGCCACGGGTTCCTCTCTCCCGGCTCCTCCTGGACGGAGGGAACGGCCGGGAGGCAGCACGGGGCTGGGCCAGACGGGGGCTGGCTGCAGACGAGCACTTACAGGGCTTGCTCATATTTAAAACTTCCTTTCATATATTTTTAATAAAACAACTGATACAAATGCAAAACCAACTTCATAAATCAGACATTATTCAATGCTGGCGGCTTCAAGGTTTCCCGGCGCTTGGCTGGCAGCATGCTACTCTCCCAGACGGGCTTCGTGCTCTGGTGCTGGAGGTTCTGTGAGAGGTTTATTGGATTTCATAGTCCCTTAAGGGGAAACCCTTTAAATGTCTTTGCAATTATAAGTCTAATAACACTTTCAGCCCTTGGACACAGCCTTGACTTGACAAAGATAAGGAACTAGAAGTTGCTCAGTCAATACCAAGCTATTAATCTCTGTCACCTCGCTGTCACCCCGGCTCAGGAAAACAATGTCGTTTCTTGACCTAGGTGAAGGCACGGAGTGATTGTATTCAGAATGTCAGCATTCATCAACCCAGATTTTGTCACACCCTCCCAAACTGGAGTTCTTCAGTTCTTCATCCTGCCTGTGGTGACACCCTTCCAGGGGAAAGAGTTTCTTTCAGTCTTGCCCTATTATTATTATTTAGCACTTATTCAAGTGTAAAAAGCCTTTAAGAATAAAGTTTTTCTGTAAAACAGATAGCTAGTGGGAAGCAGCCGCATGGCACAGGGAGATCAGCTCAGTGCTTTGTGACCACCTAGAAGAGGGGTGGGAGAGGGAGGGTGGGAGGGAGGGAGACGCAAGAGGGAGGGGATATGGGGATATATGTATAGGTATAGCTGATTCACTTTGTTATACAGCAGAAACTAACATGACATTGTAAAGCAATTATACTCCAATAAAGGTGTTAAAAAAAAAAAAAGAAGAAGAATAAAGTTTTTCCTGCCGTGAAGAGACCTGACAGATGAATCACCTTGGGCTGTTCCTCAGCGACCCAAGCCAAGGACAGCTGGAAGTTACAAAGCGCAGTGTTTGTTTACACATTCAAATGAAGGTTAATTTTTACCCTGTCTCCGCTCAGATTTGATTAGGGTGGGGCTCTCCCACCTCCCCCAGTGGCATCCTCCTCCTCGACCTTAAAAGAAACCCAAGAAATTGTTTAAAAGAAAAGCCAACAAAAAACGTGATGAGGGCTTCCCTGGTGTCACAGTGGTTGAGAGTCCGCCTGCCGATGCAGGGGACACGGGATCGTACCCCGGTCTGGGAAGATCCCACATGCCGCGGAGCGGCTGGGCCCGTGAGCCATGGCCACTGAGCCTGCGTGTCCGGAGCCTGTGCTCCGAAACGGGAGAGACCACAACAGTGAGAGGCCCGAGTACCGCAAACAAACAAACAAACAAAAAAACGTGATGAGAAACTAACAAGGATGAATCAGATCGTTTCTGGCTGAGCAGTCAACCATCCCCCAGCCTCAGGCAAGGGTAACAGGGAATGCCCACTTTTGCCCAGCTGAGACCTGGCCTCTGGAATACAGGGTAGGATGAGGCAATGCTGGTGGGCACCCACCCTAAAGCTCAGGGTGCCCTCAAGGCCAGGGAATTGCCAGTCAGGCTTCCAAAGGTCTGGTTCTGTCCTCAGGCAGGACCCAGAGCAGAGAATTCACTCCAGAGTCTTTGTGGCTCTTGGGAAAGCCTCAGGCTGTGGTGGCAGCTGAGAGGAGCAGGCAGACCTCCAGGCCCCTAAACCATTGGTTGTAACTGTTGTATAAGGCGCACCCCTGCATCAGAGATTTTGGGATTATATTTGAGCCCTCAGAGGTCTTCAAACCTGGACCACCCTAGCTTAGCCACTTTCTGGGTCACTTTCCTGACTTGTACCTTAAGCAGATGCCCTGGCTTTTAGAAAGGGATGGTATGGGCGGCCATGGAAATATGCTTCTGCCTTCGCAGGAAACTAGCACTAAGCACCTTCTCCTAGTAAATAGTTTCTATCGAAGAATCTTGAGTGGAGTATAATTCAGCTATAAACAATAATAACACTCTGGCTCCTCAGAGGAAACTCTGACGGCGTTCCTTTTATACTGTGGGTGCCAGTAAGCTCAAGGCCAAATTACCTACTAAAGCTGGTGTATTCGCATTAAACCCTGGTCATGATTTTCTTTTGCTGCCTGTATTTTGGCAACTTGTTCTCACGTCCTTTCCTATAGGACGTGAATCCCTTTTCCGTAGATATGGGGTTTAAATGAATAAAGAAATTCCAGAAACCTATGAACTGATCCCCGGGCTGGGACATAGTAGATCAAGGTGCAGTGCCATTTCTGCTTCTGACTTGCTTGAGGTCTGGGTGAGTATCAGCCATGCCTCAGCTTTCTCATCTATAGAATAAGACTATAGGACAAAGCTATATATATGGGCCAAACATATGACAAAGCTATATACATATATATACAGCTATATATACATATATATAGATATAGAGATAGATAGATAGATAGATAGATAGATAGATAGATAGATAGATACAGATATATATCTGTCTTTAGGACAAAGCTAACTCTGATTCACTGACCTTCTGCCAGGTACCCTCAGTGCCCACACTGAGAAGACAGAGCATGGAGATTAAAAGCAGGAACTCTAGAGCCAAACTTCTCCAGGGTATAGGATGACCAAATACTCATCCTGGTTTACCCGGAAGTGTTCTGGTTTTAGCACCAAAAGTCCCACGTCCCAGGCAACCCCCCAGTCCCAGGCAAATTGGGATGGATGGTCACCCTGCAGGTTCACCCACCAGCTAATTCAGTTACTAGCGCCTTGGCTTCCTCAATCTTCGGAACAGAGCTGCCTCCCGGCTTTGTTATAATTCGGAGCCACATTCATATTTGTAAAGCACATAGAACAGTCTTGGCACATAGAAAACGCTATGAGTATTTGTTAAATAAATGGTATAGTCATTTGCTTCCTGCACAAGTTGGAGAAATTTTTCACAATAATTGTTAACAACAACAACAAAAAAATCGACTCTGACATTCATGGAGCAAGAGTTGTTGTCCTGAAAGCAGAGACTGTCTATTCTGGGCAAAAGCAGAGGGAGGCTCAGCTCCCAGGGAGAGTCAGAGCTGATTGTGCTCAGGGAAACCGCTCCTCCTGGATAGAGGGGCAGAACCCACCTGCCCTGCGCAGAGAGGCCAGCAAGCCAGCAAGCCTCAATGATTTCTCGGTGATTAAAGCCATCAGGGAAGGAGGCTGCAATGTGCCCCTGGTATCTGCCAGAGAGTTCAGCCAGATCACCCTTCCGGAAAGAGTCATGGAAAGGAACTAAGTTTGGATGTCATTGGTCATTTCTTATGAGCACTGGGAACTGGTGCCGCTAAGTGGGCTGGGGGGTGGTGCCCTGGGGTTTTTCTGGGGATGAGACAGTATTTGTGTCCTGGTTCTCTCCTGAGACAGGACCAGGTATCAGCTCCAAGGAGTTCCTACCTTCCATCACTCCCTGCCATGCCAAGATGCCCAGATGGCTGAGTGGGCCCCTGACTAAAGACTGTGTGTCCCTCTTAGCACTTCTGTCCTTATTAGGCAACCACTGTGCACTCAGCCTGGGCTGAGCTGACCCTTGCCATCCAGGAACTCATTCTCTGTTTGGCAGACAAGACTAACAGCATCCTCAGCTTCTTCCCCCAGCACTTGCTTCTGCCTTCAATTGCTCCTTCTCCACCTTTCCTCCCAGGTGAGAAGTGAAACCTTTCCGATGCATGGAGGAGGCACTAAGCCTTCTCTTCTCATCTGTCCCCTGCAGAGCCTGGCATGGGGGCTGGCACCTTGGAGTCCCTCAAGCAATTCCTTTTGGCCAAATAGTGACTCCGTGAAACAAAGGAGAGACTGTTGAAAGCTGTGTTGTTCAATACAGTAGCCCTAGCCACAGTATGGCTGTTTTTTTAAAAATTTTATTGAAGTATAGTTGATTTATAATGTGTTAATTTCTGCTGTACAGGAAAATGATATATATTCTTTTTCATGTTCTTTTCCATTGTGTTTTATCACAGGATATTGACTATAGTTCCCTGTGCTATACAGTAGGACCTTGTTGTTTATCCATTCTATATATAAGAGTTTGCATCTGTTAATCCAAATCTCGCACTCCATCCCTCTACCCCCAGCTCCTTGGCAACCACAAGTCTGTTCTCTATGTCTGTGAGTATGTTTGTTTTATAGATATGTTCATTTGTGTTGTGATACAAATGTGATACACTTATCACATATAAGTGATATCATGGTCAATGTGGCTATTTAAATGAATTAAATTAAATTAAAAATTCAGTCCCTCAGCCACATGAGCCACATGTGCTCAATAACCACTTGTGGCCAGTGGCTACCATATTGCACAGCACAGATATAAAACAGTTCCATCGCTGCAGAAAGTTTTATTGGGCTCTGCTGATCTAGAACATATGAAGAAAAAGGGGCTCATTAGACAGGACACATCCTCTTAAGGCTGTAACCGCAAGGGAGCTTAGGTTTCTGAGACAGAGACATAGGGCACAATTGGCCTGGGAGAATCTTTGGAGATTATATCGATCCCGAAAGTCTTCCATGTGTTAGGAATTACCTTACATCATAGGTCAGGACCGATTCAGGGAGAGGAGCTCTCACACAGATGTTATAAGCTGACATTCCCAATCTAGCTCCCTCTCAGTGTGACACGTTTTGATGGGAAGATGGCAGGAGAAAGAGACACAGGAAGGCAACACCACCAGGAGGACCAATATGGACGAGCTTTCCACCATACTCCTCCCCGACTGCAACATTTGCCTCCCGTCCTGGGAGCTCGCGTCACAGTACCATCGTCTGCATCCTCCAAAACACTGAAGATTCAGAAGTTCCTAGCCTTCTGGCTCTTTAGGTCTCTCCCTGGGCCCAGCATCATTCAGTTATCAAGCAAATAACAAAATAGGAGAAAAGCCAGGAGATCATATGAGAGAAATAAAATAGGAAGCCAACCACTTCCTAATCTTGTAGCAGCCAAGACTCCAGACTCTGATTGCTAAGTGGGGGTTTCCTATGAGTCCCCCAAATATGCTGAAGTCATCTGAACCAAGGAGAACCCCAGACTCACCTCCTGCAGAATATTTTTAGGGGAAGCCTTCAGGGAGGGGAGGGGGCTCACTCTGTCCCTGTCACCCAAGGCTGCCAGGCATTGGAGGAGAGGACACAAGACCCTGTGTGAAGGTAGGCAGAGGGCTGCAGGAGGCCCGTGTGTGTCTCTGTTGGGCAATAGATCTACCTTGAAAATAAATGCAGACCTTATTTATAAAAAGATGGCAGTACCCAGCCTTTATTCAGGGATTTGGACTTTTACGATGTACTTTTTAATGTACTTCTACATATAGTGTTTCTTTTCTTTCCAGAGCCCTAGGGGGGAGGTTGCTCTCCTCATTTCATAGTTATAAAATATGAGGGTCAGTTTGAATAAAATAGCCGTCCTAAGTCACGTGGGTAGAAACTCAGCTGGCTTGCAGATTCCAAATTGACAGAGGAAATTTAGCTCTGACAGGAAAGACAATCATCATATTTTTAAATGATACTAGGTAACATCTCTTGAACGTTCATCATGCACCTGATGTAGAGCTAAGCAGTCCACATGCATTGCCTTGCTGACTCCTCGCCACCAAGAGCCACCCCATTTTACAGATGTGGGAACTAAGGCCTGGAGAAGTCTGACAGCTTACCCAGTCACACACCAAGAAAGTAGGAAAGAAAAAGATTTGGTCCAATTGGTAGTTATAATGTGGGTTTATAGGCCACATTATGGGGTCATAATCTTTTCAAGTTTGAATGAGGGAACTGAAAATTCAATAGAAAATGTCAAAGAAGAGATTAGCTTCTATAATAACTTCTAAATGGCCCAACCGAGAAGCTCTCTGAAAGATCAGATGATTAAAGATGTGGTCTGGCGTTTCCTTTGTCAGGAGGAATTGCCTTTGTCTTGAGAAACATTTTTTCTCCATCCTGCTCACTGAGGTGAGACCAGGGTTAGAGGCCTGGAGGGAGGGACTTCAACGCGGGCACAGGATGGGAGCGGGTAAGGGGTCTTTGACCAGGTAACATGTCGGCACCTGTGGCACCTCCCCAAACGGCAGCCCACGAAGTCAGGCCAGACAGTGTTACGTTCTGCCAGCCGTAGGTGCGGGAAGGGGCATCGGCCCTGGCTCCTGGGGCACAGAGCCCATAAATCAGCGCGCGAGCCTGCTGCACGATTGCAATGCGTCTCTTTCAAGCAGCTCCGAGAAAACAATGGCTCCATCTGCTTGCTCACCGCTAGGTAATAAATAAAACGGAATTGGAGCAAAATGGATGGAAAGCAATTTTTGGAAGATGAATTTCTGAAGGAATTGGCCACTATTTGTGCACCTTTTATGGGGCCGGAAACGGCCGCATGAGACGCTGCCAGGCCCAAGGGCTGGAGGAAACAGAGAGCAAACAGAGAGAACGGAACTTCCTGGTGACGGGCTGGTCAGGAAACAGTTCTTGCAAAGGACTTCCCATTACTGACTCCTCCCCGTTCTCTCTCTTTTTTTTTTTTTTTTTTGCGGTACGCGGGCCTCTCACCGCTGTGGCCTCTCCCGCTGCAGAGCCCAGGCTCCGGACGCGCAGGCGCAGTGGCCATGGCTCACCGGCCCAGCCGCTCTGTGGCACGTGGGATCCTCCCGGACCGGGGCACGAACCCATGTCCCCTGCATCGGCAGGCGGACTCTCAACCACTGCACCACCAGGGAAGCCCTCCCCGTTCTCTTTGTCCTTCTCCTTCATCTTCTCCATCATCATCTCCATTATCACCAACATCATCACCATCACCATCTCCATCATTATCACCCTCATCATCATCTTCATCATGGTTAATTGGCTAACTGGCTTCTGGAGTCCCTACTGCGTACCAGCCCTCTGCTGAAATCTCTATATCTTTATGGGAATTGCCTCCTTTCAAGTCTCATTGAGGCATGCCCTGACCACACTACGTAAGACTGCAACACTCCTCCCCACGGCATTCCCTATGCCCCCTCCTTTGTTTTATTTTTCTCCACAGCTTTTATCATTTTCTAACATACTCAATAATTTACTTATTCTGGTTATTGTTTTATCATCTGTCTTACCCATCTAGAATAGATGCTTTTTTTTCCCCAGTTTTACTGAGACATAATTGACATATATCACTGTATGAGTTTCGGGTGTACAGCATAAAGATTTGACATATATATTGTGAAATGATTACCACAATCGGTTTAGCAAACATCCATTATCTCATATAGATACAATAAAAAGAAACGGAGGGGCTTCCCTGGTGGCACAGTGGTTGGGAGTCCACCTGCCGATGCAGGGGACGCAGGTTCGTGCCCTGGTCCTGGAAGATCCCACATGCCGCGGAGCGGCTGGGCCCATGAGCCATGGCCGCTGAGCCTGCGCGTCCGGAGCCTGTGCTCTGCAATGGGAGAGGCCACAACAGCTAGAGGCCCGAGTACCGCAAAAAAAAGAAATGGAAAAAATAAAGAGAACAAAATTTCACCTTATAATGAGAACCCTTAGGATGTAGTCTCTTAACAGCTTTCATATATATCATACAGCAATGGTAACTGTGGTCATCATGGTGTACATTACATCCTTAGTAGCATAGATGATCTTAAGGGCAGGGAATTTGCTGTTTTTCTGCCACTGTATCCGCAGTGCTGAGAATAATTTCTGACCTATGGAAGGCACTCAATAAATGTGTTGGATAACTGAATGAGCGAATGAATGAATGGAGACATATCTGGCCTATGCCTATCTCTCCACACTCATCTCTTGCCTCTGGCCCCACTACATCTTGTATATGCTGTGACATCTAGTTACTGTTCCATCTTTGGTGCATGCCCTTCCCCTTATCTGACACCCCTCTGCACACACCTTCAGGCAGGCTTCAACTCTATCCTTCAGCTCTTCTCTGACCATCCAGATGAGTAACCCTTGTTATTCTTCCTTTTCAGTTCTCACAGAGGATGTACTCATTTGTTTACTTGCAGGAGTGGACATCTGCCTGAATTCTGTCCACAGGAGTGGTAGATTTCTCCAGATCACCAGAACCTAGCATGGAGCCTGGCACTGAGAAGGTACTCAAGAAATATTCTTAACCCATTTACAGATGAGGAAATTGGGATGAGGTGTTGGGACTTGATACCAGGTCTAAATCCAAAGCCCATAGACTGAGGCACCACCCTATGCGATTCTCTGAGTTTCTTTGGTTCTTGGTAAGTTTAGCCACATCCACAGCCATGTCCATTATCTGTCCTGCTTCCCAGGTGACCTCTCTCAACACCCCTTTAAGGTAATCACTTCCTTGTTTGTGATTTCAGTGACTAGGTATCAGGCACCTCTGTGCCAGACGCTGTTCTAGAAGAAGTGGTCAAGGTAGACCAGATCCCTGCTCTCATGGAGCTTACAATTTAGTGAGGAAACAGACAAAACAAGTAAGAAAACAAAGAATAAGAAATTTCAGAGCAGGACCAATGCTGTGAAGACAATAGGAATGAGAGTGACGCAGCAGGGAGTGGTAGGGAGATGAACGGCTACTCTAAATAAGGTGTTTGCATGTCATTCTCCTATTTTTGCCTTCCCTGCAATCAGAAAAACCCTCTTAACACCTTCTGTTTCACAGTCAGCTTTTAGCCACTGTCTCTGCTTAGTCTGATCCTCTGTGTCAGCCCAATAAGTGAGACTCTGTCCATCAGAGCAAGGGACAGAATGAAAAAAATAGAATCTCTGCTGGCCCTGGGTCAAAGCTCACCATCAGGCCTGTGTCTGTCACATGTGCTTTAAATTCCTAGTGTCTCTGACATACCTGGGATAGAAGCAAGCCCAGGAAATGTACACAGCAGGTCTGGAGATTCAGACGAGGTCCCCCTTCTGCTCTCTGGGTCATATGAGGATAATTTAGAGCTCACTGGGGTTTTACCTGTAATTTCAAAGTCCTACATCAGAACAGAGCTTTTCCCCCCATGGGAATAGAAGGGGCTTAAAATGCATCTATGTGTGGTTAGTCAGTTTTTCTCAAAGTTCGCTGAATTGGGTGTTAGTAAAATATAGCAAAAGACACAACAATTTTAGGGCAGGGGAAATGCACCATAGCTTCCTCTGGAATAAGCGGGCCAACTGCCTGCCCCAGCCTCTTCCCCAGCCCAAGCTCACCCACCCAGACGGAGGATGTGGAATGCTGCAGACCTGGGTTCTGAGCTCCTGCACACACTTGCTTTGTGACCCTGACACATCCTTAGCCTTCCTCAACCTCACTTTTTCCACATGTACAAGGGGAAAACAACCTTTATCCTACCTTCCTCACAGGCTGGCTATAAAGCTGTGAGTATTAACCCCATATAACTTCTCCAACCCTTCCTCTACACTAATCCACCACATATAGCAAAGACCTCAGTAACTACTACCAAATGCTTTGAATGGATGGATGGATGGATGGATGGTTGGATGGAACCCAGTCACCTCAAATGTTTTAGGGTGGCTTCCTAAGGTTAGAAAAATTGAAGGGAAGTTGGCTTAAGACTGACTAGGAGAAGCTGGAGAGATGCCTTACTTAGGCCAAGAGGCTGACGCAGGTCATCTCTCTTCCTCATGTTGTCTTTTGTATATGAAAAGGGCACAGGACTGACTGGGATGGAGCCTTTGACAGCAAGAGTAAAGGATTGTAAAAACAGAGTAGGAACTAGGAACTTAGGTTCCTCTCCTTTTCCTGGGGTGAAGGCTGGGGAAGAATGTTGGACACTGAAAATTTCAAATGGCTTTGAGAGGTGTGGAGACTTCTGTACTATAATGGCATATCTCACTATGTCTTTCTGTCTCTCTGTCTCTGTCTCCCCCACTGTCTCTCATTGGGCTGGGCCTGGCATCTCCCTAGGATGGACTTCTGAGTTGAGGGCTCCATATAAATATCAGGCGCCTTGGTGACAACATAGTCTGTTTCTCACTGGCCCACCTCATTCTGCAAAGCAGGAGAAGATGAAGCACAAGGAGAAAATGAGGTCAGCAGAAACAAAGCCAGGATGGAAATTGTGACAAAAAATATAAGCTGTTTATTTCAAGCCTAATGAGACAAACCACACTTCCGGAAAATGGCTACTATAACTTGATGGTAACAGATTGGAAGTGCCATTGCCGCTGCTGCAGTGTTGCTTCCTGGGCTTCCCTTCTCCAGGAGCCAGCAGTCCACAGGGGCCCAGACTCAGGCAGCATCTGGGCAGCCTTGAGGGAAGGGGTTCCCAGTCACTCCCAGGGACCCAGGCACTGCCCAGAGCCCATACTGGCTCCACCATGTCCATGAGCACTGCCTCTTCCCTCCCCACAGCTCTTCACTAGCTCCTTTGTATGGCCTGGGGTTTCCCAAATGTCACTCACTTACACGGCATCCTAACAGGTTTTGCCGTATCCACCTATCATCTGTACCTTCTTCTTTAAAAATTATTTTTCCTACAATTATTTTAACGTCTTTATTAGAGTATAATTGCTTTACAATGGTGTGTTAGTTTCTGCTTTATAACAAAGTGAATCAGCTATACCTATACATACATCCCCATATCTCCTCCCTCTTGCATCTCCCTCCCACCCTCCCAATCCCACCCCTCTGGGTGGACACAAAGCACTGAGTTGATCTCCCTGTGCTATGTGGCTGCTTCCCACTAGCTATCTATTTTACCTTTGGTAGTATATATAAGTCCATGCCACTCTCTCACTTCGTCCCAGCTTACACTTCCCCCTCCCCATGTCCACAAGTCCATTCTCTATGTCTGCATCTTTATTCCTGTCCTGACCCTAGGTTCTTCAAAACCTTTTGTTTTAGATTCCATATATAGGTGTTAGTATGTGGTATTTGTTTTTCTCTTTCTGACTTACTTCTCTCTGTATAACAGACTCTAGGTCCATCCACCTCACTACAAATGACTCAATTTCATTTCTTTTTATGGCTGAGTAATGTTCCATTGTATATATGTGCCACATCTTCTTTATCCATTCATCTGTCAATGGACACTTAGATTGCTTCCATGTCCTGGGTATTGTAAATAGAGCTGCAGTGAACATTGTGGTACATGACTCTTTGTGAATTCTGGTTTTCTCAGGGTATATGCCCAGTAGTAGGATTACTGGGTCATATGGTAGTTCGATTTTTAGTTTTTTGAGGAACCTCCCTACTGTTCTCCATAGTAGCTGTATCAATTTACATTCCCACCAACAGTGCAAGAGGGTTCCCTTTTCTCCACACCCTCTCCAGCATTTATTGTTTGTAGCTTTTTTGATGATGGCCAGTCTGACCAGTGTGAGGTGATACCTCATTGTAGTTTGATTTGCATTTCTCTAATGATTAGTGATGTTGAGCATCCTTTCATCTGTTTGTTGGCAATCTGTATATCTTCTTTGGAGAAATGTCTGTTTAGGTCTTCTGCTCATTTTTGGATTGGGTTGTTTGTGTTTTTGATACTGAGCTGCATGAGCTACTTGTAAATTTTGGAGATTAATCCTTTGTCAGTTGCTTCATTTGCAAATATTTCCTCCCATTCTGAGGGTTGTCTTTTCATCTTGTTTATGGTTTCCTTTGCTGTACAAAAGCTTTTAAGTTTCATTAGGTCCCATTTGTTTATTTTTGTTTTTATTTCCATTTCTCTAGGAGGTGGGTCAAAAAGGATCTTGCTGTGATTTATGTCATAGAGTGTTCTGCCTATGTTTTCCTCTAAGAATTATATAGTGTCTGGCCTTACATTTAGGTCTTTAATCCATTTTGAGTTTATTTTTGTGTATGGTGTTAGGGAGTGTTATAATTTCATTCTTTTACCTGTAGCTGTCCAGTTTACCCAGCACCACTTACTGAAGAGACTGTCTTTTTTCCATTGTATATTCTTGCCACCTTTATCAAAAATAAGATGACCATATGCACGTGGGTTTATTTCTGGGATTTCTATCCTGTTCCATTCATCTATATTTCCATTTTTGTGCCAGTACCATACTGTCTTAATTACTGTAGTTTTGTAGTGTAGTCTGAGGTCTGGGAGCCTGATTCCTCCAGCTCCGTTTGTCTTTCTCAAGATTACTTTGGCTATTCGGGGTCTTTTGTGTTCCCATACAAATTGTGAAATTTTGTTCTAGTTCTGTGAAAAATGCCATTGGTAGTTTCATAGGGATTGCATTGAATCTGTAGATTGCTTTGGGTAGTATAGTCATTTTCACATTGTTGATTCTTCCAATCAAAAACGTGGTATATCTTTCCATTGGTTTGTATCATCTTTAATTTCTTTCATCATTGTCTTATAGTTTTCTGCATACAATTCTTTTGTTTCCTTAGGTAGGTTTATTCCTATATATTTTATTCTTCTTGTTGCAATGGTAAATGGTACTGTTTCCTTAATTTCTCTTTCAGATTTTTCATCATTAGTGTATAGGAATGCAAGAGATTTCTGTGCATTAATTTTGTATCCTGCTACTTTACCAAATTCATTGATTAGCTCTAGTAGTTTTCTGATAGCATCTTTAGGATTCTCTATGTATAGTATCACGTCATCTGCAAACTGTGGCAGTTTTACTTCTTCTTTTCTGATTTGGATTCCTTTTATTTCTTTTTCGTCTCTGATTGCTGTGGCTAAAACTTCCAAAACTATGTTGAATAATAGTTATGAGAGTGGGCAACCTTGTCTTGTTCCTGATCTTAGTGGAAATGGTTTTAGTTTTTCACCATTGAGAACAATGTTGGCTGTGGGTTTGTCATAGATGGTCTTTATTATGTTGAGGTAAGTTCCCTCTACGCCTACTTTCTGGAGGGTTTTTAATCATAAATGGGTGTTGAATTTTGTTGAATGTTTTTCTGCATCTATTGAGGTGATCATATGGTTTTTATCCTTCAACTTGTTAATATGGTTTATCACATTGATTGATTTGCATATATTGAAGAATCCTTGAATTCCTGGGATAAACCTCACTTGATCATGGTGTATGAACCTTTCAATGTGCTGTTGCATTCTGTTTGCTAGTATTTTGTTGAGAATTTTGCAACTATGTTCATTAGTGATATTGACCTGTAGTTTTCTTTCTTTGTGGCATCTGTCTGGTTTTGGTATCAGAGTGATAGTGGCCTTGTAGAATGAGTTTGGGAGTGTTCCTAAACACTATATTTTGGAAGAGTTTGAGAAGGGTAAGTGTTAGCTCTTCTCTAAATGTTTGATAGAATTTGCCTGTGAAGCCATCTGGTCCTAGGCTTTTCTTTGTTGGAAGATTTTTAAACACAGTCTCACTTTCAGTGATTGTGATTAGTCTGTTTATGTTTTCTATTTCTCCCTGGTTCAGTCTCAGAACGTTGTGCTTTTCTAAGAGTTCATCCATTTCTTCCAGGTTGTTCAGTTTTTTGGCATATAGTTGCTTGTAGTAATCTCTCATGACCCTTTGTATTTCTGCAGTGTCAGTTGCTACTTCTCCTTTTTCATTTCTAATTCTATTGATTTGAGTCTTCTCCTTTTTTTCTTGATGAGTCTGGCTAATCGTTTATCAATTTTGTTTATCCTCTCCAAGAACCAGCTTTTAGTTTTATTCATCTTTGCTGTTGTTTCCCTCATTTCTTTTTCCTTTGTTTCTGATCTGATCTTTATTATTTCTTTCCTTCTGCTAACTTTGGGGTGTTTTTGTTCTTCTTTCTCTAATTGCTTTAGGTGTAGGGTTAGTTTGTTATTTGAGATGTTTCTTTTTTCTTGAGGTAAGATTGTATTGCTATAAACTTCCCTCTTAGAATTGCTTTTGCTGTATCCCATAGGTTCTGGGTCATTGTGTTTTCATTGTCATTTGTTTCCAGGTATTTTTTGAGTTTCTCTTTGATTTCTTCAGTTATCTCTTGGTTATTGAGTAGTATATTGTTTAGCCTCCATGTGTTTGAATTTTTTACAGATTTTTTCCTGTAATTGATATCTAGTCTCATAGCGTTGTGGTCAGAAAAGATACTTGATACGATTTCAATTTTCTTAAATTTACCAAGGCTTGATTTGTGACCCAAGACATGGTCTATACTGGAGAATGTTCCAGGAGCACTTGAGAAGAAAGTGTATTCTGTTGTTTTTGGATGGAATGCCCTATAAATATCAATTAAGTCCATCTTGTTTAATGTATCATTTAAAGCTTGTGTTTCCTTGTTTATTTTCATTTTGGATGATCTGTCCATTGGTGAAAGTGGGTTGTTAAAGTCCCCAACTATGATTGTGTTACTGTCAATTTCCCCTTTTATGGCTGTTAGCATTTGCCTTATGTATTGAGGTGCTCCTATGTTGGGTGCATAAATATTTACAATTGTTATATCTTCTTCTTGGATTGATCCCTTGATCAGTAGGTAGTGTCCTTCTTTGTCTCTTGTAATAGTCTTTATTTTAAAGTCTATTTTGTCTGATATGAGAATTGCTACTCCAAATTTCTTTTGATTTGCATTTGCATGGAATAACTTTTTCCAGCCCCTCACTTTTAGTCTGTATGTGTCCCTAGGTCTGAAGTGGGTCTCTTGCAGACAGCATATTTACAGGTCTTGTTTTTGTATCCATTCAGCTAGTCTGTGTCTTTTGGTTGGAGCATTTAATCCATTTGCATTTAAGGTAATTTTCGATATGTATGTTCCTATTACCATTTTCTTCATTGTTTTGGGTTTGTGATTGTAAGTCTTTTCCTGCTCTTGTGTTTCCTGTCTAAAGAAGTTCCTTTAGCATTTGTTGTAAAGCTCGTTTGGTGGTGCTGAATTCTCTTAGCTTTTGCTTGTCTGTAAAGGTTTTAATTTCTCCATCGAATCTGAATGAGATCCTTGCTGGGTAGACTAATCTTGGTTGCAGGTTTTTCCATTTCATCACTTTAAATATGTCCTGCCAGTCCCTTCTGGCTTGCAGAGTTTCTGCTGAAAGATCAGCTGTTAACCTTATGGGGATTCCTTTGTATGTTATTTGTTGGTTTTCCCTTGCTGCTTTTAATATTTTTTCTTTGTATTTATTTTTTGATAGTTTGATTAACATGTGTCTTGGCCTGCTTCTCCTTGGATTTTTCCTGTATGGAACTCTCTGTTTTTCCCAAACTTGATTGACTATTTCCTTTCCCATATTAGGGAAGTTTTCAACTATAATCACTTCAAATATTTTCTCAGTCTCTTTCTTTTTTTCTCCTTCTTCTGGGACCCCTATAATTCTAACGTTGGTGCATTTAATGTTTTCCCACAAGTCTCTGAGGCTGTCCTCAATTGTTTTCATTCTTTTTTCTTTTTCAGCTCTGTGGTAGTTATTTCCACTATTTTGCCTTCCGAGTCACTTAACCATTCTTCTGCCTCAGTTATTCTGCTATCAGTTCCTTCAAGAGAAGTTTTAATATCATTTATTTTGTTGTTCATCATTTTTTGTTTACTCTTTAGTTCTTCTAGGTCCTTGTTAAATGTTTCCTGTATTTTCTCCATTCTACTTTCAAGATTTTGGATCATCTTTAGTATCATTACTCCGAATTCTTTTTCAGGTAGACTGCCTATTTCCTCTTCATTTGTTTGGTCTGGTGGCTTTTTATCTTGCTCCTTCATCTGCTGTGTGTTTCTCTATCTTCTCATTTTGCTTAACTTACGATGCTTCAGGTCTCCTTTTTGCAGTCTGCATGTTCATAGTTCCTGTTGTTTTTGGTGTCTGCCCCAGTGGCTAATGTTGGTTCAAGGGGTTGTGTAGGGTTTCTGGTGGAGGGGACTAGTGCCTGTGTTCTGGTGGATGAGGCTAGATCTTGTCTTTCTGGTGGGTAGGACCACGTCTTGTGGTGTGTTTTGGTGTGTCTGTGACCTTATTACGATTTTAGGCTGCCTCTCTGCTAATGGGTAGGGTTGGGTTCCTGTCTTGCTATTTTTTTGGCCTAGGGTGTCCATCACTGTAGCTTGCTGGTTATTGAGTGGAGATGGGTCTTAGTGTTGAGATGGAGATCTCTGGGAGAGCTTTTCCTGTTTGATATTACATGGAGCTGGGAGGTCTCTGTTGGACCAATGTCCTGAACTCGGCTCTCCGACCTCAGAGGCACTGGCCTGACACCCGGCTGGAGCACCAAGACCCTGTCAGCCACACAGCTGCTAGTGTTGAAAGGTCTCCTGCAGAGGCAGGGGGTGGCTGTGGCTCACCACAGGGACAAGGACACTGGCAGCAGAAGTTCTGGGAAGTATTCCTTGGCGTGAGCCCTCCCAAGTCCGCCATTAGCCCCATCAAAGAAACTTTTTCCTTCAATTTGGCTTATTGTATTTACTTACAAAAGGAAACTTTGCAACACAATTGCCATTGATGAAAAACTGGATCATTTTTAATTAATTTAAATGAACACATAAGTCTTAAAATAAAACTCATTCCTCCATGTGTCACCTAAAATCTTGCACACTTACAGTAGTTCCCATCACCCACTGAGACTCAGTGAGACTTAAAATTAATCCTGGGCTAATCTGAACTCACCTCAGGATGACTTTCAAGGCCCGAGATCATTTTGGAACTAAGACGATCTTCCCTAACAAAAATTCATCACACTGTATTGTTATTAATTAATTCATCCGTTCAATTCATTCCATAGATAAATATCAAGCACTGTTCTAAACGCTTGACATACAACAGTGAGTAAAACAGACCAAAACATTTCTGCCTTCTTGGAGCTTCCATTTTAATGATAAAACTAGACAAATAATAAACATATTCAATAAGGAAATTATATAGTAAGTGAGAAAGTAAAAACTGCTGTGGGATTAGGAGATTCTGAAAGAGAGAATGAAAACTTCAACTAGATGGTCAGGGAAGGCCTCATGGAGAAGGTGAACTGGGAAGAAAGGGAGAGAGGGGCCACCTGGCATCTGGGAGAAGAGGATTCTAGGCTGGGGACCAGCCGTTGCCAAGGCCCTTGCTGAAGGAGCAGCAAGGGTGGCAGTGTATGTGATGTTGAGAATAACAGGAAAAGTGGTGAGAGAAGTGGCAGGGACCAGACAGTATGGACCTTGTGGGCCAGTGGAAGAATTTGGGTTTTATTTTGTGGGAAATTGGGAGTCATTGAGGGATTTCAAGCAGAAGCAAGAAATGATCTTACATTTTAAAACAATCACTGTAGCTGCGCTGTTCAGAATAGGCTATTGGGGATTGAGGGTTGGGAGAAGGTCAAGGATAAAAGCAGGGAGGCCTATTATTAAAAGCAGGGATGCCTATCAAAATATTCCAATAGTGAGAAGTCGATCGGTGGATAGAGTGGTCGATGCCAAGAGGTTAGATTCTGGACATATTGTGAAGATGCAGCTTGAAGGACTGAATATGGGATGTGAAACAGAAAATTCAAGAATGACACCAAGATTTTTGACCTGAGTAACCAGAAGTATGGACTCGACATTGACTGAGATGGATAAGACTGAGGGGAGCAGGTTTGTTGGGGAAGGAGTTCAGTTTGGGATTAAAGGGGTTGAAGATGCCTATTGGGCATATCTGACAAACTGTGCAATTGCCACAAGTGTTTGCTGCATTTTCCCACTTCACTGAGGTCAAGATTGACTATAGGACTTGATTTGGCCAATGAAATATGATCAGAAGTTTCAAGAACCAGTTTATGGTTTGCTGTGTTTTCTATTCTCCCGTACACTGTGATCAGCAATGTTCCAGATGGGAGCTGCTCCATAAGCCTGAATCCTGGAGTGAAGATGACACAGTGCAGATCGTGGGGGATATGTAGCATGAGTGAAAAATAAACTTTTTTGTGAAACGCCACTGAGACTCGAGGTCATCGTTAGCAAAGCATAACCGAGCCTCTCCTGGTTGATACAGCATCCTAGTGGGAATGTCATGTAGGCAGTGGGGTATACTTCTCTTGAGTGAAAGACAAGCATTTCTCCAGTCCAGGCTGGAGAAATAAATTGGGAATCCACTGACATATGGATGGCATTTGAAGCCTTAAGACTGGGTGAAACGAAAGGAAGACATACAAGGAAAGAGGGCCAAGAACTGAGTCTTGGGACCTCCAACATGCAGAGATGGTGAGAAAAGGAGGAGGAGGAGGCAGAAAACAGCTAAGAAGGAGTAAACAGTGTGAAGGAGGAAAAGTAACAGAGTTCAACCAAGATGAGGGCTCAGAATTGACCATTGGGTTTGGCACCATGGAAGTCACTGATGGTCCTGCAGATGGAAATTTTGGTGTAGTGATAGGGGCAAAAGTCAGACTGAGTTTGGTTTAAGAGAACAGGGGAGGGAAAGAACTGGAGACAGCAAACACAAACAACTCTACCACAGGTTGTGCTGCAGAGGTGAGAAGAGAAATGTAGTTGTAGCTGATACCGTCGAAAGGGGTCAAGGTATAATTTTAAGTGGGGAGAAATAACAGCACTGCTTGTATGTTTTAGAGAAAGCCCCAGTAGAGAGGAGATTTTTGATGCAGTAGGAGGTAGAGGAATGGATTGCTGGAGTGATGTCCCTGAGAGGCAAGAATTGGTGGGACCTAGTGTACAACTGGAGGGACTGATTTCATACTGGGGCCCAGATGATTCTTCTGTGGTGACAGGTGGGAAGGCAGAGTATTAGACATCAGGTCTTTCACATTCCAAATGCAGAGAGCCACCCATGATACCCTGGTCCACCTCCATGACTCTTCAGCCACTCCCGGTTATTTAAATAATTTGAGTGTAGACTCACTCCTGTAATTTCTTCCCCTTTAATCTCTAGCTTTGATTCAAAGCTCCTCTTCATCACTCCCCCAGCCAGCCTCAAGCTGCTTAGAGAGGAGGAAGAAGTACAAGGTTCGGAGCTGAGCTTTGCCCTCTTCTTTCTTTTTCTAACTCTTCTAGTTAGGGGGACAAGGAAGAAAGATGACAGTAGGTATTTTCTCCCTCCCAGGTCTGCTGATATATGGGTGTTGGGGAGGGGTCCTGGTCAGGCCAGTTCTATCTGAAGCTGAGAATTCCATGTTCACAGAGCCAGGTTCAGCTTCACCCTGGCCTCTGGACAATGGAGGAGCTCCCTCAAAGAAGCTGCGACCCTCCCTGTGGGCCTGTCAGTAGAACCACCCTTCTCTGTGTCAGACATTCCATTGCTTGGCCCAGCATTTACCAGGGCATCCCAGGGTTCTTTCCCTTCTGCAAACTTCATACTCTGCCAGGGTCTTTGTCCACAACTCCCAGAGCCAGGATGCCCTGGACTCGCTATCCTCCTCTACCTTATTTTTGTCCATAGACATACCATCTGACTGTATTTTGCTTATTGTCTGACTCCCCAACTAGATGATAAAAGTCCATGAGAGCAGGGATGTTTGTCTGGCTCCCTGTGAAATCCCCCGTGCCCATGAGTATCTGCCATCTGGTTAATACTCAATAAATACTTATTTAAAATGAATGAATGAATGAAAGAATGAAGTAGGAATTACACCCAACGTCTTCCTGAACATATTGTGATAGATTATTATAGTAATGGTCCCTATGAAACATAACTTTCTATATCCTCAACCTTGTATCGGCCCCTCCCACATTGAATCTGGGCTTGGCCATGTGGCTTGCCTTGGTCAATGGGACATTAGCAAGAATGACCCAAGCATAATCTTGTACAAGGGGGCTTGTTTTCTTTCTTGCTACTTTTGGGACATAGCCACCATGATAAAACGTCCACAATAACTTGTTGGGAAAATGTGACTCAGCTGACAGCCAGCACCAATCATCAGATACATGATGAGGCCATCTTAGACCACCCAGCCCCAGCCAAGCCGCTACATGACTGTGGCCACAGGGGAGACCCTTATCAAATTGGTAACCTGTAGAACCATGAGCAAATAAATGACTATGGTTCTTAGCCACTAAGTTTTAAAGTAGTTTCTTATGCAGCCATAGACAACTGTTATAGCACGTAACACTTTGGTCCCTTCCATCCTGCACAAAGTAGATTCCCAAAAACAATATCCCTCTCTTCTTCTCAGCAGTATTCAGACCTAGGAGTCCAGAGGATTTGACAAAGCCCGTATTCCTCCTTGTGAGTCCCCAACCCGTAAGTCATTATGGCAGCTGATGCAAATTGTTTCCCAGAAACCACACCCATTACCCAAGCCGACCTTTGGAAAATAAACAGTGTTGTTTCAGCACTCACTCTGCCTGCCCGTGCACAGGAATGAGGGAGGGAGAGTTCACCTGGACTCTCATAGGAGCCCCTGACCAGAGAATCCATAGTCTTTTCCAAGAGGGAGTGAAAGAGGCTGGAGCAGGCAGCTGCAGCAGCACGAGCCCTGGCCAGTATGCTCCAGAGCTCACTCAGTGTCCCCCGTGACTTCTGAAGTCCCCACCCAGAGGGCACTGCTGGGTTGTGTTGAGACCTGCTGTGCATTTCTCCCTCAGTCTCCCAGTTCCTGCTGCTCCCTCCCTCCCAGCAGAGATCTGCCTGGCAGTACTCACTAAGGAAACCATACTCCAGCATTCCGACCGCATGGAATTAAAAACCTGGCCTGCCACGTTAGCAAGGGTGAGTGGACAGGACCGGAGATACTACCTTAAACACACACAGTCCTGGCTCCACCAGCCCCAGGGAAGGTGTAATTAAGGCACACAGAAACAGATGTGGCCTCATTTTGCACAGGTCACGGATCTCAGAGCCTTTGAAGCCAGGCATCTGGGGGCCCAACAGGGACTGTTTCCCATTTCTGAGACGAGTTCACTTCTGATGCAAGCACCCAAGGTTTCAACTTCAATCACTTGTATTGAGTGACAAGTGCCTGCAGGATGGCCACGCAGGGAAACCTTGTGCCCCTTCCAGGCCCTACCCAGCCTTTTCCCCCTAAGAGCTCCCCAGCTCTGCGAGATGGCTCTGGACCCATCCAGAAACACCTCAAGCTTTCTCCTGCCCCCAGGACCACCCAAGATGAATGCTAGCCCTCTAGATCAGAGGTTAACCCAGAGGCATTCAGAGGTGTTATGAGTTAGCTAACGACATGGTGGTTCAAGAACAAGAATTTTTTTTTCTTTTTGACCATGGAGCGTGGCATCTGGGATCTTAGTTCCCCAACCAGAGGTGGAACCCGCGCCCCCTGAAGCGGAAGCATGGAGTCTTAACCACTGGACCTCCAGGGAATTCCCAAGACATTTTATATAAAACTTGAAATGTCCAGAGTCTCTTGAGTTTGGCAACAATATGCCTGCTTGCACAAGTCAACTAGAATTGAGTAGTGGCTATACCCCAGGTCACCACTGTCCCCACTACTCCACATCGTATCACACGCAGCCCACCTCACGCGTTGGCATTACCTGCCTGGAGCCCAAAGGCATTTTCCTTTGGGCCTTGGTGTAGATATGGAGATGAGACATGCTGCCCAGATGGCCCTGCCAGGAAGGGCTTGAGGCTCAACTACAGAGAGTGGGGTCAGCAGACAGCCTCACCCTGTCTCTCCTTCAGGGTCTGCCTCAGCTGCAGAGAGCTGTCTCACCGGTGGTCACACCCTGCCCAGGGCTGCCAGTGTCACATCTGGTGGCTGAGTGAGGTGGAGGGCATAAAGACCCTGCCAGGCAAGTCTCCCAGGCAGAATGTGCCTCTTGGGTGGGGCTGGCCAATGCTTGGTCAGGTCTTCAGTGCAGTTTCACTTCTTCCTCTTCTCCTACTTTCTCCCCCCTCATTTCCCAGAGATTGGTTTCTAATAAATATTTTGTACCCCAAACTCAAGTTTCTAGAAAACGTAAGCTGCAACACAGAGCTAAAAGAGGCTCAGACAGGGGCAGACTTTTCCGAAGTCTCCTAAGTAGATAGGGACAGAGCCATGGTCCCCTGACTCAGAATGGAACCCTGTTGGGAAATTTCCTCATGCAAATCACTCCAGACCCATCCTCCCCTCCACCCCCGCAATAGAAAACAAGGTGTGTTAGATTGATTTCCCTCAAAAGTGAAGTCCAAGACAAGGATGTGGGTACGGGTGTTTAACTTGGGAGGTGATCTCAGGAAGCAGGAGGAAGAAATAGAGAAAGTGGCACAGCAAAGGAGGAAAAGCCGTTAAAATGGTGTGTTGTTACAAGTGCTGCCATGGACGGCCAGGGCTGGAATCTACCAGGATTCTGCTGTATACCTTTATGTACAGGTCTTTGTATAAACATAAATTTTTCTCTAGGGAAAATACCTATGAGTGAGATTTCTGTGTCATGTGTTAAAGCATACATTTAACTTCTCACAAAACTTCCAAACTATTTTCCAGAATAGTTGTACCATTTTGCATTCTCACCAACAATGAATGTATGAGAGTTCCAGTTGCTCCACATCATCAACGGCACTTGAATGTGTTTACTATGTCAGCCGTTCTAATGGGTGTGTAGTGATTTACCCAGTGTATTTTAGGCGAGGAAGTGGCATGATCAAATCTTGGGGGAACATTAAAGACATGGAAAACATTTAGGAGAGTGATGCACTAATGTAGACAAGAGACAGTGTGATGGCAATAAGGATAAAGTGTAGGGGAGAGATACTCTGGAGAAGAATCAGCAGAACTTGGGGTTGAGGAAAGGAGTCTAGGATGACTCCTCATCAAGACCCCAAGTTCCCACGAAGAGAGGAAGCTGGAATTGCACTGTGAAGGGCAGTAGGGTTGGGTCAGGGCGGGAGTGGACCAGCCTCCCTCCCCTGCTGCATGTGAAGCCCTGTGCAGTTGATAGCACCAAACAGCTTGGCTCCATTTACTCAGGAAGATTTATGTCTCACTCCATGGGGGGAGACGTGTCTATCTGCTAGGTTGAGTTGGTAGAATTATAAACATGCCAATAGCCTGCATTCTGGGAATGACCTATGCTGGTTGTAAACACGGATGCGTACGTCCTGATAGTGAATCAGACAAAGAGCCCCAAACGTGAAGCTTTTGGGGAAGGAATCAAGAAAAACCTCACTACTCTGGGGAAGGATTCCTGCAGAGTTCTCCGGTAAGTTCCCTTCCTTTCATCTCTGCAGCACCCACCCTTCTCTGACAGCCTCCAATATTGCGCCTTACTGCGGAATTATGAAAGTCGCTTTTTATCCTTACTCTTCTCTGGACTTCACAATAACTCTAATATTATTATCCCACTTTTCCACTGAAGGTTCAGAGACAGTAAATGGCTTGTCTAAGGTCATGTGTCAGGTCAGTGGAGACTTGGGAGAATCCAGGTCTTTGGAGTCCACATCCAGAACAAACTTCCAGCATGCTTCATCACTACCTTTTATTTGGGGAGTGACTTCAAACTCCAAAGTAAATTGGATGTGGGAACCTCTCCATGCAACACAGTCTGGTTAATCTGTATGTTGGATTGGCAGCTCCCAACTTTCTGGAAACTGTTTCTCCTGCCTTCTTCCTGTATGGTTACAGCAGCCATGTTTTCACAAGGGAGAAACCCACAGCTGATTGGTCCACAGTAGACGCCTGACCCAAGGTGAGTCAATTAGAGCCCCTCCTCTGGGAATTTAGGGCCGTGATTGAGAAAGAAAGAACAGAGTCTCTGGAGGGCTGCAGCACATGACCTTTGACCATATCTTTCACTACATAGTGTGGGAAATGGAATCCACAGGAACAGAGAAGGTGGAAGCCAATGTACAGGGCAGATCAAAGCAACAGTTAATGGGGGTAAGTTGTTAGGAGCTTTCCAGAAAAGAGGCTCCACGGAAGCTGGCTGTGGGGTCCCAGAGCTGGTCTGGTTCTTGGATTTCCTGGGGCTTGGTATTCAGATCTTCCTCAAACTTTGTGAGAATATCTAATCCTGCCAATAAACACCTGCCCCTGCCTTTTTTTTTTTTTTTTTTTTTTTTCCTTAAACTTGTCAGCACTGGCTCATCTACCTTGGGGAGGAAAAAGAAAAGTTTGATGAACACAGATTCTCTTGCTTTCCTTTACATAACTGATCACTATCTGAAAGTATCCCACATACTCGTTTTTTGTCTACTTCCTTCACTAGAACATCAGCTCCCTTAAAGCAGAGGCCTTGTCTCTCCAAGCTGTATCCCCACTGCCTAGCACTGTGCCTGGCACACAGTAGGCTCTTAAGACACAGTCACTGGGCAAATCAATAAATTAATTGGGTATAGGGGCCCCTTAGAAGTCACCCAGTTTTACTGCCTCATTTCATAGACGAGAAAGTGAGGGCTGAAGAAGGAGAGCACTGACAAAGGGCCCTCGGTGAGTTTGCAGATGACCTGGGACTGGAACACAGGCCTTCTGAGTCTCTGTCCAGCACTGGGGGGAATAAGCTGCCCAGAACAGTTGCAGGAAGAGCCCCAGGTGCCGGCCGGTTCCTGAGTGCCTGGCACTGTGCTAAGAGCCTTCTGATGTTGGCTCATTTAAGCCTCACACGTGCCTGGAAGGGCAGTCTCCTGACTCCCATTTTGTAGATGAGGAAACGGAGGCCTGCAGGCATTGCACAGCTTTCTCAACACCACACGTGAGGGGTAGCAGTACACCTTTCCCTTGCCCACAATCTTTACCCTTTTTGCTTCAAAAATCTTGCATGTACCAGTGCCCTTGGGCTGATTCTAGCAACTCAGGACCCCCACTCGATCAGGACAATTCCTTCCTGGCCCACAGACCCAGACGATTATGCCATCTGTCTGACCTGTCAAGACGTATCTGTCCCACACCCTTGGATCCTGGTTGTCTGTGACTCCATCTAAAAAGTGAATCTGCCTGACACAGGCACATTCGCTAGGGTAATAATGACTGGGAGAGGTTGATGGTGACTCCTTTAAGAGGTCTTTGCACTTTGACACAGGACTTAAAGACCCAGCCCCTCCTTCAATCAGAGGAATCACTCTCTGGGATGGGATCCAGCCTGGTGTCAAACCAGTGGGAGTGATGCTTCAAAGCTGGAGGCCTTCGGGATCCACTTCGTCATGCCCTTTGGGTGACTATTCCAGCCCTGCGGACAGTCAGTCTTAGTCACTGGGACACAAGAAAGAGCCTGAAATGGAGAAAAAGCACTGAACCTGGGGTCAGAAGACCTGAGTTCAAGGCCAAAATCCACCCCCTGCTAGATCTGTGGCTGGATTAGTTACTAGGCTTCTGTGAATGCCATGTAGCTTTTTTAAAAGGGTTGGGGCAGGGGGAGAATAGTAATATGCCTTCCAGGAGCGTGATCTGCAACAATTCTCATAATAAAAAATAAATGGAAAATAACTGCCCTAGACTCTTTAGACCTTTACTCACAGCATTTACTGTGAGCTCTTACTATGAACCAGACCTGAGACAAGGGCAGAAAGCAGCCCAGAGCCGCCATCTTTTCCAACTGAGTTTGAAAAGGCAGAGACCAAAGCTTGCCTGGACTCCAGGAATTAAAGACCATCCCAGCAAAGGTTAATTGGTTAAATTTATTAGCCACTAGAAGAGGAACTTCCACTTAGCAATTAAGTTTGCAACTATTGTACACCCTTATAGAGTGTATTTCTCCAAATTGGTGTGTTCTTTTTCATGTAATAATCAATGAGTGGGTGTTGCAGTTGCTTAATTAGCTCTGCATATAAATTAATCTCTGCATATTGAAATTGCAAGCCCAGCCTTGTAATGGCTCGGCTTGTTTCTGAGATAAATCAGATTACTGCAGCCCCAGCAAAGGTTCTTGGTTTCGAGAGTCACCAAAAGCCAGCAGGTTCGCTTTGCCACCTGAGCATAGGGGCTTACGGAGGATTTGGACATAATAGCCAGGCTAATTATATTTACCCGTAGAGAAGACTCCGTGTCCGTTCTTATTTCTGCTCCTAGGCAAAGCTGCTTGTTGAATGATTAGATTCTCTGAGCCATTCAGGTCTCATGCCCAAGTCTCAATATTGCTGAGGAATAAAAGATATGTTTCCCATTCCCCAGGCGGAGGTGAGAGCTAGCGGGTGAAACCCATTCCCTGTTATATTAAGGAGGATGGAAGGTAAAAAAATGGGTAAATTCGTGACTGGTCCTGACTCCTCAATACAAAGGGAATTCGAAATCCTCCGAGAAGCCTCCTCTGACCACAGCTAGCAACAGTGACCACTCCCATTCTCCAAACTCTCCCCACCTAAGGAGGCCACCGCCAGCCCTCACAGTTTACATGCTGTGGTGCAGGCTCATGGCACAGACATGTGATTTGGAATCAAATAGACCTGGGTTCAAACCTTGACTGCTGTATGTTAGCTGTGTGGCTATGGACAATTCCAGTGCTCTCTTCACAGGTAAAATGATAGTAATAGTAGCTCACTTCCTCACACAGCCCGGGTGAGGCACAGATGAGAAGAACAATGTAAAAACTGTTTGTAAATGGTATACGTGTTGGTTATTTTTGTGTTTCAGGTTATTTTCTTGCATCTTTCCAAAGCAGAGACTAAGTCGTTTCTTCCCTCTTGGGTTCCTGCTCAGCAGGGCTCAGGTAGATGGGACACATGGCCTTGGGCAGCCTTCCTTGGAATTTTGTTGCCTGATCCCTGAACTCCCACTTGGCTTGGTTTCCTGTGGGTATTTTGAGAAATATAGAAGCAAAATCCTCTCTCTGGAACCTCTAGGTTCTTCGGGCTGTGTAGACAGGCAGAGGACATCTGGGCTGCCCATATAATCTGATCCCATCTGGCTCTGTCATTACCTTGTAAACATGGCCAACGAAACCAAGAAAGGGGGATCTGGCCTTCCATTGTCTCAGCCAAGAGAAAATCTACTTGGAGGCCAGAACTATCTTACTGGTCGCCCACAAGGGTCTAGTGCCCAGAGCCATGACCAAAAGGCCCATGGACTCTGTACTGAGCCTCCCAGTGACTCCAAGGACCCAGGAGTTCTTCACAAAGCTGCAGTGACCAGTGTTCCCAAACAGACATCATTCAAGGCCTGCCACCAGAACTCAGCCCAAGACGCCTTGGATTAGGGTTATGGGGGAAAGATCTGTCACCCCAGTGGGAAGGAGAGTTCCCCAGGCACCTCTTCTAGCTCAGAACACTCAGTACACCTCTGACAACACAGTAGATGTTCAGTAAAAACTGATTAAAAGAATGGGGTTGGGCTTCCCTGGTGGCGCAGTGGTTGAGAGTCCGCCTGCCGATGCAGGGGACACAGGTTCGTGCCCTGGTCCGGGAAGATCCCACATGCCGCGGAGCGGCTGGGCCCGTGAGCCATGGCCAACGAGCCTCTACGTCAGGAGCCTGTGCTCCGCAACGGGAGAGGCCACAGCAGTGAGAGGCCCGCGTACCCCAAAAAAAAAAAAAAAAAAAGAATGGGGTTGAGAGAGGGGAATGAGCACAAATGAAGGAATAAATGAACCCATGAATACATAAGAATAAAGGAATTAATGAGTAAACCAATGAATGGACAGAAATGAAAGAATGCATGAAAGAATGAAGAAAGGAATGGATTTTAATAAGCAAACAAATCCACGAGGGACTTGTCCCAGTCAAGAATGGAGAGCCCAGCCTTCCTGCTTACACCCTGCCTCCTGCACAAAGCATTCTTTCTCGTCTTGTGAGTGCTCCTAAGAGTCACACAGAAATGGGATCATTTGTGTTACATCTGGGAATCCCCCTCATCCTTAAGAACCCAGGATGTGTTTTCAAGTCATTGAGAAATTCATTTTCACGCTTCACTGTCAAGGGTTACAAGCACCTAGAATTTGCACCCAGAGCCATGCAGCCCTCACCTGCCAGTGCCATAGCATGAGCAGAACTTCCCCAAGGGACCGCAAGTTCCAGAAACAAGCACTAAGAGTCTCCACGAACGCTTTGATGATGCAAAGCGACATTTATTTGGGACAGGTAACTGAGGACTGAAGCTTTTCACTTGAAACACAGAGAAAATGAACACTCTGCCTCCCCCGGTGACAACTTCTTTCCCCCATCTTGGAACTGAGGTCTCCCGAGCTCTGGGTCCCCAAAACCTGGTGCTGTGTACTTAGCACAGGCTCCTAAGAAGTGCTGCTAAGGGAAGTGGTGCAGAGCTGGCCTAGCTTAGGGGAGATCTGTGGGAAGGACCCAGCTGACGCGACACAGAGCGGCCCGCTGCATCGCCTGCACAGGTTTTCTGCAGAAACGTGCAGAATTAAAACTGTTTTCTTTAATATCCTTCTCCATCCTGCTCAAGGACGGGATGCACAACCCGGCCTCTTTTCTAGCTGCTAACTAATCAGTTTACCACCTCCTCTCCACACACACACACACACACACACACACACACACACACACCTGACAAATGCAAACAAGATTCACTGTTTCCAGACTCACTGCAGATTTTTGCTCTCCCTCCTCTCTCTCCTCTCTTGTAAATCCTTTTTTTTTTTTTTTTGGCAAAAGTCCACTGACTGTTTTCCCCCCTGCTAAGATGACCATCCATCTCATTTTGCCTGAGCCAGAGGGGGTCCCTAGGATGCTGGACTTACAGTTTTAGAAATGAGATATTCCCAGACAAATGAGGACAACTTGGTCACCTTATCACTTGCGTGTGAGAATGTTTGCGTGCAAAATAACTGTCTCTAAGTTATTCCTTGAAACACTTACATGTGCTCCGTAAAGCTCTCAAAAACATTAGCTGCTATTATAATTTTTGTTATTATGTTCCGGTCACTCATGTGCAGCATCACCCCTACCCTAAAGGTATTCCTCCCCACTTCCTGTGCCCATAGCTCAGCAACTTGCCCCACAGAGCGTCTGTGATGAGTCAATGGCACCATCCTAGTCTGAGATTCAATGGTAAACTCCGAACACACTAGCCTGCCGGGGTGTCTCATGTTGAGTGAGAGAGACACACGTTGGCTAAATGGACCCCAAGTTAATGTCTATTGAGCATGCGGTAAGAGCTACGAAGGAGACGGGCAGGGCACTGTGAGGGAGCACAGCTCTAACTGGGGTTGGGACTCAAGCCAGGCCTTTCTGAGGGAGTCACATTTAAATTAAGACCCAAGCGTGGTGAGAGTTAGGTAGGTGCCAAGAGGTAAATTGTCCACTTGGGGAGATACACATAGCTCTGTGAGTTTGGGTTTTTCCTCGAGTTCTTAAGATTAATGAACCAGAAAGTCTAGTTATTATAAATGAAGCCAATTGTGAAAGACTCTCAGTTAAAGACTTTTTTGTAACATACATAAGTTTTCCAGATTCAGCTGCTTTGTGAGAATTGTCATATATGCGTGGACCACAGTCTGAGCAACTGTGGTGCATACAAATCTAGTTTGATAGCAGAGCTGGTTATAAAGAGAGTCTCTTGACTTTAGAAGGCACTCAGCACCTTTCTCAGAGGCTCCTGTGTCAATCAGGACCATGCAGATGGAGGAAAGAGTATGAGAATCGGAGTAAGAGGCCCTGGGGTCCAGACCTCATTTTGCCCTCACTAACAAGATGTCCTGTGCCGGCCATTATCCCCTCTGAGCTTCCCTTTCCCTGTCTGTAAATGGATACAAGGATGATGCCTGCCCCAACCCCAGCTGCCTTGCAGGGTTTATATGAGGGGCCAAGAGTAAAGCCCTGGAAAAAGTTTGCTGTCCTTGTCTATCTCTCCCTCCAAGTTGTGAGCTACGTCAAGACAGGAACCACGTGTTCCTGGGACACAGCAGGAGAAAGGGGGTTGTCTGAGAAATGGTTAGAAGAAGTCAGGCGGTATTAAGAGGTATGAGTAGGTACACAGGTTCAATATTTAGAAAAACTTAGGCTTGACTCCAAGCCCTTCTCCCTTTCTAGTCGTGTGACCTTAGCCTGGTCACAGAATCGCTCTCTGCCTCAGTTTCCCCCAGCAATGGGATAATAATGCCCACTTTTCAAAGTTGAGTTGGGAACTAAATACAGTGGAAACAGAGGAATGAGCCTAGCATCTAGACATAACGTTTCAGTCACAGCTCTTAAAATAATCCAAGCCCCTTCCTGCCTCAGAGCCTTTGCACATGCTGTTCCCCTTTGCCTGCAATGCTGTTCTTCCAGCTTTCTGTACATCTAGTCCTACACAGCCTTCAATCTTCACCTTAAACGCAATGTCCTCAGAGGGGCCTTCCCCTGCCACCCCGCTTCTGTAGGGCTTCCTCTGGAAACCTCTATTCTAAAACTCCTCGGGTAGTATTGCTGTGCAAAACTAAAAACCTTAGCAGCTTAACACAACCAACGTCCAATGTCGCACCGCTTCTGTGGGGCAGGGATCCGACTGTGCCTAGCTGGGTCTCTGGGTCAGCGTCCCTCAGAGGCTAGAATCAAGGTGTTGACTGAGGCGGCAGTCACTTCAAGGGTCAACCTGAGAGGGAGCCACCTCCAGCCTCACTCACGAGGCTGTTGACAGGACTCGGGAACTTGCTGGCTGTTAGCTGCAGCCATGGTTCACTGCCACGTGGGCCCCCGGTAGGGCTACGCACAGGGCAGCTGGCTGCCATCAGACTTTGTTGGGAGAGAGAGAGAGATTGGCAGCAAGCACGACAGAAGTCACTTCTTAAATCATGCTCAGAGTGACATCCATCACTTTTGCCACCTTCAATTCCTCAGAAGTGTCACTGGGCCCAGGCCACTCAGCAGCGGACAGCATTGCAAGAAGACTTGACTGTTAGCACACGGGATCATTAGGCGCCGTTTCGAGTCTGCCTCCCAAAGTAACCTCTGTAACAGTTTCTCAATCCATTATTTCCCATTTATTTCTTTCACCTCTGTACAGTGTGACACCATCAACAAGGCAGTAAGCGCCACGAGGACGTATGTGCCCGGTGCCAGGCTAATATTAGGCGTTTAATAAAATAGTAAAAACACAAATTAACAAAAGCCAGCACTGTGCTGTGGGCTGGTGGAGGACAAGACGTGGACCTGCTCGCAGGTATTGTGAGCCAGACAGGGAAATGGACAGGCACAGCAGGCCATATCTTCACTGTTCTGTTTTTTAAACCTCACAAGGGACCACAGCTCTTGCTTTGCAAAATGACTGAGACATTTCCCAATTTCTTCAGAAGGATTTGTTTTGCCTTCTGGTTCCCTGTCATAATTTCCAATATTGTGCCAACTCATCCCTCTGTGTTGGGGGTCATCAGGGGAGGCACAGACAGACAGTGGAAGGAGAAAAGTTCTACAGGGCACGATAATCCTCTGAAAGGTTTCAACCGGCCAGGGGCCCGAGAACTGACGGCCTGCTGCTCGCAGAGACCTGTTTGACGAATCGTTTGCCAAAGAGCCTGGCCAGCGGGAGCTTTGACCTTGGAGAGAGAGCAATCTGTCTTCATGGAAACACACTGTCATAAGCACATGTCTCAATTTTGCTTGGGCAGGCGCTGGGGCTGCGTGAGAAGATAGCCTTGGACGTGGCTAAGGAGGAAAAATGTGTGGCCCGTCCAGGGGCAGGGAAGCAGCTAAAATTAACCCAGAGTGACCCTGGAGAGTGGGGCTGGAAATCAGTGCGTTTCCCTCCAGTGGCGGCGAGTCCCCAGCAAGGCCAGCAACTCAGTCACTCCTTCCTTGGGGAGCTAAAGGGCCCCTCACCTCCCATCTTCCTCGACCAGGCTCTCCACTGGTCACCAAGGACAAGCGGGGAAGCAGTACCTTTGGCATCTTTGGAAGCAGTACCTTTGGCATCTTGGTCCCGGGCAGCAAAAGCCATACACTGGCCCTGCTTCATCCTGAAGGTCAAGGAGGAGACACCCTAAGGGACAGGGTGGCTGATAAATCTGGTGTCTCCACAGTCGCCTCTCTGAGGACCCGGATGAGCCGTTCCCCTCTGTCTGTGTTGACAGCTCGGGGGTAGATTTATCTGCCAGGATCTGGGGCTGGTGCAGAAGCAGCCAACTCATGAATCTGGAGGAAAGGCATTGACTGAAGCCCGGGGTTTGCTTATTAAAGAAGAGAAAGGACAGGAAGAAGAGCTCAGAGCTCCTGCCGGGCCCCTGTTTTGAGTGACACCGGATGGGGTATTATGGGATGGCTGGGCTGGGCTATTTTGGGATGAATTGGACAAATAATGTCCTTGGGGAGAAAATAAAAGCCAGAGGTGCTCTGAGAAGCTAATCATTGGCAACTGATAAGGAGACATTTGCCAGGGAGCGGCACGTGAGGGGCTTCCGAGGGCCTGGTGCTGAGGCTCACAGCCCCAAAGCAAACCACAGGGCTCTGCTGTCAGAATAATGGGTTATCCTGCCCATGACCTGCATGGGGTCATGGGGTCTAAGACCTAGAGAAGAGGGAAGGTTTCCATCATTCTGAGGTGCAGCCACAGTCAGTCTGCCTGGAGGCACAGGGCTGGACAAGATGACCTCCAAAGAGATTCTTCCAGGAAAGCTGTGAGTTATCTCCCAATTTTTTGTGGATGTTGTCTTTTCTTGTCTTCTGTGTGAATGTTTGATTGTTTGCCAGAGCTGTTTTTGAGAACTAAATGTCGGGGAGCCAGAGATCCAGTCCAGAGATTTCAAAAGGGTGATGTTCTGTGTATTTGTTGCCGTTCTATCTTCACTTTCCACAAGGTAGGGGCAGACACTGCAACCCATAAGCCTGGCCTCAGTGCAAGCCATTTGCTCAGCCCTGACCCCAGCCAGAGACATGATGGAGCCCAAATCAGCTCCACAAAGGCGTCCCCAAGTGGCCCAAGTGGGGAAGAGGGAGTCCCAGGACTAGGCGGACAGGATTTGTTAAGTAGCTACAAAGGGGAATTGAGAACATCCCAAACTCAATGTGAATGGCGCAGCTAACAATTACCAAGTATTACCCAATGTCGCCAGCAGGGCCAAAGCACCATTAGACTGGCCCAGAGCAGCTTTTCTGAGCATATATGTCTGTTCCACACCACATTTATCCTCAATTTAATTTTACTGTCTATGATGGTTAATTTATGTGTCAATTTGACCAGGACTTGAGATGCCCAGATATTTGGCTAGACATTATTCTAGATGTGTCTGTGACAGCATTTCCAGATGAGATTAGCATTTGAATTGGTAGACTAAGTAAAGCAGATGGCTCTCCCCATCAAATCCACTGAGGGCCTGACTAGAAAAAAATTCACCCTCTGGGCTTCCCTGGTGGCGCAGTGGTTGGGAGTCCGCCTGCTGATGCAGAGGACACGGGTTCGTGCCCCGGTCTGGGAAGACCCCACGTGCCGCGGAGCGGCTGGGCCCGTGAGCCATGGCCGCTGAGCCTGCACATCCAGAGCCTGTGCTCCGCAACGGGAGAGGCCACAACAGTGAGAGGCCCGCGTACAGGAAAAAAAAAAAAAAAAAATTCACCCTCTACCTGGTTACTTGAGCTTTGATCCCCTCCTGCACTTGAACTGAGACTTACACTATTGGCACCCCTGGATCTCAGGCCTCTGAGCTCACACTGAAACTGTACCACCAGCTTTCCTGGGCCTCCAGCTTGCAGATGGCAGATCAGGGGACTTTTGGACTTCCATAACCACATGGGCCAATTTCTAATAATAAATCTGTATATGTGTGTTGTGTGTGTGTGTATCCTATTAGTTTCATTTCTCTGGAGAACACTGACACTCTCCATCCCCCTCCTGGGGTGATATTGACCTACCGCAGCCTGGAAAATATTTTTATTCTTTGGATAAGGGTACTCTTGTCTCCTATAAAAGTTTAAAATTAGATCTGCGAACCATGGTTAACTAGTTATTAATATTTCAAAAGGAAATAACACTCGGAAGACAACCACATCAAGGCCAGCATCATATAAATTCCACTTATATTTAAGGCAAAACCCACCAAAATCTTCTTCTAACTGCTTTTTGACTTTGGGGATCGGTATATGCTAGTTAACCAGTCTTAGAAGGTTGCATACATTGCCAGTGTTCAAGCAACTGGAGAAAAATAAAATACTCTCAAGTTTCATCATCAGACAATTGATACTCTGTGGGCTTGAACAGCCAGATCTTCTGATATTTCAGAAGAATTCAGACCTCTAGAGTTTTATGTGATTCCCCAAATTGATGTTTTCAATCAGCAAGGAGGTGATTTGATCACCATGAAGAAATAAACCATGACTGAGTGGCAGTCTGCCCATTGACAAATGTCTGCTATACTTGATTTGGGATCCTGGCGTTCCTGCGTGAGTGACGGTAATTTCATTTTCTGGTGTTTTGGATTCTACGTTCTTTTTTAAATTGACATCAAAGGGTCACGGGGAGATAGTAGAGGGAAGCGAAGGGAAGGAATGAAAAGAAATCGGCATAATCCTAGGCAAGTCCCTTCTTCTGTAAAAGTACTTAGATGAATCTTAGATGAGTTCCGAGATGCCATAAAAGGGCACAGTTCAAAGTGTGAAGGTCCAGTGATTGAGAGGGAGAATCAGAGAGAGCAATGACGGCTTTCCAGGCTAGACTAGGGCGGCCTGGCCTCCCGACGCCCCCCAGAGACCCTCTTTAAAATGAAAGTTGCATTTCTGCAAAGGTTCCTCTTCTACTGGCTAACCATGAACAGTCACTGACCTGCTAAAAGGAAAGTCCTCAGGTCACTCTAATCTATGTTCTACACACTGATCAACAACACAGGGAGAGTCACACCCCCACCCAGAAATGTGTAACTCAATAGCACTGTGAAGTTGGGAGCAGAATTTGCCCCTGAAAGCCTGCTATGAACAGCAGAAAATATGGGTGATTTCATTATCTGAGATTGCTTTGTCATATTTCTGCTGAACCAAAGGATAACTGAAATGAACATTAATAATTCAGGACCACGGCCAGGGCTGCAGAACCTCTGGACCCTGCCCCTCCCAGCCTTGGGCTCCTCCTGGGTTTGGCCCTAGAGACAGCCTGAACCCCCATGGCCGTGAGGAGCCCCAGAGGCAAGGTCTGTGCCATTTCTCAAGGTTAGTCAAGTCCGAGGGGTTTCCTGATCCTCGAAGGAGATGGAGTACTTACGGAACAGAGATAGGTCAATCCCCAGACCCAGCCTGTGGTAAGGTCTCCTGGGCAGTGTCCAGAAATGGGGGTCTGTCCCAGACCAGAGTTTGCTTCCTTCTTTTGGTGCCATTTCCTTCAAAGGTAGCCATGGGTTTTCTTTTGACCAAAGGGACAGGTTACGGTGAATCTTGAACAGAACCTTCCTTCCTATCCGATCTCTTTCTCCACTTCACTGTTCTCCTCCTCCCCCACCTTCTCCTGTTTCTTCTCTCTCTCCTCCCCTCTCCCTCTGCCCCTTTTCTTCTCTTTCACTCCATTTATTTTCCCTCTTGCTTTAGTAGAATTCTAGCATGACAAAGCCGAAAATGCTCCTAAAGGATTCCAATGCCAGGGGTAGCAAACTCAAATGCCCTTGGGGGCCAGCAAGTCACATACTTGTAAAGCAAGCAGGGCATTAGTTGATTGATAAAAGAGCAAGAGAGGTCATGGATTAGTGATTGATAAAAGAGCAAGAGAGGTCATGGATTAGTACTTGCCAAGCAAATGGGTGGGAAGTCATTTAAACCCTTGTCAGCGTGAAAACCCAAGATGGCAGATCACGCCTGCCTCTGGGACAGGATGGCTAGGGCTTGAGAGGTTTTCTTTAGAAGGGAAAAACTAAGGAACAGAGATTCTGTGGCTCCTTGCAATTGAGTAGAGTGACAGTCTTTCGACAAACCTCAGAGACAAGCTCCAGAAACCACCCCCAATCTCTCCCTGTTAATACTCCACAAATTGTCCATCCTGCCCACCACAAAGCTCCAGCATCAGAGATGTGCTTCTTTGGTTACCGAGCTGTAGCGTGTTGACATGTACCCTCCCCAGAACATGTAGCCCACTAAGCCTTTGTCAGTCGTGCAAGTTCTCTATTATTGTACGACAAATTAACACAAACTCTGTGGTTTAAAAGGACACACATTTATCATCTCACAGTTTTTGTGAGTCAGAAATCTGAGCACAACTTAGCTGGGTCCTCTACATCCAGTGTCTCACAAGGCTGTAATCTACATATCAGCCAGGGCTGAGATCTCATCTGAAAGCTCCCCTGGGAAAGATTTACTTCCAAACTCACACCGTTGTTGGCAGGATTCAGTTCTTTGTGGGTTATTGGACTGAGAGCTCCTGTTTCCTACTGGCCATTACCCAGAGGCCGACCTCAGTCCCCTGCCACACGGGCCTCTCCAACCTGACTTCTTGTTCACCAGGAGCATGAAAGCTGAGAAAGCAATACAGAGTCTGCTAGTAAGATGTACGGTAATCTTTTCTAATCGGATCACGGAAGTAGCATTCCCTCAGTGCTGAAGTATTCTACTGGCTAGAAGGGGACAGGTTTGCACAGGCTGTGAATACCAGGGGGCAAAGATCACTGGGGCCATCTTATGAGTGACCTACAACACAAGTCATTAATATGAATTCGGTTACCAGCTCTTTACAGCAAAGTGGTTGGGTGACAGCAAGGGGATTTTGACAAAAGGAGGAAGGAGGGACAATTTTGGAAACTGGGTTCTGTCCAGGTTGGGCCTGGTGAGCAAGCTGGGAACTGCCAGTAAGCCAAATATGGGTTTCCCAGGGACTTGCATCCCTATTTGTAGACAGGTGGAAGCAAGGAGAACTAGGCCATTCCATGTGGTTTTTCTCCATTTGTCCCTGTGCCATGGCTTTGGCACTAAGTCATAAACTGAACCTCCCCCATTGCTAAGACTGGCACTAAGTCTGCATTGTCCCAGTCACCAAAGCATCCAACCTCTCCCTCTACAGCCTAAAAGACATCCAACTCTAGCTTCCTGTGCATATTGCCCCCGAAGCCTGTGCCACAAATACTGAGCTGTTCCCTGGTCTGCTGCTAAAATCCCAGGCCCAACACTGTGGAGATTAGCCTTGTTGCTTACATTTTGGACATTGTGGTTCCCTGTGTTTTCAAAGCCACAGCATTCTCCCTGGAGAAGTTATATAAAGGAACTCTCACTTTATTAAAAGACCGCCGACAGAGACACATCATTATTCAAGATTGGCTTAACAAAGGCTTAATAAAGAAAACAATGAGAAGATATTAACTCATTTGCCTCATGTTTGAGAACCTGACAGATCTGAGAGGTAGGGTTTTTTTTCAACATCAGTGATGGATCAAATCTGTTTGCACTGGAAATTGGCTAATGTGCTGATGCCCCAGAAATCTTGTGCTGAAGCCAAGAAGACATTAAACCTGTCTAAATGCATGAGCCACCTCCCCACCCACGAAGCTCACCACCACCCAAGCCAGACCCTTCAGAAGCTGAAAAGTGTTGCACACGAAGCCAGGAGTCTGTTTCATTTCCCTTACATAGCAACTTACCATTCTCGTCCACTTATTTTAAGCAAATTATTCAGCCAAGTTGACAAGCATGAAAAAAACATGACCTACCCTGGGCTTTTCAAAAGAGATTTTCTCCTAAATATGATTCATTGTGCTCTGATCTCTCACTGTATTTTTATCAAATGTTCCATGCCAGCTCTTAAAAGGACACTGTCAACTCCACTGGTTATGGCTGATTTCTTTGACTCTATTGTCAGATGAATCCCTTATCAACCTGCAATAGAAAATTCTACCTTCCAGAATCTCTGGGAGATGCCCAAAGGAGCCTCTGGGAGTTTGGAGACAGACATGTATCAAATAACGATGATATGCCAGTCCCCATTCTAAGTGCAATGGTACCAACTATTAAAAAAGGCATATTTTGTCCCTGACCTCGTGAGATTATATTCTAGAAGGGGAGACAGACTATAAACAAATAAAGGATTATATGACTCAAATAACATTGGACATTGGTACGTGCTCTGAGGATAATAGAACAGGTGATGTAACGAGGACTGATGGGGTAGAGCGGATTGGGAATGCAGAAATTCTTCCCTGGGAAACACCATTTGTGTGGAGTTCTGAGTGAAGAGGGGTGAGTCAAACAAGGTTCTAGGGGAAAATCATTCCAATAGAGGGAGCGGTGGCTCTCCGTCTCCCCTATTGTGGATGCCACAAATCAAGCTAAGTAAAGTGATTGACATTATAGATTGTGTGACAGAAGGCCAGGTCTTCCCCTGACCAGAAAGAAGTGGGTGGATCTACAGGGGAGGCTCCTGGGATGAGGGCTGTCATCTCCACAGGAAGCATCAAGGGTATTGCAGCAGGGAACACTCTGCCTTGTTTATTATTCCATCCCCAGAATCTAGCTTAGAATCTGGCTAAGTAGGTACTCAGTATAGGTAGTGGAATAAGAAAGTGAATGGTAAATGGGAGTAAAGGGCTGAGAAGAATACAACTAGCTAACCAAAGGTCACAGATTAATCGTCCCTAGTATGCAGTGTCAAGGGGGCATGTCACACCTTCTGGATAATAATTATTAACTACCATTCATTGAGCACTTATTATGCTCAATGCATTCGCTGAGCATTATAGTAGGCGATTTATATGTGTTACTTCTTTTAATCCTCTCAAAACTCTTTAAGAAAGGTATTATTTTCTTGCTACATGCAAAGATATTGAATCACAATGATCTACAGCACTAATCCACCTCACTTGTAAGTGGCTGTGGGAAATGATGGAGGATAAAATCTGGGACATTTCATGACAATCCTGTATCCCACCTCAACTCGATGCCATGGTACCAGTGGAGAAGTCTTAGGAGAATTTGCCTCTAATGGTTTCTGGTATTCTTAGCCCTGGGTTGGTGATTCTGTGACTTTCCCATTTTCCTTGCACTTCATTATATATCCATTCATTCAAATATATTTCTGAGCACCCACTATGTGCCAGGCACTGTACCGGAGATATATCATTAAACAAAACTGATTCTAGAACTGCTGACCTACTCCCAAGAGGTGATTCTTGGCATGTGGTACAAGAAGAACACAGAGAGACCGGCAAAACAATAACTCCTATCTGTTTTCTGCTCAGCCCCTACATCCATGGGCAAGATGTTTCTAAAACATATGGGCATTCTTTCAGCCAGCATATCATAACAGGGAGACAAGTGGGGAAGAAATAATAGTGAGAAGCGCTGAACACAAATACATTATGACAGAAAGCAAAGTCTTAGCCAGTACCAGGGCTGTTCCCTTTGACAACAGAAGGTAGGAAGTCACAGTGGCCAATCTCCTCTGTGGTCAGATTTGGCAGCTAGTCTCTTTTTCAGAGCAATTCAGATTCAAAGCCCCCCATCCCCCATCCCTCCTCGCATATAATGTCAGCCTGAAGCATCCCCTTGTTTTATCCCTGTTCACTTTCAGTTCCAATCCACCTCCCAGGCAACCCACCAGCCTTCCCTCTCCCAACATGTATCTTCTTCATTTTTTCATCGGATGTCTCTCCCAGCTCTCTTTTGGATTTTGATGGCAAGAAAAGGAGAGCTTCTTCCTCTATTGGGCAGAGGAAGGAGAGTAATATCTATCTGACAAATATCAGAGAGATTGAGGACGCTGGGCTTTCTCTTCAGGCATCTCTCAGATACATCTTCATGGAAACCGGGTACAATCCCCTGCTTTGCATTGCACTAAAGGCATGACGTGTATGCTCATTGCACTAGGGCTGTGCCGTCTCACAGAGGACTTCACACCTGTCTCTGGGAAAGGAAAACACTGCCACTCACCTGTTTCTCCCATCAGTTTTCATGCTGTCTCAACTCCCCTGGTTTTTAAGCCTCAAACAATTCAAACAGCCTGTGCCTACATCTCTCCTCTTTGGAGAACCTAATCCTAATAACCTGCCATCACCCCCTATTAGCTGAGTGATCTTGGATGAGTTTCTAAAGTTTTCTGGGCTTCGTTTCCCTGTCTATAAAATGGGGATAAAAATACTCACCTCATTCAAGCTCCTGTGACTCTGTGCCTATCTCTTTACAGAATCCCTGGCCCAGTGGAAACATGAAATTGATAGGTCTCCATCCTGGGCGCTCATTGGAATCACCCAGGGAGCCTTTAAAAATACTGATGTCCAGTCTCCAGCTCAGACCCATGAAACTGGAACCTCCGGAGGGTGGGAACATGGGCATCAGTACTATTTAGGACTCCCTAGGTGATTCTAATTTGCAGCTAGAAAGACAGCCACTTCACTAAATAAATGGTAGCTATTATGGTTGTTGCTGTTGCTGGGTATAATCCACATTGTCCAGATGCAAAGCCAAAGGAGACCTCTAAGAAAAAAACACTTGCTTGTATTGGAAACTAGTGGAGTGCTTGTTATTCTCAGGCAAGCCCCTCTCATCTTTCAGAGGAAACTAAATGAACCTCAGAAATCCATAGCCCATGGCACAGGATCTTAGGTAAAAGGCACCTAATCAACAATTTCAAGGATAATTGGCAAATTGGCTCTTCATAAGAGGGAAGTAATCTGAATTAAGCACCGTGAGTTAGCAGGGAGAGGTGCCTGCAGCTCTGGGCTCTGGGCATATGCCACATCTGCATAAATGAATCAGTCCCAGGAACACGGGCCCCTTCCCCACGTGACCTGCAGCGCGGCTCCACATCTAGATCAGCAGATAAAGGCATTCAGAGAGGGGAGCCCGTTTGGCAAATTTTTTTTTTTTTTTTTTTTTTTTTTGCGGTACACGGGCCTCTCACTGTTGTGGCCTCTCCCATTGTGGAGCACAGGCTCCGGACGCTCAGGCTCAGCGGCCATGGCTCACGGGCCCAGCCGCTCCGCGGCATGTGGGATCTTCCCGGACCAGGGCACGAACCCACGTCCCCTGCATCGGCAGGCGTACTCTCAACCACTGCGCCACCAGGGAAACCCCCGTTTGGCAAGTTTGAAATCTAAAGTCGTAGCTGTTTGATCTAGAGTAATGGGAGTGCGAACCTTGGTGTCCACACAAACCCACACAGGCAAACGTGAGAGTGAATCCCAGGAAACAAAACAGACTCGTGTTCCGTTTGTGGTCTGATTGGAACACGCTGCCCATTTTGTAACATCGCTGCCTTGTGGTGGGATTTATGAATTCCATGTCTTCAAAAGCAATTTTTTTAAAAAAGGGAGGGGAATTTTTAAAAGGAACAATTTCCTTTCCCTGTGTCCCTCTACCTCTGAATTGGAGTCAGAGCTCTCATTATTTCATTAGCTGGTCTCATTCCCTCGATGGTGACTGGGTTCATGAGCATTTGATTTAAGCTGCAATTAAAGTTCCAATCACAGAAATACATTTTCTGGAGATAATTGGGTACATTATGCCAGCTTTTTGTCCCGTTAGCCAGCTCTAATTGTTGGCCGGTAAATTAAAAGCAAGTGCAAGTAAATAGTTCATCCAAAGACACATCAAAGGGAAGGAAGTCATGTTCCCATTGATCAAGGACTCACCCTCTGCCCCGACCAGGGTTCTTGCCTTTGCTCACCAATCCATCACTCTTGTCTAAACAACGTATGGGTAGCAAGCATTTTCATTGCTCTGCATGGGTTAGGATAAAGAGCTCTTGAGAGAATGGTTTTCTATCTTGCTTTTGCCTTGCATATCCTGCCTCTTCCTTTCTTTTTCCATGCAGTGAGGCTCCCAAAATGAGATACAAGGTCTTTTTCATCTTTCTCCCCACCTTCCTCTTGTATAAGCCCATAGCAGTAGCTTGAGCTAAAGAAAGACTTTTCACTGTTTTTTTCTTGCAGGGTTGGCAGAGCAATCAAAATATAAAATAGTTTTCTTTTGCAGGTTACAACTCCCTTCACTGGGGGAGAGAGGGTGGGTGGTACCTCACGCAGTGGAGAAATTTGAGTTATTGGATGGGGGGATTAAAATATATCAAAGGAAGATGACTGATCTTTACCATTCTTCCAGAGAATTGCACACTTGTTTTCTTTGGGAAAGCCCCTTTTCCCCTCTCAGCCTATATAGATTGAAAGCTATGGTAGATCGTATTACTGCTTGCAAATGCTCACTCACTTCTCTCTCCATGGGAAAAGCATACCTCCCAGCCCCTAGGACACTGTCTTAGCCGTGTGAATATCTTTGGCCAATAGAATATAGGTGGTCATGACACACCATGTCTAAGTAGAAGCTTCAAATTGATTGTGTGGGTCAGCTCAGTTTCCTGCTCTTCTGCACGTAAGGGCTGTTCCTGCAGCCTGAACGAGAAGGCACATGGTGGGGAGCCCAGCAGAACCCAGCAGGGCCGTAGAAACTATGGCCGACCCATGGCCATCGACACTTAACACTAGCGGGAAATACTTAGCAGAGCCAGCGAAGTATGGTGCGTCTTCTCTAGGAGAGACAGAGGCAATGTTCCCCAGAGGGCATGCAGCTGGAAGTGGGGAGATGGAGTTGCTGCCCCTTTCTCGCCATCACAAAGTTAGAAAATAAGACCTGGATGTGTAGGAGAACCAGCCTGAGGCACAGAGAAGCCAGGCCTTGGGACATCACCTGAGCTTGGACCAGACCCCGTTGAAAGCTGATCCTCCCCTGGACATTTTGCTGAGGAGAGCCAGCTTTCTCTTTGCGCAGGTATGTTTGCATTGAGTTTTCTGTCACTTGCAACTGAAAGACTTCTCACTGAAACAGATTCCAAATTTGAGGTCCTTATTCTCTCAGACCTTCCCCATTGTCCCCTCAAGTGACAAAGGAGCAGAGGTGCCATTGCTCAGACAGAGAAGCTCCTGAAGACCTGGAAACTTACAAATCCTTAAGATTGCCCCGCCTTGGAGTTGTCTACTGGAGCAGAATGGATTCCCGAAGGCTGAGCTGGAGCCTTTTACAAAAGCCCAAGGGTGCCTTTCACCTGCAGCCTTCGAGGGGCAGACCGAAGCCTTCTCCTCAGCCCAAATCATCAGTCATCATAACAATGAACATCGGCCTCTAAGAGACGTCGTCCTATGCCAGACTTTTATTTCCAAAAGCATCAATGACAATTTGATTTAGATGATTAATTTCTTCACCAATAGCCATTTCTTCCTGACTTAAGTCAGAAACTAAATAATACAAACTGACTAAAATATCATTGCAGAATCAATAAAACATCCTCAACAGATAATTATAGCATTAATGTACTTATTCTCTGGTTGGTGCATCAATCATAGTTAATGGGGATAAGCTGACATGGTTTTAATTAAAGGCATTTGGGTTCTGTTGCCCTGAGTCACAGCATGCTGAAGCATAAGGGCCCTAAGAACTAAGAGGCCAGGGTTTTCCCAATCTAGGGTTTGCTGGAACCCCCGGGATCTTTAAAAGTGCTTCTTGGACCAATATAGGAAGTAATGAAGGGAAAGAGAGTTGAATATCAGAAGCCCCAGGATTTCCAGTCTCATTTCAAACAGAACCTCTCTGAATATGAATTTATGGTAAAAAATGGCTTAGGTTACAATAGGAATAAGAAGAGGAGAAAGAAGGGAACAAATAAAAGAATAGAGAAAAAAGAGGATGAGTTAGAAAACCACTGATCTAAACCAACCACCTCATTTTTCCAATGAGGAAACTGAGGCTCAGAAAGGGGGAGAGGTTTGTCCAGTGTCACACAGATGCTTGACAACAGAGCCTGTACTGAGATCCAGATGTTCTGACTCCCAAGCTAATATGTTTCCTATTGCATCAGCTTTACATATTTTAGAATTTAGAAACAAGAGATTTATTTCATGGTGGCAAGGAGAATTGAGGGCAGTCTGCCCCAAAACACCGTCAGGAAGGACTCCTGCCCTTGGTCCCTACTTCTAACCAGCTGCTCATGCCAGGTCTTGTCCTTGGCCCAGGATTCCAGGCAAAGTGTCATATTCAAGATCTTTCCAATGTGATCCAGAGTCCATGCCCAACAACTTTTTTTTTAGAGGATTTTTAAAATTGGAGTATAATTGCTTTACAATGTTATGTTAGTTTCTGCTGTACAATGAAGTGAATCAGCTATATGTATACCTATATCTCCTCCCTCTTGGACCTTCCTCCCACCCACACTCATCCCACTCATCTAGGTTGTCACAGAGCATTGAGCTGAGCTCCCTGTGCTATACAGCAGGTTCCCACCAGCTATCCATTTTACACGTGGTAGTGTATTTATGTCAAACCTAATCTCCCAGTTCGTCCCACCCTCCTTTTCCCTCCTGTGTCCATATGTCCATTCTCTACGACTATGTCTCTATTCCTGCCCTGCAAATAGGTTCATCTGTACCATTTTTCTAGATTCCACAAATATGCCTTAATATATTTGTTTTTCTCTTTCTGGCTACTTCACTCTGTATGACAGACTCTAGGTCTATCCACATCTCTACAAATGACCCAATTTCGTTCCTTTCTATGGCTGAGTTATATTCCATTGTATATATGTACCACATCTTCTTTACCCATTCGTCTGTTCTTGGACCTTTAGGTTGTTTCCATGTCCTGGCTATTGCAAATAGAGCTGCAATGCACATTGTGGTACATGACTCTTTTTGAATTATGGTTTTCTCAGGGTATATGCCCAGTAGTGGGATTGCTGGGTCATATGGTAGTTCTATTTTTAGTTTTTTAAGGAACCTCCATACTGCTCTCCAAAGCGGCTGTATCAATTTACATTCCCACCAAAAGTGCAAGAGGGTTCCCTTTTCTCCACACCCTCTCCAGTATTTACTGTTTATAGATTTTTTTGATGACGGCCATTCTGACTGGTATGAGGTGGTACCTCATTGTAGTTTTGATTTGCATTTCTCTAATAATTAGTGATGTTGAGCAGCTTTTCAGGTGCCTCTCGGCCATCTGTATGTCTTCTTTGGAGAAATGTCTATTTAGGTCTTCCACCCATTTTTTAATTGGGTTGTTTTTTTTTTGATATTGAGCTCCATGAGCTGTTTGTATATTTTGGAGATTAATCCTTTGTCAGTTGCTTTGTTTGCAAATATTTTCTCCCATTCTGAGGGTTGTCTTTTCATCTTGTTTATGGTTTCCTTTGTTGTGCAAAAGCTTTTAAGTTTCATTAAGTCCCATTTGTTTATTTTTGTTTTTATTTTCATTACTCTAGGAGGTGACTCAAAAAAGATCTTGCTGTGGTTTATGTCAGAGTGTTTTTCCTATATTTTCCTCTAAGAGTTTTATAGTGTCTGGTCTTATATTTAGGTCTTTAATTCATTTTGAGTTTGTTTCTGTATATGGTGTTAAGTAGTGTTCTAATTTCATTCTTTTACATGTACTGTCCAGTTTTCCCAGCAACATTTATTAAAGAGGCTGTCTTTTCTCCATTGTATGTTCTTGCCTCTTTGTCATAAATTAGGTGACCATGTGTGCATGGGTTTAGGGAAAGCTCCAGCCTGAATTGGTGACTGATTTTGCTATTAGCCATATCTTATTCATTGACACATCACTTACTATGCATGTAATAAAGTGTTCAATTCTTACCACAACCTATAAACTGATATTATTAATCCGATTTTTCCAGCTAAGGCACAGAGAAGTTAAGAATATTGCTCAAGTTCACACAGCCGATAAATGACAGAATTAGCATTTGATTCTAAGCCATTTCCAAAGACTCCATCCTTAACCATATTCTTATTAGCCCCAAAATATCGGGGGGAGCTCAGAGAAGAAGTAATCACTTCTAGAAAGAGGTCAAGGAGAACTTCATGTAAGAGGTGGAACCTAATCTATGTCTTAACAAATTGATAGAATCCGGACTTACAGAGATGGAGAGGGGCATTCCAAGGAAAGGGGACAGAGTGAGTAATGGCATGGCAAGGGGAGGCCATGGGCACATGTGAAAGGCAGGTTCAGTTTGACTGGAGAATGTTCTGTATGATGGAAGCATAAGGAAATATGGTCAGAGAGAAGGATCAGGACCAGGCACATGGAGACAATTAAGAGCCATCGAACATGACATGAGTAGAGCTCAGTTTTGGACAGGCTTCTCTCAGGCCCACCTTAGCGGTCAGGAGGTGAGGGTCGGGTGGCAAAGGAAGACAAAATATTTAAAGGCCAAGTCCAGACCTCCTTGACAAATGGACCAGAGTTGGATGCAGGACCCAGATCCTGGACATCATACCATAGCTGATGCCATTACTCAGGCAAGTAGCCTGACCGATTTCACTCCTATTGATCCAGCCTGGTGCTCTTGGCTTAAGAGTGGTTTTAAAATCAGCTGTGTTAACAACGTATCGAGTGACTAGATTTCCATCATCATGCAGAAAACAGCTTCTATCTGCTGCAGCCGTGAATCCAGGTGCTGATTCTATCCACAATATATCTGGCCCCAAAGGATCCACATTTTTCAGTCTAGATAGAAACATGCACCCCGACACCTGGATCCTTTAGAAATCTCTTCAATTGAACACCCATGAATTCTGTAAATTCCTAGAATACTACTGGAGAAAGAACATAGTATAGATTTTAGCAAATATGTTAAAGCTATACATACTGTGTAAAAAACAAAAAACCCTTTGACTCTGTGGAAAAGTGTCATTGGCAATCAATTTTTACATAATTGGTAGCTATGCCTATTATTTTTGGAGACCTAAAATCCATGACTCTTTGTAGCCAGTCCTGGTCACCGGTCACCACATTGACTCCATTACGCTTGACTTTCGACCACACTCAGGGATGCCAAGGGCCGGCGGTGTTGCAACTGACTGCAACTAGTGCAGTACTGGGGGAAGTGCTTAGGAATAGCAGATGGAGATGGGAGAAAGGCCGCTTTGAAATAACTTTGAGGTAACTGGCTATCGGGTTGATGAGAGAAAATCATGAAGTTAAGGTTTACAAACTTCAGTTGACCGTTCTCTGTGAAGCTCTTGGTTAATCCCCAACTACTGAGGGTCTGCAATTCCCTTCTGTTGATTGATTGGATTGAGGGCCATGCTTCTTCCCCCTCCATGTATTAATAACCTTTGCAACATAGCTTTACAGCTCTTCCCATTAAGAGGTGAGGTCTGTTTCTTCACCCCTTAAATCTGGGCTGGCCTTGTGACCAAGGCTAGGTCTAGGGTATGGCAACTGAGGTGTCTAGGGCTCAAATTTTAAGAAGGCTCTCACTCTCGGGGTCAACCTTGTGTAAGGTCAACAACCGAGAGGGAGTGCCTCCTTAAAATTTGTACCCTAGGTGCCTTGCTCCCCTCACCCTAGTCCTAGTCCTGCTGGAGACTTGCTTTGGCCAATAGAGTGTGGCAGAAGTGACATGATGCCAGTTCTGAGCCTTAGCCTCAACTTGGAACCTGCCATCGCCACAATAGCAAGCCTGGACTAGCCAGCTAGAGGATGAGAGGCTGTGTGGAGGAGAGACATGCTGCCCCACTGAAGTCATCCTGGACCAGCCAGTCCCCAACTGACCCACCAGTTGACCACAGATGCATAAGCAAGCCCAGCTGAGATCAGTCCAGCCAAGCCCAGCTAAGCAGAACTGCCAGTGAACCTACAGACTCATGAGAAATAATAAATGGTCCTTGTTTTAAGATGTTTTGGGTTGGTTTGCTATTCAGTGGTAGATAATTAACATATCTTTTTACCTTTCCTTTCACTACACCATAGGTATTTTCTTCTCCTAAGGAGCCTATTACAAATTAGTACATAAATGACTCTATTTGGTATGGACAGGTTAAGAAGAGACTCGAGTTTCCAGGATGTAAAGTGAAGAGAGTTCTTCTGGTTATAACTCTGCCAGTAATCTTGCACAAATCTCCTTCCCTCTCTGGAACTTGAGACCCCCTTCTTAGAAATGAGTGGTTTGCTCCAAAGCAGCAAATTCTGCTGCTTTACTTTCTTTACTCATGGCAACTCCAGTTTCTTGGGGATGGCTGCTCAATGTGCAGAGTTGAAGAGTTTTGAGGCTTAACAGGAAAGAATGCTATTATCGATTAGTGATGTCTGTCATGATCAAAGAAAAGGAGGACAAGGGAGGTGAGACAGAGGAGCCGCGCTGGCCCCACATTTGCCATGACTAGTCTGGATCCTCTCCAAGGCTCCTTCAGCAGCGAGTCTCTCACGCTCCCTGTTTAGAGGGGTTCACCGTGCCAGACCAATAGAGCTCTGAAGATCTCTTGCTACCATGGACAGCACTTCCTTTATCTCCTGCCCTCTGCTCTACCCTTCAGCCCAAACCTAGCTGTTCCTTTAAGTTGTGAAAACACAGAGGCAACCTGTAGGACAGAGACCTGTGTTGCTGTTCTGGGACGGTGGACAATGCATAGCTACTGGACAGTTTTTCACCTAGTGTCACTCATTCCACACATAAGACCTGGCTGAGTTGTCTTTAGACTGGAAGGTTTAGTGCTAAGCAGTAAAAACAACTCTGATTGTTGCACATTAAAATTTGGGGGCTCTTTTCTACTACCGTTACAGAAATTTACTCTCAAAAATGCTTCTTTTCTGAGAAGCACAGAACATTCACATTAACAAGGTCACAGGAAGGGCTCATGGGGTGAGGGTCCTCTCCAGAATTGGCATCCTTGCACCAGTGTGGACCACCTGCCTTGCCTTCCCCACCTCCACTGCCAGCTTAGCTGCAAGGGGAATCTCCACTTTTGTAAGACTCGGGGCTGTAGGTCTTCAGTTCTGTCTGCCCTCATTCAGCAGGGAAGGTTAAAAATAATTCATTGCATATGGAAATCACTTCACAGCTTACAAATTGCTTTCACAACCTTAATTTCATTGGATCCTCAAAACAGCCCTGTGATAAGAAAACTTAGGGCCAGTCAGGTTAGGCAATAAGCCTAAGGGCAAGCGGAAAGTAGGAGGAAGAGCCAGGACCAGGACATGGGTCTTCTCGTTAAGATCCTGTCCTTTTTGCACAGCACAAAAACTGCACCTTCTTATCCACCCCCAGCCACCGTGGACAGGTGACCACTGCCAACAACATCACCACGCCACTACCCACTCCACCTCCCTAGCGACCAGGAGAACACACCGGTCAGCTCCCCGTAACTTTGGCTCACCCATCTCCACCACTCATCAAGCCCCTAAATTACCCAAATCCACGAGCAGAGCAGGTCTTGCTCAATTCCTTTCTGCACAGGGAGACAGTGTGGGACAGTGTTGTGAGCATGGGCTTTTGAGCCAGCCAGACTTATGTACCAAACGGCTCTGCCACTTCCTAGTGGATGATGTGAGCAAGTTACTTAATTTCTCTCTCAGTGTTCTTTGCTTTAAAATGGGAATAATTATAGTAATACTCACACTTAAGTTTTCTGTAAGGAATAAATAAAACAATACCTCCATGAATAAAATAATGAACATAAAGGGGTTTAACACAGTGCCTGATACATGAATTCAACAAATGGTGGTAGTAGTAGGAACTAAATAACAACAACGACAACAGCACTAACAATAATGCCTGGAAGCTAAGCCAAAGAAGCAGGGGCGCACCTGGTACCTTGGGCCTGAGCATCTCTGCCCTGGTGTGTGGCCACTCTCAAAAAGTCTTTCCGGTCATGGGCGGAATTTGAGCGCACACCCAGGAAACATCCCCACGCACCATCCATCAGCCCTAACAAGGGCTCTACATCAACGCTGGATGTGTTGGGTGTGAGATGCAGAAAATACATTGGGGGAGAAGGAGTGGGCTGGATAATCAGGTGTGTGATTGGTCATATGCTAATGACTTTTATTACGCTACACAGAGAACTAATTTACAATAATTTAATCATCAACAAATAACTGTGCAGGAAGAAGAAGCCAGGTTGTCAGATTTTCAAATAAGGGCTCTTGACTAAGAGTGCCAGTGTGACCCTGAACTTGTATAATTCAGGAGGGAAAGACTGGGCCTGGATCCTGGTGTGTCTGCAAGAATGATGACAAATATTTGCATAGCAACTCTAGAGTTTACAAAGTACCTACATGGACAGAATCTCATTTGACTCCTAGGACAAACTTTCATGGTAATGCATCTTTGAACTCACTTTAAGATGACAAGCTGAGATTGAGAGGTGAGAAGGGGCATTTTAAAGGACTCAGACCCAAGACTCCTGATTCCAGATCTTCTGTCCTTCTTTCTAAACCAGCCGTGCTCATTCAGAAGCGTGCATCAGGAGTGCCTGTGAAACCTTACCCATAAATAAATAAATACCTGGGCCCTGGTATGTTTATGATTCAGTAATTCTGGGATGAAAGACAGGAATCTGATTCAGAAACATGTTCCAAGTTGAAAACCTCTAACTTGCAGGATGAAAAGAGGGGATACCACCCAAGATGGTGGGAGGACATGGGTTACAGTCGTCTCTATGTATATTTGAAACTTACTCCATCCTCTTACCAGCTGTGTGACCTGGGTCAAATTACTTAATCTCTCTGAGCCTGAGTTTCCTCATCTGCAAATGGGGAAAATACTATCTACATCATGAGAAAATGTAAGAAATAAGAAACTGAGTGAGAAAATGTAACTGAGAAACTACATGAGAAAATTTGACTTAAACCCTAATAACAGAGTAAAAAAATGTTAGTTTTCCTCCATTTCCTTAGATAGTAGATATCTGAAACAAGAACTCAAGGATGTGATAGAAATATCTATCTATTGTGTTACCAATAGATGTTGTTCTCCTGGATCAAAACCTATTGTAAATTTTTAAAAATTTACTGCTCAAAAAGGAATACAACCTACATAAAACAACCTCCTCCCCAAGAACAGAGCCCTCAGCTTTTCCTGCCAAAAGATCTGCCGCAGAGTGCCCAGGAGGTTCTCCCAATTACTGCAGCAGCTTCGCCTGCTGCTCCAACCATCTTTCAGGACACGGTCTCCTCCCCAGGCCAGGAGGAGAGCTCCAATCCTGTTTTCATTTTTCCTATTTGAGAAAAACAAAAGGGTCAAATAAAATGCGTTCTCCTTCTGCTAGGGAGTCCCCAGGAAAAGACACTCAGTGAGTCCGTTGTAGCTGAGATCATTGCATTAAAGATATTCCAGGGCTTCCCTGGTGGCGCAGTGGCTGGGAGTCCACCTGCCAATGCAGGGGGCGTGGGTTCGTGCCCCGGTCCGGGAGGATCCCACGTGCCGCGGAGCGGCTGGGCCCGTGAGCCATGGCCGCTGAGCCTGCGCGTCCGGAGCCTGTGCTCCACAACGGGAGAGGCCACGGCAGTGAGGGGCCCGCGTATCGCAAAAAAAAAAAAAAAAGATATTCCAAATCTCTGGTCCCCTGGGGCTCAAAGGTCCTCTTTTGTCTCCTCAACTTTGACCTAACTTACTGAGGTTCCTGCTGACACTCTTGCTGGATTGTCCCACCCTCGATGATAATCCAGACACTCCTGTTGGTAACGGCTGGAGCAGCCGTCAAAAGCAGTGATGTGGTAAAGGCTCATACCAAGAAGACCTTGGCAGCAATGGCTGCTCCAATGAAAACCTGGGGACTTTTCCCCTTTTCAAGCTAAGCAGTCCTGACCTTTTGGCTCAGTTCTCTGCCATCCATCTCCCCTGGCAAGACCCGGTCTCTGGATGGAGGGTGGTGCTCTGAGAGAATCAGCCCAAATACCCCAGGAGTTCATGACAGCCCTCTGCTGCCCTCTCATCTCAGATCACAGAGAACCTCGCTACCAAATCTTCAGTACTCTCTCGCTCTCAATTGGCTCTGGAGGAAAGAAATCTGGTTTCAGCCAGCCTTGGGAATGCTTCAGCTGTCAAAGTGGGAAACTTAATGAGCTGGTGATGGAGAGAAAAATGCCTCATTTTCTTAAACCTAGGCTTAATTCTGGCTGTCTAATTGTATCCAACTATTCCACGACTCTCTCTCACCCTGGTTGCAACTGTCCAGTGAGAGAGCCTAACTGGCTGGCCGCACAGGCAAGGTGCAGAGAAGGCCAATTACTGGTCAAATTGGATCCAAAACTAAACACAGAGAAACCCATGTCATTTGGCTAGGTGGCCCACAGATGCTGGTCCACAACCCAGAAGTCCCACACTGAAAGCATGCAGGCTAGGTCTGGCTTGGCGAAGCACACTGCATAAAAAACCAAACCAAAACAAGAAACAATTGCACAATTGTGTAATTCTGAAGTGTTAAAAAATATTTACTTCAGAAGATTTCACCTAAAAAATTCTATAGATTTCTGGTTTCTCTGACAAAATCCAAAGGTCTAACCACACTAGGCCCAAGTTCTAAGCATGTTGCTAACCAGCTAGAATTAAGTAGGAGCTGCCTCTGTGACTGGAGTGTGTAAGCTTCAATTCACTGCAGTCGCCACCACTCCCTACTACCCTTGACACTGGGGGCCTTGAAAACATTTGTGTTTGTCACCCCCGGTGACTGTTTCCTGACCTAGGCTTTGGTTGTTTTCACCTGCACAATGACAGGGTTAGCCAGGAGGGACTCTGTGGTCCCCAAGGAATCCTACCTGATCCCATGACCCCTCAGAGGGCTGCGTGCAGGAAGGCCTGTGGGCTGGGGTCAGGGGATCAGGGCCAGTGAAGTAAACCAGGTACTTGGGGAGACACACATGCCCTCCTCTCCAGGGCAGATGGCATCCTCAGAGTCCCCCATCACTGCCCACCAGCTCCCTCACCCTTCAATTAGGGCGGCCCTCGCCGTCAATAGCCCCGGCCTGGGAACACTGAGAGGGGCTGTCACGCCTTCACAGTCCACTCTCTCTACAAGCGCTGCCACCCCAGTCCCTTCCTACGGTCACATTTAATAAAGGGCAAGTAAGAAGAAATGCGGCATGGCTCAAAAGCGAAGGGGTCTGGGGATGGGCCGGCGGGGTGCTTGCCTGGAGCTCGTTAGGGCAGGAACACCCTGTCAGGACAAGGTGCGCTGCTGCCCGCCTCTAACCACACACCCCATTTGGGCCCGCTCTGCTCAGCCAACCCGCAGAGCGTCCCGACGTTTAAAGATTACCCAGGCGGGTTTGTAACGAAGCCGCTGCCTCTTTGTCTGTCCTTGTGCCAGCAGCAGCAGAAGGGATACTAATTAGAGGGTGAATTATTAGCTTCCCATGGTGCACTGCAGGGACATTAAAAATGAGGGGGCTTTGCTGCTTGCCTTTTAGATGGTTAGTCTTGGTTTAATGTATTCGTGTTTCTAGGTGAGCAGCAGGGGACAGTTTTTATGATTATAATTGTTGCATAATTACTGGCCTAGGGTTGCCTATTGTTAAATAAAAATGCTGAGATACTAATGTTTTATTGAACAGTACAAGGAGATAAAATTGTAATATCTTTTCCTGAGCAATCGAAGCTGCTCATTTGCAGCCTACTGACAAACCGTAGCCGTCTTGTGGAAGAGGTGGATGGGCTCTGCCTGGGCTGGGAGTCAAATGTGAAATACACGCTTGGGGAAAAAGGAGCAGAGGAGGAGAACGGGTGCCGAGGATGCGCCCTCACGGCCCCTGCGTGTTGCGGAGCTTAGGGCTAAGACCTGGGTTAATGCGCATGCTCTCGACAGGAAGGTCAGCTCTCAGCCAGCTGACTGTTGGGCAGCAAAGGCCACAGAGGCCCTGTCCCATGAAGGACACCCACCTGCAAGAGAAACCGAAGGGACACAGAGGCAGAGACACCAAGGGCTGCCGAGTCAGGGATGCAGCCACCATCAGGTGGACCAGCAGGGTCCAACATCCCTCCCTTGGAAACGCTTAAATACTCAGTCCTTCCAGTTACTAGGAAGTTTACCTGCAAGCAGCCAGGCAACACACCTTTAATATTTCTCAAATCCACTTCTTTCTCCTCACGCTACCCCCCAGCAGCCATCCCCAAGTCCTAATAACCGTCTCCCTACCTCTAAGTGTCTCCGGTCCGCAACCTATCATTCCCAGGTTGCCAAGATATCGGCAACCAGGCAACCAGATGATTCCTGCCGGGAGCCCACCAGGTGAAAATACCAAAAAATGCACCTGAGTCAGATCCACTGCCCCACCAGGCCAGAAAAGCATACAGAAGCCTGGGAGACGCCCATCGATTTGGGCAGAAAGGAAGTGTCTGATCCATTTGGTCTGGCTCCTCTGCGGTGTCCCATTCCTCAGAGGGATGGCATGAAATTGGTCACTGTTCTTACTGTTCATCCAGGTGTGTACAGCCAGGAAAGTGGAGGCAGACGGTGGGCGGAGCCAACCCGAATTTCAGAAAATCGGAGCAAGTGACAGCTTCCTCCCTCCCCTTCCTCTTTCCCCAGGCCCGGCCCAGCAGAGGGTCCGGGTTCCTGAGACTTTCAGGAGACCAGGCGGAAATAACAATCAGTCTTCCATATGGTTCTTCCAGGGCAAACCCCAGTGTTGTGGAAGTAGCTGTGGGCTGGGAGTCCCTCAGCCTGAGTTTCGATCCTAGCTCAGTCACACCTCTGCAATTCTTAGACAAGTTACTTCAACTCTCATCTCCGGAACAGACATCATATCACCACTCTGCTTCCCTTACACAGTTCATGTGAGGCCTGAATGAACGTCAAAAAACCAAGGACTGTCAGAGCTGGAAAGAGCTCATCTGGTCCAATTTCCTTCCAAATACAGGAAACCCTTCCAGAACTTTTCTGACAGATGTTCATTCTCCCTCCGCACAAGACGAAGACTCCAGAGAGCTCAGAAATGCTCCTCCTTTTGCTGGATGGCTCCGATTTTGCTTCTTATTGTGAGCTGAGATCTGCCCAGCCCTGGTCCCAGGGCAGGACTGCCCTGAGCTGCGTCTCCTTCACACAGCTGGTCCCACAAGAATTTGAAATAGTGATTTGCCTGAGCTTGGTCTGTTCTTCTCCAGAACAGCCATCTCAGATCCCTCAGTCGTTCTTTGTGTTTCAAACCCTCTATCATCTTCCTCCTCTGAACTGTCCCCTTAAATAACCCACCCATCCTACACCAGAAAAGAACATGTGCAACCTGGCCAGTCCAGAACACAATCACCTCCCTCAATCTAGTCACTATACTCCTATTGATGCAGCCTACAATTGTGCAAACTTTTTAGCAGACACATCACACAGTTGGCTTATATTGAGCCTGGGCTCAACTAAATCATCCAGATCTTTTTCATATAAATGGCTTTCATTTGGAAAATAAAAAGTCTCACCCTTCCGGCACATGTACAATTATCATTCTGAAACTAAACATATGATTTTATTATAGTTCTTTCTGTTTTGTTTCAATATGGTGGTTTGGATATCTCTTTCCAAACAATGAAAAATCTTTCTAAATCCTGATTCTGTCACCCCATGCTTGAATTGGAAAGCTCTCTCTGCCTTGCAGGTTTGTATCATCTGTGGATTTGTTAAGCAAACCTTCACTCTCTTCAATGAAAAGTATTAACAGTACTGATTCATGGGGAATCTTTTGTATCAGAGTGAAGGAAGTTATCAGGACTAATAGAAATGAAATTAGTTAAGATAGTAAACTGAGGGAAAAGTGTACAGGACACCAAAACCTTGGGTGAAAAGATAAACAGAAAAGAAGAGAAAACGCCTAACATTTGCATTTGTGTGCCCATAATGAGGGGAGCCAAGATCACCGTTGGATTTCACCAAGGAAAGTTAAGATTATATAAATCTAAGTCATTCTTACTTCACTCAATTTTCCTGGAAACAAGGTCCCCAGTTTATGATAATGCTGTAACAATGAGACAAACTGCATGCAAATAAAGGAAAGAATTGGGATGACTCTGTACATGGTCTAGGTCGCTTGGTCTTGGTGAATTCAACTCCTAGTCATAAGGAGAAACATATAAGTTATTTGTAAAAGATCCAAAATGAGCCTGGATCCTGCAGAGCCTCCAGACCCGTTGTTTTGTCCTTGGTTTTAGCTGCAGCCTGTACCAATATCAAGAAGTTGTCTCTCCACATCTTCTGCCCTTCAGCATAGTTGCCTAGCAGGACCTTGTACCAGGAAAAGGTGGGGGCCGTCTCCTCTCTGTAAGCTTGTGGAGATGTTACTTATAGAGCTCTCCCTGTCTTCAATATTGGTTCAGGAGTATAGAGACATTTCAGGGGGGGAAAGCACAGGTAAAGTCCAGTATATTCATTTCCTGAAGCTGCTGTAAAAAATTGCCACAAACTTGATGGCTTAAAACAGCAACAATTTATTCTTTCATAGTTCTGGAGGTCAGAAGTGGAAAATCGCTCTCACTGGGACACAATTAAAGTGATGGCAGGCCCACACCCCATCCCAAGTCTCTAGGGAAGAATCTGTTCCTTACATCTTCCAGCTTCTGGTGGCTGCTAGCATTCCCTGACTTGTGACCACATCACTCCAATCTCTGCCTCCATAGTCACATTGCCTTCTCTTCTGTCTGTGTCAAATCTCCCTCTTCCTTTCTCTTATATAATACTTGTGATTGGATTTGGGATCCTCCTAGATAATCCTGGATAATCTCCCCAGGCCAAGACCCTTAATTTAATCACATCTGCAAAGACTTGTTTCTTAGAGGATAATGTTTATAGGTTCCAGGACTGGGTCCTGATATCTCTGGGTGGCCATTTTTCAGCCTACTATACCCAGAGTCAATTAAAAAAAATGTTGACCTGCACAAAATTAAATCAATGAAACTCAACATGGGCTAGGATCAACGATCCTAGGATAATCACTCCTTAGTTAGCATACTGGGAAAGATCATACATCCAGCTCCCAACAGCTGGTTGGAAAATCACCACAGGAATATACAAAATGTAAAAAATCACTCCAGGAATGCATAAAATGTTATTACTGGTTCCCAAAAAAGAAATGACTCAGGGCCCACACATGGGGAAAAAACGTCATTTTAATCTCCCCAGGGACTTCCCTGGCTGTGCAGTGGTTAAGACTCTTCACTTCCACTGCATGGGGCACGCGTTCAATCCCTGGTTGGGGAACTAGGATCCCACATGCCACGTGGCACAGCCAAAAAAAAAAAATATCTTCCCAAAAGATGTTATCCTTATGACACACCTCCCTATTTAGGTACTTGCGTTCTGGGTCCCATCAACATGGAAACAGGCAGGCATGAGTGCTCTAGGTGGGATTCCTCAGGAAGTAGACTCTGATATGTAGTTTAGCATGCTAGATGTTTATGAAGGAAGGCCCTTGGGATTGACACTAATGGAAGGAGAAGAAGGAAGCAGAAGAGGAAGGAAGGGAGAAGTTGAGGTGCAGTGTAGCCCTGGCAATAGCCTTAGCCAAGCCCACTGGGAGCTCTAGAGTTAGAATCAGCTTCAGAATTGTCCTGAGTTGGGGCAAGATGATCATGCCTTTAAACCATCCAGGAAGAGGTGTGACCTTGGGCAAGGCAGCTCAGATAATCCCTGAATGGGCTGATAGCTGGAGGCCATCTGCTGACCGCATCCCCAGCAGCTAGGCAACAAGTTCTTCCTTGAGGGGGGCTTCTGGGCCAAGTCATGCATCACAGTTTCCATTGTTTCAGGAGAATACACTCTCTGCCATCACTGAACGCTGAGGCACCATAATGGAGAGATCTCAGGACAGATAAGCCTTCCAGAGTAGAATGTGCATAGCTACAAAGTATCATGTTTGGTTTTTTGTTTTACTGAGAGTTTTTGTTTATTTGTTTGTTTTTCATTTAAGAGGTTTTCAAGAAACTTGTCATCTAAATTCAGTTTCATTAAAATAAAATTTATTACCAGGAACAAGGTAAAGATGCCCACCCTTAGCACTTCTATTCAACATCATGCTGAAGATTCTAGCCAGGGAAATTAGACTAGAAAATGGGATAAAATGCATCCAACTGCAAAGGAAGTAAGACTATCTCTACTTCCAGATGACATGATCTTGTATACAGAAAATCTTAAGAAATCCACTAGGGCTTCCCTGGTGGCGCAGTGGTTGAGAGTCTGCCTGCCGGTGCAGGGAACACGAGTTCGTGCCCCGGTCTGGGAAGATCCCACATGCCGCGGAGCGGCTATGCTCGCTGAGCCTGCACATCCGGAAGAGGCCACAGCAGTGAGAGGCCCACATACCGCAAAAAAAAAAAAAAAAAAAAAAAAAAAAAAAAAAAGACATCAACTAAAAAGCTATTAGAATTGATGAGTTCAGCAAGATTGCAGGATACAAGATCAATATATAAAGTCAATTGTATTTCTCTACCCTTGCAATGAACAATCTGAAAATGAAATTAAGAAAACAATTTCACTTACAATAGCATTAACAAGTAAAATACCTCTCAATAAATTTAATCGAAGTGTAAAAATTATACTCTAAAAATTACAAAACATTGTTGAAAGAGATTTTAAAAGACCTTAATAAACATAAAAACATCCTATGCTCATGAACCTGAAGACAATATTAAGATATCAATACTACCTAAAGCAATCTATAGATCCAATACAATCCCTGTCAAAATTCCAAGGGCCTTTTTTGTAGAAAAGGAAAGCTGATCCTCAAATTCATATGAAATTACAAGGGACCAATATAATCTTGAAAAAATAAGCCAAAGTAATCCTGAAAAAGAAGAACAAAGTTGAAGGACTCACACTTCCTGATTTCAACACTTACTACAAAGTTACAGTACTTAAAACAGTGTAGTACTAACATAAGAATCGACATATAGAACAATGGAAAAGAATTGAGAGTCCAGATATAAGCTCATACACCTATGGCCATTTGATTTTTGACAGGGGTGCCAAGACCATTCAATGAGGAGACAATAGTCTCTCCAACAGATGGTACTGGAACAACCAGTTATTCACATGCAAAAGAATGAGGTTACACCCCTACATCACCACATCCAAAAATTAACTCAAAATGAATCAAGGCCTAAGTGTAAGAGCTAAAACTATAAAACTCTTAAAAGAAAGCATAGGTGTAAAAATTAGTGACCTTGGATTAGGTCATTGCATAAGCAACAAAAGAAAAACTAGATTAAATGGACTTCTTCAAAATTAAAAGGACACAATGAAGAAAGCGGAAAGAACCCAAAGAATGAGAAAAAATGTGCAAAAATCATATATCTGTTAAGGAACTTGTATCTAGACTATATAAAGTATGGCTACAACTTAATAATAAAAAAATGAAGAACTGAATTCAAAATGGACAAAGAATCTGAATAGACATCTTTCCAAAGAAAATGTGTAAATGGCCAATAAGCATGTGAAAAGCTGCTTAACATCATTAGCCATCAGAGAACTCCAAGTCAAAACTAATGTGAGATACTACTTCACACCCACAAGAATGGCTATAATAAAAAAGACAGAAAATAACAAGTGTTGGTGAAGATGCAGAGAAACCGGAACCCTCATACACCGCTGGTAGGAATGTAAAATGGTGCAGCCGCTTTGGAAAGTAGTTTTGCAATTCCTCAAAAGTTTAAACAGAGTTACCATATGATCCAGCAATTCCACTCCTTGATATATACCCAAGAGAAGTGGAAACATATGTCCACACAAAAAAAACTTGTACACAAGTGTCCATAGTGTAAGGCCAACTGGCCCGAGGCAGGGGAACACAATCAGAGTCACAGGTTGCATCAGACCGAAATTCTCCGGACCACCCAGTTCCAGAAACTTCCCTGGAGACATTCCGGACCACCCAGTTCCAGGAACTGACCTGGGGACTTTGAACCCAGCCCAGCCTTCCTGCCTTTCGAGGGGCGGGACCAACGGTCCCCCAGGATACCCAAAAAGACCACTAAATAAGGAATACCCTGCGCCCTCCCAGATTCACCACACCCCTTTCCCTTCTTCCCCTATAAAATTTTGCCCAACCCACGCCCGGGTGCGACTTCTCTGGCCCCTTTCTTTCGGACCAGTGAACCTCGCCCGGGAGCGCTCCCTAATAAAGCTCACTTGAAGCTTTCCTCTGTTTCGCGGTGCCGTTTGTTAAGATCCGACCTTACATTTGGTGCCAAAACCCGGGAGGGGTACCAAGCCCCGCGGGTTACCGCGCGGGCCGCTCCTCCCCTCCCCCAGGAGACAACCAGGGAACCTCTACTCATCCACCCGATCCGGCAGAAAACGGGTTAAGTCCCCCTCGTTCCCTCCGACCCTCAGAGTCCCTGCCCACCGGACTCCCTGTCCTTAATCGCGGCCACGTCGGGGATCCCTCCGTCCTCTCTCCGGGCCTCGGGCAACTGTGGAGACGTCCCAATCGCCGGACCGCCCTCCGACCTGCCGTGAATTGGAGACTGAGACCAGGGACGCCTCTCTCCCTCTCCATTCACTCAGGGACAGACTGGGGGTCATGGGAACCTCACAATCGAAACCAGATCCTAAGACGCCCCTGGGGTGTCTCCTAGACAATTTTACAGCCCTCGGTTTCTCCCAAGATCTCCGTTGCCGACAGCTTATTTTCTATTCCACTGTGGCCTGGCCACAATATCCTCTAGACAATCAATCCTGAAGGGACTTTCGATTTTAACATCCTCCGTGATCTAGATAATTACTGCCGCGGGACGGGCAAATGGTCTGAGGTCCCCTATGTCCAGGTTTTTTGGTATTTGCGCTCCCGCCCCTCCCTTTGCGTCAATTGTTCTACCTCTCAAATCCTCCTTGCCAAACAAACATCTCCTCCATCCAAAACCTCAATCCCCTTGGATTCCTCCCCACTAACCAACCCTCCTGAATCTCTTACCACTCCCCCCCTTCAGAACTCCTCTCCAACCTCCACCCTACCCTGAAGTGGTCCCTCCTCCTCCCGAACCCGCTCTGGCCCCTCCAACCAACGGTTTCTCCTCCCACGCCCCTTGCTTACACGCTCTCACGACTCCCAAGATCAAAATCTCCTCTGCCCTCTGAGGGAGGTAGCAGGAGCGGAAGGATTAGTTAGAATTCATGTTCCCTTTTCCCTCCAAGATTTCTCTCAAATAGAAAAGCGATTAGGCTCCTTTTCTGCCAACTCTTCCCCCTACATCAAAGAATTTCGCTATCTTTCTCAAGCTTACGATCAAACCTGGCACGATATCTTTGTGATCCTATCTTCTACTCTGACCCCTGACGAGTGGGAAAGAATTCAAACTGCTGCCCGAAACCATGCAGATCAGGTTCACCTTACCGACAACTCCATGCCTGTCCGAGCGACTGCCGTACCTGGCACCGATCCAGGCTGGACTTATCAGGATGGCCAAGATGGCCGCCGTAAACGCGACCTCATGACCCAATGCCTCCAGGCTGGCATGCAGGCCGCCGCTCATAAGGTAGTCAGTTTTGAAAAACTAAAAGAGATAACCCAAGAACCTAACGAAAATCCAGCTATCTTTCTCAATCGCCTTACAGAGGCCTTACCTCTCTACACCCGGCTGGACCCCAACACCCCGGCAGGGGCAGCGGTCCTAGCCACCCATTTTATCACCCAATCAGCCCCGGACATCCGAAAGAAATTAAAACGGGCAGAAGACGGCCCTCAAACCCCTATTCGAGATCTGGTAAAGATGGCCTTTAAAGTCTACAATGGCTGTGAGGATTTGGCAGAATCCATCCGACAGGCTCGGATGCACCAGAAGGTGGCCCTCCAAACCCAAGCTCTTGTAGCCGCCCTAAGGCCGGCCATCTCCCATGGATCACAGCATCCACGGGGTCCTCAAAAGGCAACCCCAACGGGGGCCTGCTTCAAATGCGGAAAAGAAGGCCACTGCGCTCGCCAATGTCCCAATCCCCGACCTCCTTCTAAGCCCTGTCCTAGCACGGGCTAACAGGCCACTGGAAGAGTGACTGCCCTACGACTGGCCCGCCCTCAGCGTCTCCACGCGGGGGGGCAGGCCAACACAACGGCATTACCACTTGCACTGCTGGGATTGGCTGACGACTGACGGCGCCCGGGCTCGAAGACCCCCATCACCCTCGCTGAGCCCAGGGTAACGCTACAGGTAGCAGGTAAGTCCATCTCATTTCTGGTGGACACGGGGGCTACCTATTCGGTCCTGCCTACTTATTCCGGGCCAGTTTCTCCTTCCCAGATCTCGGTCATGGGTATTGATGGCAAACCATCCTTCCCAGTCCAGACCGGTTCACTCCCATGTCATATCGAAGGACTCCCTTTTACTCAATCCTTCTTAGTCATACCATCCTGCCCAGTTCCCTTGCTAGGCCGAGACATCCTTTTCCACTTAGAGGCCTCCCTCCAGCTGGTTAGACTTGACCCTAAGGTCCCCTCCTCCCAACTCCTGCTTCCTCTTCTCAGCCTGTCTCTAGAACCCTCCCCCTCCTATCCCCCTCTTCCAATCACACTGAACCCAATCAATCCCCAAGTCTGGGATACTTCTAAGCCCATAATAGCAACACACCATTCCCCCGTTCTCATCTGCCTAAAGGACCCCTCCAAATTTCCATCAAGGCCCAATTTCCCATCTCTGAGATTCACCTTAGGGGCCTACAACCTATTATCACCAGAATCCTAAACCAGGGACTCCTTATCCCCACTGACTCTCCCTGCAACACCCCCATCCTGCCTGTCCGCAAGGCCTCTGGGGATTATCGCCTGGTCCAGGACCTCCGAATAATCAATGAGGCCATAATTCCTCTCCACCCAGTAGTACCAAACCCATACACCTTGCTCTCCCATATCCCCCCATCCACAACCCACTTTACGGTTCTGGATCTCAAAGATGCCTTTTTCACTATCCCCCTACATCCCGACTCCTACTTCCTCTTCGCCTTTACCTGGACAGATCCGGATACTCATACTTCCAGTCAGCTCACCTGGACAGTTCTTCCCCAGGGCTTCCGCGACAGTCCTCACCTCTTTGGTCAGGCGCTGGCACGGGACCTCACTTCCTGCTCCCTTACCCCCAGCACACTCCTTCAATATGTAGATGACCTCCTCCTTTGTAGCCCGTCTCTCAGCCTCTCAAGACAACATACTGCAGATCTCCTCAATTACCTTGGCTCTCGAGGTTATCGGGTCTCCCCAGCCAAGGCTCAGTTATCTGTATCTTCTGTAACCTACCTGGGGCTCCACCTTACCCCTACCACAAAAGGTCTAACAGCCGACCGCACCCGGATTATCCGTGAACTCCAGCCTCCGGAAACAGCAGAACAAATTCTCTCCTTTTCGGGCCTTATAGGATTTTTCTGACACTGGATCCCTAACTTTGCTCTCCTCGCTAAACCCTTATATCTAGCCGCTAAAGAAACCCCTCAAGGACCCCTCACCTCTCCTTCCGCCGCTCGACAGGCCTTTCTCGCCCTCCATAACGCTCTGATATCTTCTCCTCCCCTTTTTCTGCCCAACCCAAACTGACCTTTTCACCTTTTTGTGGATGAACGGGCCGGAATAGCCACTGGACTCCTTGCCCAGCCTGTAGGGCCTTCCTACCACCCCGTGGCTTACCTCTCCAAACAGCTAGACCCAACCATTCTCGGGGATGGCAACCATGCCTTCGGGCCCTAGCAGTGGCAGCCGAACTGACCAAACACTCAAACTGACTCTGGCCCACCCACTAACCGTGTTTTCCTCCCACCGGCTGGTCGACCTCCTAGGCCACAAGTCTCTCTCCCTCCTGGGCCCCTCCCGCATCCAGGAGTTCCACCTACTATTCATTGAAAACCCAGCTATTTCTCTTGATCTCTCCCCTCGCCTGAACCCGGCCTCCCTCTTGCCTATCTCCGATACCGGGACCTCCCCTTCCCACTCCTGCCCCCAAGTCGTAGAGGCCCTCAGCCCGCCGAGAGAGGAACTCTTTGACACCCCTCTTTCAAACCCGGACTGCACTCTCTTCGTAGATGGCAGCTCAATACTCGGTCCTGACGGACACCGACGGGCAGCCTATGTGGTGGTAACTATCTCAACTATTATCAAGGCTAACAGCCTCCCAGAAGGGACAACCTCTCAAAGGGCTGAACTGATAGCACTCACGCGGGCCCTCGACCTCTCTAAGGGCCAAAGGGCCATCTTTCTCCCTATGGTCGCAGGCATGTCCCTCGCCTCCTCTCTCGTTGCTGCGGGCATCGGGGAAGGAGCCCTAACACACGGTGTCTCAACATCCCGTGACCTAGAACAGAAACTCCAGCTAGCCATCGAGGCTTCTGCCGCCTCCATCACCTCTCTCCAGCGCCAGATCACCTCAGTAGCCCGAGTTGCCCTCCAAAATCAACGAGCCCTGGATCTCCTGATGGCCGACAAAGGAGGTTCCTTCGCAGGCGCATGGAGGAAGTCTCTCAGGTGGCCACAAACCAAATGCTCCTCGGTCCTTACACCTTGTTTCCTACAGAACCCCCCACTGGTCTCCCCTAAGCCTCGGACCTCTGGTCGCCCGACTCTCCTTTCGACGCCCCCATTCAGCATGAAGTAGCCAGAGATCAGAACGCCGCCCCATTACACCAAAGATGTCGGGATGTAAGGCCAACTGGCCCGAGGCAGGGGAACACAATCAGATTCACAGGTTGCATCAGACCGAAATTCTCCGGACCACCCAGTTCCAGAAACTTCCCTGGAGACATTCCGGACCACCCAGTTCCAGGAACTGACCTGGGGACTTTGAACCCAGCCCAGACTTCCCGCCCCAACGGTCCCCCAGGATACCCGAAAAGACCACCAAATAAGGAATACCCTGCGCCCTCCCAGATTCACCACATCCCTTTCCCTTCTTCCCCTATAAAATCTTGCCCAACCCACGCCCGGGTGCGACTTCTCTGGCCCCTTTCTCTCGGACCAGTGAACCTCGCCCGGGAGCGCTCCCTAATAAAGCTCACTTGAAGCTTTCCCCTGTTTCGCAGTGCCGTTTGTTAAGATCCGACCTTACACATAGCAGCATTATTTTTTTTTGAAGGATAATTTTTTTATTGAAGTATAGTTGATTTACAATATTGTGTTTGTTTCTAGTGTACAGCGAAGTGATATATATATATATATATATATATATATATATATATATATTCTTTTTCAGATTCTTTTCCCAAATAGTTTGTCACAAAGTATTGAGTATAGTTCCCGTGCTATACAATAGGTCCCTGTTGATTATCTATTTTATATATAGTAGTGTGTATATGTTACTCTCAAACTGCTAATTTATCCCTCCCTGCGCCCAGCCCTTCCCCTTTAGTAAGCATAAGTTTGTTTTCTATATCTGGGAGTCTGTTTCTGTTTTGTAAGTTCATCTGTATCATTTTTTAGATTCTATATATAAGTGATATCACATTATATTTGTCCTTCTCTGTCTGACTTACTTCACTTAGTATGATAATCCCCATGTCCATCCATGTTGCTGCAAATGGCATTATTTCACTTTTTGTAATGGCTGAGTAATATTCTATCATATATATGTACCACATCTTCTTTAGCCATTCATTTGTTGATGGACACTTGGGTTGCTTCCATGTCTTGGCTATTGTAAATAACGCAGAGCAGCATTATTTTTAATAGCCAAAAAGTAAAAACAACCCAAATGTCCATCCATTAATGAGTGGATAAATAAAATGTGGTCTATCCATACAATGGGAAATCCTTCGGCAATTAAAAGGAATGAAATACTAGTACATGTTACAATGTGAATAAAATTTGAAAACAATATGCTAAGTAAAAGAAGCCAGACAGAAAAGACCTTATATTTTATGATTCCATTTCTATGAAATATCTAGATTAGGCAAATCCATAGAGATAGAAAATAGATTAGCAGTTGCCTAGGGCTGTGGGAAGTAGGGGGAAATGGGGAGTGACTGTTAACGGGTGTGGGATTTCTTTGGGGAGATGTTGAAAATGTTCTAAAATTGATTGTGGGGATGGGTGCACAACCCTGTGAGTGTAGTAAAAAAACACTGAATTGTACACTTTAAATAAGTGAATTGTATGGTATACAAATTATATCTCAGTAAAGCCGTTATGTTTTTTAAAATCTATTAAGTACCTATAATATAAAAAATCAATTATTCTACAGGTGGAGGAACCACTGAAGTTATTGACCACTTGGTGGGCTGTGGTATATACACAAAAGCCCAAAGCCCTCAACAAACCCCATCTCCCTCATCTCCTGTAGCTAATCAAACAAGTATTAGTAAAATCCATCCACTTCTGTCTATCTCCACTACCACACCTAATCCAGCCTTCATCCTTGTAAAGGCCCCCTAAACTCTCTCTTGTCTGGCCCTCCTAGCCAGTCTCCCCACTGCAGAGTAATCTTTGTAAAATGCAAATAGTATCATGTCAAAATTTTTCAGTGACTTCCTGTTACCCCAAAGGAAGACCTTACAACACTTCCAATAGTCCGCCAGAACTGCTTCTACAGGCTCAGCCTCTCCCTCATCCCCCTCCACACCTCAGCCATGCTGCTCTTTCTTCAGTTCCTCAAATACTACAAGCCCTTCCCACCCCAAGGCCTTGGTCCACACTGCTGTTTCCACTTGAAGTACTCTTGCTACCCTCTACTCCTAATTTCTACCTCTCTTTTATTTTCAGTTGAAAAAAAACACACTTCTTGGGGAAGTCATCTTTGGTCTTCTACCCCTCAGAAGCAATCAAGTCATCTCATGACATCTTAAAATGCCTATAAATCTCTGGAATTTACATCGTTATTTGTGTAATGTTGCCTCCCTGCTGTACCATAAGCTCCATGGAAGCAGGGGTTATGTCCATCTTGTTCATCTATTTTTATACACAAAATCTAACATTATACCTATAACGGAGAAAGCACAGGCAAATACGTGCTGAAGGAATGAATGATTAAATAAACAAAGTATATGATAGGTACTATATTGAGAGGGTCCTACAGGAAATGCTATAATCACATAAACGAGGAAACTGCCTGTTGGGATGGACAATTGAGAAGCCTCCTCGGAAGAGAGAAGACGCAGGAAATAAACTCAGAATCACAGAGGTGGATGGAACCTTCAAAGTCATCTTGTCCACATTTCTACCTTCTTGAACTGGACTTGGAAGGTCAGTTTGGAAAATGGTATTACCCACCACCCCCACTGCTTCAAAATATGATCTTTGGGCTAACACACCAAGCTTCTTGTCATGGCGTACTAAACTGAATAATCTAGCCATGGCCTGAGTTGTCCACCATAATTATCACCACCAACCACAGCAAATGGCATGCCATTTCCCCAGATCGGTCAATATTTTTTCCTCTCATTGCTTTGCACACACCATTCCCTCTGCCTCAGATGTCTCTCTCCTGTATTATCACTCCTACATCTTCAAGTCTGACAAACGTCGGTTTAGGCCCTATCCATCCTCGGTAAAGCCTTCCTCAACCCTTCCTTCCCTTTATCCATCATACCCCACCACATCTTTAAAGATAGTCCGCACTTTCCCTGGACAGTCACAGTACTTTCTTTATGATTTTATAACCAACACATTACATTCATGTGAAGAGTAGGTTATAAAGGCAGCACACAAGACAAAAATCACACAGGTTCAAAATCACCCTTGAAAATCCTTCAGAAGGATGCAGTCATAGAATATTTATCAACCAGTCAATAATCCTGTCTTCTCCAGATTTGGAACAAATCTTTGTTTCTTGATTTAGGTAGTAACTGAAATGGTTGGCTTATGGTCAGGATCCATGTTGAACAAAAAATACACACACACACACACACACACACACACACACACACACATACACATCCTAACTCAAACCATATTCAGTACAGAAAGCTCACGCCATGAGAAGTGTGTGAGAGCTGAGACTGACGGGGGGCATGGAGATTCAATTCCTGCTTCCTTTGGGACTACAGGATGGAAAGCCTGGCAGAATCACCTTCACTAACTCTTTTCTTCTCTGTCCCACCAAGCACATTATAATGAATTCATCAAAATTACTCCAGATAAGTCAAGAAATTGAATCTCCTACATAATACTTATAACCTAAATATAAGCTGTGGTTCCATGTAATACAGGCTTGTATGAGTTTATGCTAAAAAAAAAAAAACAAAAAAACTTCAGCCAACAGCCAAGTGAAAATTCCGTAAAGTAATATCAATTTTGACTGGAGTACATTAAAAGTGATCTAATTCATAACCCCAAAACAATCTTGATCAAAATCCTTTCCTCCACTTCAAATATCTCTCACACCTGACTACTTCCCTCAAATGTCTCTCAGGCAAAACCCCAAATCTTCCCCCACACCCTAACATGCAGGGTGTTTCTTTCTCTTACTTTCTCATTCCTAGCCCTTTATCTTATAGATCAACTTAGCATCTCTAATTATATCCTCCCAACTCTTTCCTCCTTTACTCTCCAGACTTTTTTTTATGGAGGTGGGGGGCCGTGCCACGCAGCTTGTGGGATCTCAGTCCCCCATCCAGGGACTGGACCTGGGCCACGGCAGTGAAAGCCCGGAATCCTAACCACTAGGCCACCAGGGACCTCCCGCAGACATTCTCTTTCTACTACAGAGATGTGGTCATGACTCATGGCCCAAAACTGACACGCACACATGTGTACATGTTTTTAAAGAATTATGTGAATTTCTGTCAACTATTTCAGAGATTCATATGCTTCAAAATCCAGATCTCCAGCTTCTCTTGGAAAGTCCAGAAATGTGGCAACCTGGGCCCACTTTCGTCCAGAGGCAGGTGACCAGAGCTGAGTGACGCCCCTTTTGGATAAGATTTGCAGTCACCGGGTCCCCACATTCCCCACCTGGCCCACCTCACTGCCTGGATCTCTAAGCATTGGAGTTGCTGCCTCTTGCCCTGCCCACAGTTGCTCTTCTGCTTCCCAGATCTGAAACCCAGGCCCTTCTTTAGTTGTGGAGCATATGAGCCACAAGCAAGAAACAAGTGAAGTCAAGTCCCTGTCATATAATCCCACACCAGACACAGTTTCTGACAACGGAAACGAGTGCCTGACCTCTCTCTGCACCCCCAACACAGACAGTGCACCTGGCCAGGAGCAGACACTCCAGGAACCATCACCACGTGAAGGTCAAAGCAAAAGCTATGGAAATTTCTCTCATAGAAATGAAAGTATCTAAGTTTACAGACTTTCTCAGTAACTCTCCCGAGACCCAGGTCAAGACTGGGATATGGGTCAGGGAGCAGCTGGAGGGAAGTGGCAGGAAGGGAGGCCAAGGTACAACACAGTCCCAGATGTAGCTTCCAACCTGAGCTTGGGTGACGGTGACCCCAACCAAGCCACTGTGTCCTTCCTTTGACCAGTGTGGCTCAGCAGCCAGATGGTAATGACTTTCCGATCCCCTTAGCCCAGGCAGGCTGTGAACAGGCACCGTCAAGCATGGCCCTCATCGGACAGGCCCCAGGGCCCGAAGCTGCCTTGTTCCAGCAAATGACAACTTTTTAATTTCGAGCCTTTTGGTCCCTGAAGAGACAGGTGGAGAGAGAGACAAGGATGGCATCTGGATCCTGCAAAATCAGAGAGATTTTGGGCAGAGAGCAACCTTGAGAGGTCGTTCACCCTCTACCTGTCCAGATTCTCTCCTTGGCCAGCCCAGACCCACCTCCTTCAAGAAGCCTTCCTGGGCTATCCCTGTCCTAAGGCTCTCTCTCTGCCCCACAAACACCTCCAACAACTTGCATCATTCACAAAGTACCCAGGTGAAGCACTGATCCTTGGAGGCAGGCACTGGTTGAACTTGGAGTTAGACAAACACATATGAGTCTTGGCTTCAATTCTCACAGTGGGTGAGTGACCTTGGAAGGATCTCTTGGCCCCTCTGACCCTCAGTGCCCCCAAGTGGGGATAAATTCCTTCCCTGATTACTCTCAGAGTTATTGAGAGGGATAAATAAGGTAATGAGGGGGAAAAAAATCCTTTGTAAAGTTGACCTGAAAGAAAAAGAAAGAGGATGCCATCTTACCTTCCTGCCTCTCAACCTTTCCTCCTTTACAGAGTCAGCTCCTGAGAGCAGGCCCTCACTCCTGCCTGCCCTCACCCCCAGGAAGCTATGAAACTGGGGGTTCCTTAAAGGCAAGGATTCTTGTCTCCCAGCAACAAGCCGAGGCCTCCCCACACAGAAGGTGCTCAGTGGGGCTTGTTGTAACCCAGGGCCCCCAGGGCTGTGATTTAGGCCTTGACCCCAAAGTCCTCGGGCATCTCAGGGTCTGGTCTGTGTCTAGTTAAAAGGTACTGACATGTTACAGAATTTCCGATGAATGGCCATTTCCTTTTGCTTCCTTTTGCTCTATTTTTGGAGGGTGAGTATTTGGGGTAAGTGCTCTAGAACCAAAGAAACACTAAAGGTGCTGGAGGAAGGCAGCGTGGGCCCCTGGGCTTAGGGATAAACTTGGCAGCCCTGAACTCTGCATTCAGCATGGGAAGATGGTTCCCTAGGCTTCTGGATGCAGGCCAGGAGGGAAAGGGACTTCCTTGCCTGATGAAAAAATCCCAGCCTGATGGGGCCCTTGGCTGGGCATCTCGGAAGCTGCTCAGAGCAGCAGATGCATACAAAGGCCAAAGTAATTGTTCAAAATACATTCCTGATGTCTTTCCAGGCCAGCCTTGAAGCCAGCCCCTGGCCCCAGGATCCCAGTCCCCTCTACTTGTCCAACCAGAGTTGACCGCCACCCTGGTCAGTTGAGCCAGCCCCCGAGAAGCCCACCTGTCCACCGGCCCATGACAAGACCCAAGTGTCGGGGAACGTCTGAGCAGTGCTTGCCAACCAAGTACCAACGGTCTCAAGCCCATCCTCCATGATGGGTCCGAGATGGGACACAAGCCCATCTGCTTGGAAGGGTGGCAACAGGAGGGTCTGAAAGCAGACTTTGCTGTGGAAATGTAATTGCTTTCCTGGGAGCAGGAGGGAAACGAGTCAAGTTTTGAAAATGAGATCACCAATTTTTAAGCAGTGGGTGAGAGGATACAGGTTCTAGATGAGGAAGCTTCCAACCACCCACCTTCCCCTCCTCAGCCCTGGACTTGGACTTCCAGATCCCAGCAGAGGCTTATTCTAGGTCACGATCGTTACGATAAGCTGCAGGCCCGGGGCTACTAGGAAGATGTTGGGAAGACTCTATATGACTCGTTCATGTTCCTCACGCTGACTAACACTGCTTTGCTACCACTTTGCCCATGTGTTAACCAATTTAGTCCCCACAATACCCTGGTGAGGGAGCCAGGGCCCAGAACATTATACCCACTGCACAGATGAGGGGACTGAGGCCTAGAGACAGAAGGAGTTAACTGCAACAATCCATGCCCCAAGAGTTGTAAGTAATCCAGCTTTGATTACAACCCACTAACAGGAATGTGATATAAATAATTTTAGAAGTCAGTTAGTCTCAGAATCAAATCCCAGCTCAGCCATTTACTGCACTGCAAACTCTGGGGCAAATCACTGGCCATGTCTGACCCTCATCGGGAAAATGGGACCATAGTGCTGTTTGTGAGGATGAACTGGGAAGAATAATGATGAAAGAATGTGGCACATTTCTTGCTGCACACTGTAGGAACCCAATCAATATTTGTTCCTGTTCGGTTTGTAAATTGTTCACTCCCAAACTGAACATGAGGTGACCTATGAAATTTAGCACAAAGAAATCACAACTGTGTGTGATCAGGGATGGAGGTAGGAAGAGTCAATGGGTATCGGTTATGTTTTCAGTGCTTTTTAATGAAATTATTTGCTAATTTCAAAAATACATTTTTAAGCAAAAGAAAATCACATAAAATGTAAGACAGGGATGCGAAAACAATTGACAGGGACCAGGAAAATGAAGATAACCAGACGTGGCAGGCCGGGAAGCATTTCTGAGGGTGGAACTTAGCTTTGCGTTGACCCTGGCAGCTGGCTGAGTTCTCAGAGACCAGTCACAGGCAGCAGGCAAATTTGCTCACAAAGGCTCCCCAGCCCAGTTGCAAGGAGTCACTCTTGCAAGGACCCTTACATAAGCCACACCAGGTCACAGAGAGAACAGTGATTTTGCAAAAGGCAGATCTCTCGTTTAGGAATGTTTCTCATTAAGAGGTCACCAGGGACTACGGCTGCCTGTCCCCAGGGCACACTGGCCAAGTGAGCTCCCCTCATCCCAGGGAACACGGCCAAGCGGTCAGCCCCCTGAATGCACCTGGACACCCACCTGCGCGGTTCCCTCACCTGGCCCTGGGTCTCTAATTGCTATGGCATTTAGGAGTCTCCAGGAGGGTCTGGGACCCTCTTCCCCATCCTCTTCTCCCCTTCCAGCCTTTCTTTAGCATCTCCTGCCTCACTAATGATGACATTTTCACCAAGTGGCAATGACAGGAGAAATTAGTTCACAGCCTTTGGCAACCTAACATTGAGCATTCAGATTAAACTTTCAAGGGGAAAATATAATCTGCACATGTAGGGAATTCATTTGGTATTTGGGAAAGACTTCAGGGTGGAACGGCCATCACAGACCCTCGAGGTGGGCAGCAGGGGAGAGCACCAGGGGAGCTGAGAGGCACAGGCAGCAGGGCACACACAGAAGCACGCGACGGCACACATATGCAAAGTGGAGGGTCCACATCAGCTCTTAGCTACAACCAAAAACTGTCAAGGAGCTCTGTGGCTTAATGAGCCCGTCAGGCTGGAATGCACTGACTGTAACATTTCAGCTAATTGGCCACAGCATTTCTCTTCCATCAGTTCCCCTCTGGCTTCCCCCACTCACCATCCCCCTCTTCCCAATCACTGAAACTTATTAAGAAAGCTTGGCATTCAGCAGGGCATGAGGTAGCTTCTCCTCGTGTGCCCCTGGCACTCTTCTCATTGTTTTTAAAGTCAGGGAATTAGACCTTATGAAGGGATGTCCCATGTGACAGAGCAAAACTCCTACAGGGCGGGGGCACCGTGTCATTTGCTTCTGCATTCCCATCCACGGGGCTGACAACATCCAGGAATAACTGTTTCCTGAGCCCCGAGAGCTGCCATATTGCTGTGCACTGCACAGTGAGAGAGTACGGCCATTGATCCTCCTTGGGTTGGGCAGTATACGAGGCACACAGCCCCTTTTCAGCAGCCCGTGAGCTCTTACCCCAAGTCGGCTTTGGCATACCACTGTACCCACGGTGCCCGCACAGTGCCTGACACAGTACACATAGTTGGCCTTTGACAGATACTTATCATATATCTGTATGAAAACAGGAGCTGCTCCAAAGAATGTCTAATGAGTTTAATTTAATTAAAAGTCTGGATTTCGGTTGTTTTATCACAGGACCTGCTTTTCATAGGTCCCTTTTTCTCCACCATGGCCATCAGACTTCCTGCAGACAAGAGAACAGGGAGTACTGTATACTCAGGCTGGCTCTGGCTCTTTCGGGCTTCCAGGTCTCTAGGCCTTGGTTTCCCCTCCTGTGAAATGAGACTATTAGACTTTGACCTCTAAAACCCCTCCCAGCACTCTCATTCAGGCTAGAAGGACAATTCCCCCTGGTTTAAATCAACAGCAGGGTGTGAATGACTGATACTTCTCCCTCTCCTTCTCTCAGTCTTCTATGTCAGATCCACTTTCAGCCTGTCTTCACCTCATGGTGGCAAAATGGCTGCCAGGAACCCAAGGCCTTGGCAGCCCCAGCAGAAAAGCACACAGCAGAGTCTTCCACAGCAGTCTAAAACAAAGTTCTGAAATTCAAACTCAATGGGAAATGTGGTCACATGCCCATCTCAAGGGAAATCCAGTGTTCTGATTGGCCAACTAGGTCCAGACGCACTCCAGCTAGAACTTCCTGAGCTGAGAGTTGGGAAAAGGTGATCTCCAAAGGAAATACTGAAGGGAGATGGATGCTGGGCTTCCCAAAAATCAGGAATGGCTCCCAAGGGCCCCTGAGAGGTCAGAAGACGTTAAACCTATTTTATGAGAATGCTGGTATAATTGAACTAAATGAATAAATGCCAAAAGACGGTTATAAAAATGATGAGATATTCTTAATGTATACTTTTAACAAGCAAGTGTTTTCACACAAAGAGATTAATACAGTGTAGTGGTGCTAATCACAAAATAAATGCAGTTCACTGAAAACATTAATTCATAGAGCACTGCAAGCTGTGTGCTCCGTTAATGGCACAAGCGTTGCCACTAAAGAAAGGGACAGGGACGTGCTCTCTGGCTGTAAGCAAGGCTTCCAAGGGCACGGTTCTCCTCAAAGTTATTGATAAATGGAATATTGATAAATGGAATATTTCCTGCCTTATCAATGAACAAAGGATGTTACAGTCACCAATGATTGTAGCCCTCCACCATGAGCTGGTCAGCCCTGAGTATCCTCAGGGCTGAAAAGAATACCTGCCACCTAGCAGCCATCAGACTGCAACCACTCCCTGCGGTGAGCCCTGAGGAAACTCAGGGTGTGAAAACGCAGGGCCCGGATAGCTGAGGTGCATATATATCAAAGGAATGAGTTCAGTGAGCCCAGACTCCCGCATCTTCCCACACAGAGAAGAGCGTTAAATTCCTTAACTTGACATACCTGGTTTTCTTTATTTAACAATAATCTTTTGACGTTCCCAATAACCTGCTGTTTATTGCAAAACTCCTATATATCCTGGCTCCTCCCCTTGCCTCCTGGGAGCAGTTCCGCAGAGTTATCTTCTGCAACGCTGTCTCCTGGGCTGCAGTCCTCATTTCGCCCCAAATAAAACTTAACTTGTAACTCTCACGTTGTGCATATAGATTTTTTTAAGTCAACATTATTGTACAATAGATTTGCACGGTTTTCTTGACCACCTTTTGGCAGCTGGCAGTAAAGTGTCTTGTGAAAGAGAGGCCTTTCTGCAATTCACGCTATTATACGAATTTACCACAGACTCCATTTATCAGTAGACCACATCAAAAGTCTAATTTTGAGGCCCTTTTGTAAAAGTGAGGCAGAAGCAAATAGCTCTCTTGCTCCCATCCTCACGCACAAATAGTAAACCCCCTGAAGTCCAACTAAAACTAGGGGAGGAAATGGGTGGGGAGGGAGAGGAAAGTTCACTTATTGCAATTCTAATTTTTAACTACTTTTTATCCACTAATACTGTGGTTCTTGTTTTTGACTAAATTTTCAACAAAATCAGAAGTCACCCAGGGCAGGCAGGCAAAGGTGGGCTCAACACAGCAGAGGACCCTGCAGGTTAATCAGAAACATCCTTCCCCCCTATTTGAATCTGAAAGGTTTGTAGATAATGGAACAGACCGCTCTCAGGCTGCGAGAGCCTGCAGCCACTCCACTCCAAGAGTAAGGGGAAGGTTTCAAAAGGGAGATGGGTATTTGAACTTTCTGAAGTAATGGCTAGCAGAAAAACCCCATTGTAACAGATGCTTTTCTTCTGATGGGAGAAGACAGAACCCTTTGGAAGGTGATAATACCTACAGCCCAGTGTGACTCCTCAGGTGGGAAAGTGTTAGGAGCTGTCCTGGTACCCACCCTGTGCATTCGAAGACCTCTTACTTTTTATGAGCTTATGAAGAAAGATAACTGCGGGAGTGGGGGGACACACAGCCATGGGGGTTATTTTTTCAAAGGTTTGGGGGGGTTCTAAGCAAAAAGCTCCCTCCTCTGCTTTGGGTTCTTTGCATTTCTCTGACTGTCTGCAGACTGGTGTTGCTGATTTTCTCTGACAAAGACTTATTCAACATGAACTCAAATGAAAACATTAATAGTGAACTGAGGAGGTAATTAGAGGGCCTGAGTTTAATTTTGCTGACATTATCCTGATTCTGTTTGAAGGGTTGAGAGGGTCTTCCTACCCTCTAATAAGCAATTATTACCCAGTGCCTGGGACCAGCACCTCTGCCTGGAGGCCTGGCTATACAGCCTCTCAATCAATCAGGCAACATTAAAACGAGATGGCACGTGGGTGAGGGGGGGGACAGGGGACGGAGTAGGGGTGCAGCGGCGCGGTAAACCCCATAAAAGTACTTGCCCGCAGCGAGCGAGCCGGGAGTGACCGAGAGACTACGGGAGGGGAGGGAGCGGCCTCTGGGAGTTGTAGCCCGGACCACTAGTAAATGAAAAGAAGGGGGCAAGGGCAGGCGAAGAGGGAGTGGAGAGGTGCGGGAGAAAAACGAAGGCGTGAGATATAAGATGGAGCGAGGGGTGGGGGGAGAGCACAGGAGAGAGGACAAGAGAAAGATGAGATGCCATGTGGGGAGGAAGAAGACGAAAGGAGTGAAGATGGAGACGAGGAGCGGACGGGCAACGGGGGCGAGGTGAGCAGTGGAAGGAGGGAGGAGGCGGTGAGAGACCGCGAGGGCAGACTTCCCTGCGGTCGGAGCCCCGTCGGCGCCCGCACCGCCACCGCCTCGGCCCAGTGCTGTCCCCGGCCCGCTGCCCACACTCGCACTGCCCGAGGGCTCCCCCAGAGCCCGACGGAGCTGGCCCGGGGAGGCGCGGCACCGCGCGGCCTCTGCCCGACGGGCCAGCAGCATCCCTTCCCGCGGCGGCCGCGGGGACCCGCGAAGGCCGCGACGCATCGACCGGTCTCCCGGCTCGGGGATTGACCGCGGGCGGGCGCCTCCGGACAAGGCTGCCATCGATCCCGCAGCTCCGCCGCTCGGATTGAGGACGGAGGCGTTTCCTGGCGGCGCGCTCCCCACCGGGCGGGCGAGACCGGGATAAATGGGAACAATTGGACCGGGCGGCGCCGAGGCACATCCACCCCGCGCGGGCGCCGCGGCCCGGGCTCGCAGCAATTAGGGCTGAGTGTCTAAATCGGCCAAGTTCACCGCGGAACATGCCTGGCGCCTTGTTTACGGCAGAGACGTGCTCGGCCAGCTCCCGGCAGCCCGCCCGCCGGGCGCGGTGGCACCCGGAGCCGCAGGGAGGCCGGGGCGGTGGGAGTGGCACGTCGTGGGGGAGAGAGGGGGCCTCAGGGGCGTTGCGGACCCCCGGCCCAGCTCCGCGGAGGGGAGAGGAGTCAGCGCAGCCCCCACCCTGCACTTCCCGGGCCGGAGGACCTGATGGCTCAATTCTAACGTCTGCTCCGTGACCCTGGGTGGGCGCGGGCCGCTTGGAGCCTGTGTGGTCTCTGCACTCGAGGACGGTGCGACACCAATAGCCCATCGGTTGTTAAAGGAGTGAATGGGATCTTGTATCCAGTGGCTTGGCTCTGAGGTCATCAGGACTACGCCTACCAGGAAGGCAGGACTCAGGTTCACGAAGTTCACCTCCGTATGCCCAGTACAAGTCGACTCCCCAACAGTTAGCAGGTTCTCCATAAACATGTGTAAAATAAATGAAGGAATAGGAATCACTAATACCACTAATATAAACTCACTCTCACTGAGCGAGTCCTATGTGCTAGCACACGGCTAGTCTCACACACCATTTAATACCTGCTTAGGAGACAGGGAGCCTGTTTCACAGTTGAGGAAATCGAGGTCAGGCAGTTTAGGACCCTGCTCGAGGTCCCCATCTAATAAATGGGGAACCAGGGCTTGAACCCAGAACCTCTGGCTTCACTCCCAGGCCCCCTCCTTCCTACCTCCACACTCACAGCTGTGTTTACACGAGACCCAGCTGAAAATTAAATAGTTTAGCCTCTCAAGTGTCTTGGCTAAGAGATGACTCATTATTTATTTGTATGTTTTACCAAAATCAGTCTTGTGACTACATTATCTTTTCTTCCATTCCTCAACCATCTACCGGGGGACGGGTATGCACCTGGGAACATAGTCAGTGGATTGAAGGCAGTCAGACAGACTAGGAAAGTAGGTTTATCAGTCTGCTCTGGCTGCCATAACATAATACTACAGACTGGGTGGCTTAAACAATAGAAATTTACCTTCTCACAGTTCTGGAGACAGGAAGTCCAAGAGCCCTGGGCCAGCAGGATTGGTCTCTGGTGAGAGCTCTTGCCTTAGATTGAAGATGGCCATTTTCTCTGTGCATGCCACCAGAGAGAGGGCTCTGCTGTCTCTTCTTATAAAGGCACTAGTCTATTGGATCAGGGACCCACCCTACGACCTCATTTAACTTAATTATTCCTCTAAAGGCCCTATCTCCCAAAACAGGCACATTGGGCGTCAGGGCTTAAACATATGAATCTGGCGGGGAGACACAATTCAGTCCACAATAGCAGGGCAGGGAGAGACAAAGGGACAACTGTAGCCCATGCCCTTGATACTGGAAGCAGACGGGCCCAGACTGGCTGTGGGGGCTGGAGATGACCATGGAACCCACAAAAAGCTGCTCTACCCCATGAGTAACCTGTAGAGTACGATGCCTTGGAAGGATTTTAAACAGGGGAAGGAGTGTGATTAAAAGGTCATCTTTACTTACTGATTCACCAAGTCATTATTGTATGCCTACTGTATGCCAGGCACTGCCCTAACACCTGGGACATATCAGAGAGCAAATAGGCACACTTTAATAGAGAGTACATTTAAGTGGGGCAGGAAGAGAAGGATTATCTAATAAAAAGTAAACAGTGAACAGATACATTGTACAGTATATTAGAAGGGAAGGAGTACTGTACAAATGGAGGTGGGGAGATTAGGGGGAGGGGGAAGGATATGATTATGAAAAGGGTGGTCAGGGTAGGCCTCATTGACCAGATGAGTTTTGAGTGAAGACTTGAAGGCAGTGATGGAGGCTGCCATGCAGATATATGCAGAAAGAGTGCTCTAGGCAGAGGGAACAGCCAGTGCAAAGGCCCTGAGGCAGGAGCATCTCTGCAGGTTTGAGGATTAGCAAGGTCAGCTCCAGCAAAGCAGACAAAGGAGAAAGAGGTAGGTGAGGTCAGAGAGGTGTGTAGGCCTCACCAAGGACTTCAGACATTACTGCGTGACACAGAAACCATGGGAGGATCAATCTGAAATGTCAGCAATTACAGCATAATACTTCTCCAGGTTTGTGTCAAGTTGTAAATGATTCCAAAAGTAGGGGGTTTTTTAATACAAAAATAAAAGTGTCTTACTCACAGAAACATCAGTATTTCAGACCTTAAAATATCCTTTAAAATATCACAATATCTTGGAAAACCCAAAGCCAGCATCAGGACCACTGAGAGAAGGGACTGGGCTAGTTGCACATGCTGGTTCAGAGCTGGGGCTCTGGAGCTCTTGCCTCCATGGGACCCTGAGCAAGCTACTCATCCAAGCTACTCATCATCAGCTCCCTCACCCAGAGCACCTGGATTAATGAGAGTCCCCACCTCTTAGGATGGTTATGAGGCTTAAATGAGGGGATTGATGTCAATTCTTAACAAGATGTCTGTTACATTTTAAGTGCTCGATAAACATGGATATTATTTTCACACGACTAGTTTTTGAACCTGAACCCCAAGTCTCCTGATTCCCAGTCCAGGACACTTTTTGCTACCCCAGTAATAGTAATAACAACTTAACGTATTCTGAGTATCGACTCTGTACCAGGCCCCGTACTAGCATTTTATATGGATTATCTAGCTTATTTCCCCCATTTATCACAAGAGGGCCTGAGGCTCTAGCAGGTGTTCACTTGCCTGGGGTCACACAGGTATTAAGTGGGCAAATCAGAATTCAAATCCAGGTGAGTTTGGCTGCAGGCCCTGCACTCCTCACCGTTAACCTCTCCAGCCTCCCAAAGTTCCTGATAGCAACCTCCTCCATGGGGACAGATACAGATGAACTGCAGAGGTGTGAATATCTGTGCCTCTTGGTTCATCACAGAAATTAATTCAAGGTGTCATTACCCTGCCCACTGGTGACAAGCTGAAATGGCTCACTAGCCACCCACAATGCAGACTATTTCTGACAAAGTCAGACCAGGTAGGAGCTGATACCAGCAACCAAGGTCAGGTTTATCCTGGATTCTCAGGCCCCTTCTCTCTGTGGCCTGCGTGAGCTGCATGAATGTCTCCATCGCTTCACTTAGTGGCTTCTGAGGCATAATTTGCTCATGGAACAGGACAGTGTTGGCATCGTCAGGAGAGAGTAGTGGAAAACTTGTAAAGGGACTTGGGTCATATCTCCTAATAGCATATGATTCCTGACCATCTCCTAAAGGCCCTTCCTTACATCGGGCTGGGAGGGAAGAAGGATGAGGAAGTCATTTCTTGCCTTCATGTGACTCCTGGGCCAGTGATGGAATGAAGAGCTATATACAGACATGGCCTGTTTATGAAATGAGGGGAATTGGGAGGGTGTAAGCAGAAACCAACTGCATCTTATCTCCCTCTGTCATTTTGGGATCTCTCTTTGAACTCCGATTCATTCTTTTCCACCTCAGGATCAAACCTTGATCAGGTCCCATGGTTTTCTGGGCTGTTTCAATCATGAGATCTATTCAGTTTCCATAATTTAAAACCACCATCTAGGACACTTTTTCCCCTACTTGACAGATGAAATTTGGGGCCCTTCCAGAAATGTGTCCAGGGGAGAGGAGATGAGGGAAAGGGGCATTTTTGTGTCTTACTAGGTCTTTATGTGTCTTATCGGTCACCTGGGTTTGGTGCCCTCAGAATGACCAGAGTACAGTTGCCAGCCAGTGCACAGTCCTGTCCCAATGCTCTCTTTTGGGGGCACTTCTGTGGATTCCTCTTCTTTGCTTTAGGCAATGCGTCTCCTTCAGGTGGCCAATCAAACCTCAACCCCAGACTGATTTCCAACAGTCCACCTGTACTGGGCTGGCTGACAGCTCCCCAAAGATGTCCACGTGCTAATCCTCCCGGAGCCTGTGAGCATGTTACCTTACACTGCAAGAGGGACTTTGGGATGTGATCAAGTTAAAGATCCTGAGATGGAGAGGTTATCCTGGATTACTTGAGTCGGCCCAGTGTCATCACGAGAGTCCATATAGGAGGGAGGCAGGAGGGTCACAGAGAGAAGATGTGAGGACAGAAGCAGAGGTCAGAAAGAAGAAAAGATGCTACACTGCTGGCTGTGAAGGTAGAGGAAAAGGGCCATGAGGTGAGGAAAGCACATGGCCTCAAGAAACTGGAAAAACAAGGAAATGGATTCTCCCCAGAGCCTCTGGAAGGAATGCAGTCCTTCCTATGGACCCATTTTAGACTTCCAACCTGCAAAACTATGAGAAAATAAATGTGTATTGCTTTAAGCCACCAAGTTTGTGGTAATTTGTTACAGCAGCAATAGAAAACTAACACACCCTTTTGCTGCTAGGGTCCCTGAACCCTTCCAGGAAGCCCCCTGGTAATGGTATTAGGCTGGCTGCCTTCCAAAGGGTCCACATCTTGTTCCCAGAAAACGCATCCCTTGACACCAACCTGCTGAGTGTACTTTGGAACCTGAGCAGGCAACTCTCCACTCTGCCACAGGGGGGCAGCACCAGCCACAGCCTTTAGGCTCCAGGAACAAGTCAAGTCAGGATCCTATATTTCCCAAATTCTAGGAGACATACGCCATGCTACCAAACGGTGCACTTGAACCTCCTCCTACTTGGCCCACGGTGAGGAGGAAGCACCTCATCTCCTACCCTGAGTAGGCAGGAGAAACCTCTCACCTGGGGTACATTCTTCAAACATTCCCTCTCCCACCTTCCCGCACCCCAGCCCCTCCTGGGGCTAACTAACATGCCATTGTAAATCAACTATACTTCAATTTTTAAAAAAAGAATGGGAAATTTTACATTAAAAAATAAAAAATAGGGGCTTCCCTGGTGGCGCAGTGGTTGAGAGTCCGCCTGCCGTTGCAGGGGACACGGGTTCGTGCCCCGGTCTGGGAAGATCCCACATGCCGCGGAGCGGCTAGGCCAGTGAGCCATGGCCGCTGAACCTGCGCATCCGGAGCCTGTGCTCCGCAACGGGAAAGGCCACAGCAGTGAGAGGCCCGCGTGTCGCAAAAAATAAATAAATAAGTGAAGGAGACATGGATGAGATTTTCCATCAGAGCTTCCTGAAGGAACCAACCCTGCTGACACTTTAGTTTTAGACTTCTAGCCTTCAGAACTATGAGAGAATAAATTTCTGTTGTGAGAGAATAAACTTCTGTTGTTTTAAGTCACCCAGATTATTTGCTGTGGCAACCCTAGGAAACTAATACAGATGTTCATGAATTTTGTCCCCCTAAGCATGATAAAAATGTAAAGTCAGTAATTATTTGGTCCTCACTTATGATGAGTGGATCTTTAAAGTAAATAAGCCATAAGAATCAAGCTCCCACAGCTGATGGGAGAGATGGGCCAGTGAACACTTGGCCCCATTCTGGCACATTCTGATGGACAGATGGGGAAATTCTGCAAGAAGACCAGCCACAGGATCAGCTGTGTGTTCCTTGCTGCTGGGCGCTGGAAGACCCAATCAACCTCCTGACTTTCCCCCAAACAAGCACCCCTAGCAGGGACCCAGCTCAAGATAAGCCATGGACCAAGGAGAGTCACTAATGCTGCAAGCATCTCAAACTCATCCACCTCCAGGAAGAGCATCTGGACCTCAGGGTACCTACTAAGGACAGGACATACATGGCATGGATGCCTCTCCCACCTTCTTTTTTATTGAGGGGAAGGGGGACAGTTAAGCCCATGGGAGGCTGCCTGGATTTCAATCTCAACTGTGTCACTTTAGAACTCTGTGACAGTAGGCAAATTATTTAACCTTTTTGTTCCTGTTTCCTTGTCTATAGAATGAGGTTAGTGCTTAATGTTGTTGAAAGTTTAAAAGAAATAATACACATAAAGTACTTCGCGTGACGTCTGGTGTGAGCGCTCAAAGAATATGAGCTATTATGGGTGTTAAGCATCCTTGGCATCCAGTGAGTAGGTCCCTGCTACCTTTAATGCTTGGTGTTGAGTGCTTTCTAGTCTATGAGGGTGGATTCGGGACACCCAGAATAAGTTGCTTCCTCTTCCCTCACTTCATCCAGCTACTCAGGAGGCAAAAAAACTAAACAAAACAAAACTATAAGAAAGACACACACAATATAAGAGGAAGAGCATGTAACCAAGAACAAACACAGAAGAATGGAAAAAACAGTGTCAGGAAGAACTCTTCTCGTAAACAAAATGTGTGTGTAAAGAGTTAGAGAACAGAAGAGTTTAAAAACCTTGTTTGGAGCAGGACGAACCTGTAAGGAACAAACCAATGTGTGGCCAGTGACGCAACGTTACCCAACAGAAGGAAAGCAGGCATACTCAACCTTAGTTTTGCCGGACTTAGGTTTGCTCCCACACCGTTCCACTTAGAGCAGGCAGAACACCCACTGTTGGGAGGGGCGTGAGGTCTAAATAGCTAAGGAGATTGTAAGCAAGCACCAGGCTCAGAGTAAGGACATCTCAGGGGCATGAGAGAACTGCAGACCTGGCTGCAGAACCTGTCAGTAGATGGAGGAATCATGGCGTTTTGGAGTGCTAGGAAATAAGACAGAAAAAAAGTGTCCTGATCTTTGAAATGAGTATAAATTGGAAAGATACTACAGCCTGGGGAACTGAATGACAAAAGCCTGCCTGTTTTAGAATGTGTGCCTGTAGGAGAGAAGATAAGATGATTTGAAGCGTGAGTTCATCTGTGAATAAATGATGCCTTTGGCCCTGGAAACCCTATTTGGTTGAGTCTTTCTAAACTCCTCATCCCCTTCTCTGTACCTCTGCAACCTGAGGGGTATTAAGGCAGGCTCTACTGTTATCCACTGATGTGAGAGGCAGAATAATGACCTCAAAAGATATCAGGGTCCTGATCCTTAGAACAGGTGAATATGTGTGTTACATGGCAAGAGGGAATTCGGGTTGTAGATGGAATTAAAATTGCTAATTAACTTTGAGATGACCTTGCAATGAGAAGATTTTTCTAGATTATCTGGGTGGGCCCAGTGTAATGACAAGGGTCCTTATAAGTCAGAGGCAGGAATTTCAGAAAGAGATGATATGATGACAGAAGCAGATACACTTCAAAGATGGAGGAAGGGGCCATAAGCCAAGGAATGAAGGCAGCCCCGGGAAGCTGGAAAAGGCCGGGAAAGAGACTCTTCCCTACAGCCTCCAGAAGGAGCGCAGCTCTGCCAACACCTTGATTTTAGTTCACAAAACCCATGCCAGACTTCTGGCCTACGAAAACCATAAGATAATAAATTTGCGCTGTTTTAAGCCACTAAATTGTCTTAATTTGTTATAGCAGCAAGAGGAAACTAATACAACTGGTTTCTGCATCATCTTACAATTCATTTTTAATCAGTTAACATGGACTCTTTCTGCCACTGACCCCTCTGCCTCATTTCTCCACATGGCTTTCCCTACCAGACTAGAACAAAGGCTGTGGTTAGCTCTGAGCTCACATCTCCCCAACGTTGCTGCCAGAAAGAAGGAGATGATGCTCTTCTCTTATTCCCCATTCAAATTCCCCCACGGAAGCACTGTGCTTGGCATGCCTGGGCAGGGGACAGGCAGCCCCACCAGGACCTATTGGTTAGAGGTAGGAAGCAAGAAAGTAAAACAGTTGCCTGAGAGAGGAGGTACTAGTACCACAAGAAGAGAGGGGTGTAAATGGCCGCTTCCCTCCCCAAGCTCCAGGGCTGCATGGACAGCCTCTCTGAAGGGCTCAGGACCCGACACCAGATCCAACTCTCAGTGGATGCTCAGCTGTGGCTATTGATCAACAGGCTATGTCTTCAGTGGGCTGTGCCATGGGTAGAGTTTTCTCCCAGATAGAGAGGAGGTAAAGCATTGTCTGCAGTTGGGGAGTGGGGGAGTGCTTGGTGAGGCACAATTCATGCTCTTGGGGGTCAGTCTCAATTCTCAACTATCAAGAGTTCATAACTGGGGGGAGAGATAAATTAGGAGTTTGGGATTAACATATACACAGTACTACACATAAAATAAGTAAACAAAAAGGACCTACTGTATAGCACATGGAGCTATACACACTATCTTGTAATAACCTATCATGGAATAGAATCTGAAAAAGAATATATATATATGAATTACTTTGCTGTACACTTGAAACTAACACGATATTGTAAATTAACTATACTTCAATTTTTAAAAATCCTCCCCCAAAAAAGATTTTATAACGGATATTAGTAGGGGACCATTTTATTCTTAGTCAGTACATCATTCATCCTTTTAAAGTCAATGAATTAATTAGGGTCATTCCTTGAACCTGTTAAGACTGGAAGTTGAAATTACAACAAATGTGTTTTAAAGGGAGAAGAAATAAAGATTGGAAGGTGGTAGGGACCGCTGTCTGGGGTGGAAGTTCATGGGATAGTTTGATTTTTTTTTTTTAAATGTTCTCTACTTTGTTTTCATCACTCTTTTCCATGGAAGCACTAGTGAGGGACTTTAAGTTGGTCTCAGATTGCCACTCTCTCAGGAGGGTTCCCTCATCAAAAAGTGACAGTTCCCAGCAGCTGAGCCTGTGGAAGCCTCAGTGAAGTCCAGCTGGTGCTTGTGGCATCACCCATGAGGCCGTGGGTACCTCAACACCAGGGAGCATCCCTTGGAAGAAGTCAGCCCCGGGCAGGATCTGGGCCTCCCTGCCAGGCACGTGTGAGGCCAGAGAGGGGAGACCAGCCACCGAGTCCCAGAGGAGTTTGCTAAGTATAATCCTCTCAAGACAGTAAGATCAAAGGTCATGGGGGTTAACAGCAACGAAAGACAAAGATCAGAGCAAACTTGGGGCTGAGCCACTGTAAGAAGAAGCTGGGAAATATGGATCTGGCAAAAGGAAGGTCCAGATTCATGCTGGAGGGGCACTGTGGACTTGAGTGGTGGCTCTGGGTGTGGTTCCTGGGAACATTTTCATGATTGTAACATTTTCTTTTAAAGGGACAGGGTATTGCAGGGAGTTTCCACTGAGCAATTTAACAATTGCCTCTTCCCTTTTGTTTCTTTATTTTCTCATCCTCTAGCTGTCCCTTCCTTCCTTCGTCCTCGTCTCCCCACCACTTCCCTACTCCTTCCACATTTATCAAGGGTCTTCTTTGTGCCTGTGTTACAAGAGGTAGATTACGGTATGAAGAGCTTAGATTTTTCTTTGAATAGATACCCAAAAGTGTTATTTAGAATTCAATACCTGTAAACAATTTGTGAGCATACCATATTTTAGTGCCTGTCTGTGTTTCGTCAAATACTGAGAACGTATATCTCTGTAAATCTACTCCCAGGACTGCTAAGAGTGATTCAGAAAACACTCTGAAACGTGCCAGCTTCCACTTCTCCCTTCGAGCGGAGAAGATTTGTTCAGAAAGAGCTCACTAATCCCTCCCCAGACCTGCCCCACCTTTCCACCCTCCCTCACCAGCCTCTGACCCCTAAAGAAAGAAGCACCTACAGCTCAGTGTCCCTGGCAAGGTAGACAGAAGTGGCATGCTGGTGGCACCCTCACGGCATCCATCCAGCTCCAGTGGTTAATAACAGTGCTTCCAAGAATGAAGTAAAAAGGACCCTACAGCACTGCAGGAAAAACAAAGGCACTAAAATTTAAGAGGGAAGTAAAATTTGTTTATGGACCTCACTAAGGGAAATTTGCTGGATTTTGAGTCTAGAGGCCCATGCTGCTGCTGTTGATTGGGACTTTTTATATTTTATTTTTTTGGTGGGGAGGGGAGGTGTGTGTGCTTTTTTCTGGGTTTGATAGTTGCCTATTACTGTTGTTTTCAGGAGACATCATTTTACCAGGTATTTATCAACAACCCAGGAAATCCTAATGATGTAAAGACTGCTTACTTCAACAGGTCACTGAGCTTAAAGCATGAATTTCATAGAATGCTCTAGCCAGAGTTTTATGGGATGATAAGTATCATTTATTGAGTGGCTACTGTGTTCTAAGCATTTTTCATATATATATATTTTTTAAGTCTTAGAGCACTTCTCAATGTAGTTCTTATTTTCCCCACTTTACAGATAAGGGAGTTGAGATTCAGAGTTCATAGATAGCTTGTCCAAGGTCATACTATAGTAAGTGGTGGAGCCAGGACTCCGATGTCAGTCCACGTAACTTCAGAGCCTGTGCTCTGTCTATCCACCTGTTCTGACTGGGCTTTCTGGGGTGTTCTGATGGGACATTGTGGGAGGGCCTAGGCAGGCATAAGAAGAGTGCTGTGCCAGGTGGTTTCAGTGGATCCTGACCTACTGCAGTGGTCACTCGCCCCAGAAAGTAAGCAGAGCTGCCCACCGTTGGACCACAAATGATGAATTTTGCTTTGCTCTGAAGTGCAGCCATCTACCCAGTGACACAGACCCCACCAGTAGCAACAAGGAGATGAGTGCAAATATCTAGTTTATCCAATTTGGATCAAAGTACTTTTCAAACCCAAGTTTTACCATTTGTCTTGTCGCAAAATGCTTGTTAATCTTTCATTCTTCACTTTGGAAAATTCAGGATCACCTAGGCAATACGAAATTATTTTTTCTACCCTTTCTTTTCCTTTAACATAATTGATACCTACTGTGTGCCAAGTACTCAAAAAGCATTTCTCACTTTTTTCACTCATTTCTTTCATTCAACAATTTGTGGAATAGATATTAACATATTCTCAAAAGAGCAAATAAGTTTTATCTTGTGTACCAACCCCCTATTGATTCAAAGACTATTCACTGAGCATTCATTAACTGAATACCAGAAAATGTTCTAATCTCTCAGTATAAAATAGTAAACAAAGCAGACTTTTATAGTTATTTATTTCTGTATAACAAACCTCCCAAAACTTATCGACTTGATGAAGAAAAATTAAACAAGACCTAAATAAATAGAAATATGTGCTCATGAATTGGAAGACTCAATTGTTTAGTTATTGTTAAGGTGTCAGTTCTCCTCAAACTGATCTACATATTCAATACAATCCCAATTAAAATCCCAGACGGGCGTTTCTGTAGAAATTGACAGACTGATGCTAAAATTTACATCGAAAAGCAAAGAAACTAAAATGATCCAATCGTGAAAAAGAAGAACAAGGTTGTAAGACTCACACTACTTGATTTTAAGACTTATTATAGGGCTTCCTTGGTGGCGCAGTGATTAAGAATCCGCCTGCCAATGCAGACACGTGTTCAAGTCCTGGTCCGGGAAGATCCCACATGCTGTGGAGCAACTAAGCCTGTGGGCCACAACTACTGAGCCTGCACTCTAGAGCCTGCAAGCCACAACTACTGAACCCATGTACCACTACTACTGAAGCCCATGCTCCTAGAGCCTGTGCTCCGCAACAAGAGAAGCCACCACAACGATAAGCCTGCGCACCACCACGAAGAGTAGCCCCCACTTGCCACAACTAGAGAAACCCTGCATGCAGCAACGAAGACCCAACGCAGCCAAAAATAAATAAATGAAATAAAGAATTTTTTTAAAAAAAGACTCATTATAAACCTACTGTAACCAAGATAGTGTGGTAGTGATGTTAGGATAGACATATAGATCAATAGAACAGAATAGAGAGTCCAGAAATAGACCCTAATTATATGGTTGATCGACAAATTTGCCAAAAAACTTAATAGGGAAAATATAGGCTTTACAACAAATAGTGCTGGAATAACCCAAATCCAAAAACATGAACCTCAGTTGATACCTGCACCATATTCAAAAAACATGAAATGGATCATGGATCCAAACATAAAACCTAAAACTCTAAAATTTCTAGAAGAAAATATAAGAGAAAATCTTTGTGATCTTTGGTCAGGTAAAGGTTTCATAGATATAACACGGTAATCCACAACTAATTTGAAATTTTTAACTTCATGAAAATTAAAATATCCACTCTTCAAAAGACATAGATGAGCAAATAAAAAAACAAGCCACACACAAAAAGGAAGTATTCACAAAACACATATCAGATAAAGGATTTCTATCCAGAATATAAAGAGTACACTTACAATTCAATAATAGAAGTTTAAAAGAGTGGGAAAGAATTTGAACAGACACTTCAATGAAGAAAATATATAAATAACACATAAACATGAAAAAAATGTGCAACATCATTAGTCGTTAGGGGAATGCAAATTAAAACTATAATGAGGTAGAACTATACACTCAATAGAACGGCTAAAAGAAGGACTGGCGGCACAAAGTGTCAGCAAGGATAAGGAACAACTGGAACTCTCACATGTTGCTGGTGGGAGATGCTAGAATCACTTTGGAAAATAGTTTGCCTGTGTCTAATAAAGTTAAACATACGTATAACCCAGCAATCCCTATTCCTAGATCTTTACCCAAAATAAATAAAAATATGTTCACACAAAGACCTGTACACAAATCTTTATAACAGGTTTATTAATAACAACACAACTAAATGTTCATCAACGGGTAATTGGATAAAAGTCCAGGGTACATCCAAACAGTGGGATACTACCCAGGAATAAAAAATAATGGACTACTAATACATGCAAAAACATATATAAAAATGAAAACAATCAGATAGAAGACTATACACTGTCTGATTCCATTTACTTGAATTTCTGAGGAAGAAAAAACTATAGAGACAGAAATCATGTCAGTGGTGTTAGAGCCTGGGAGTGAGGGTATGGGATTGAGAGGGTTACAGGGAAATTGGGGGAGTGCTGGTGGTGGTTACATACTATTACATTTGTCAAAATGGTGTCTTTATTTTTTGATGTGGCCCTTTTTTTAGTCTTTATTGAATTTGTTGTAATATTGCTTCTGTTTTATGTTTTGGTTTTTTGACCATGAGGCATGTGGGATCTTAGCTCCCTGACCAGGGATTGAACCCTCACTCCCTGCATTGGAAGGCAAAGTCTTAAACACCTGACCACCAGGGAAGTCCCTAAAATGGTGTCTTTTTAGAAATCTACATCTCCTAATTGTTCCTAGTACCTAAAAATATAATTGATTCTTATGTATTTATCTTAGATGCAGGAAACTTGCTGAACTTTCCTATTAGTGTTAGTGATTTTAATCTAGATGCTCTTAGATTTCCTGTGTAGACAATTATATACCTTGTGAATTATGAGTTGGGTTGCTTCCTCTTAATGCCTCATAATTTGTATTTGTTCTTATTTAATTATTGTGGCTAAGCCCTCCAATAAAATGTTTTCCCTGAACTAAATAGGAATGTTTCTAAGATTTTTATCATTAATTATAATAGTTGTTGTAATTTTTTAGAATATACTATCAGGTTCTGGATGTTTTCTTATAGTCCTAGTTTGTCGTGAATTTATATTATAAATGGGTATTGAATTTTTATTGAATGCTTTTCTCCATCCACTTAGGTGATCACAAGAGTTTTCTTTTTACTGTGTAGTGTGATAAACTAAATGCAATACTTTCTTTTTTTTTTACTTTATTTTTGGCTGTATTGTGTCTTCATTACTGCACACAGGCTTTCTCTAGTTGCTGTAAGCTGGGGCTACTCTTTGCTGCAGTGCGTGTGCTTCTCATTGCAGTGGCTTCTCTTTTTGCAGAGCACAGGCTCTAGGCATGCACGCTTCAGTAGTTGTGGCACATGGGCTCAGTAATTGTGGCTCGCAGGCTCTAGAACACAGGTTCAGTAGTTGTGGCACACGGGCTTAGTTGCTCCGTGGCATGTGGGATCTTCCTGGACCAGGGGTCGAACCCATGTCCCCTGGATTGGCAGACAGATTCTCAGCCACTGAGCCACCAGGAAAGTCCTGCAATACTTTCTAATGTAAAATCTTGTTTATACTCCTGAAATAAAGTCTACTTAGTCATGCTTTATTATTTAACTTATTTACTGTTTGACAAATTATTTTGCTCTTATTAATTTATTTAGAAATGTTGAAGTTATGTTTATAGTTGCTATCAACCTATACTTTCTTTTTGTGTACCCTTTTCAGGTGTGTTATCAATATTATAACAGCAGTTAGAGAGCTTTTCATACTTATTATGTGGGACAATTTATACAAAATTGGAACCATGTGCTTCTTAAAGTTTGACAAAACTTGCCTGTAAATTCACCTAACTTAGAGAACTTTGAAAAGAATAGATTTTACAATACTATTTTAATTTCCTTAGTAGTTATAAGTCTATTTTGTTTTTCTATTTTATCTTGAGTCAATTTCTTAAAAGATATCAATTTTTTGTATGTTTTCAGATGGCACTGGCATAAAGTTGCTCATAATATCCTCTTATGATTTCTTCACCTCTACTGAATCAGTAGTTATGTCTCCTTTTTCAGAACTAATACTTTTTATTTGTATACTCTGTTTTTAAGTTGACTGAATTTACCAGAGGTTTGTTTCATTAAGCTTCTCAAAAGCCTGGCTTTTAGCTTTATTTCATTCTCTTTTATTGTTTCTTTATGTTCTTTTTAATGAATTTTTGCTCTTGTCTCTACTACTTATTTCCATTACTTCATTGGGCTTGCTCTGTGCTCTTCTACAGTATCTTTTATGGATAAGTATCAATCACTCAGTATTCCTCTCTTGTGATTACAGTGATGAATAATTACCTCATGTTTGAAAAATGTATACAGAATAATTTAACAAACACTAAGTTTCTACCACCTAGCTTAAGAAACAAGGTGAGTGGAGACAATCCTATTCCCCTTCTACCCCTTCATACTCAGAAGTAACCACTATCCTGATTTTAGAGGTTACCATGCATATGTATGTTTTTATATCTTTACTTTGTATGTATATACGCACAAACAATATATGTAATATAGTATTACTATGCATGTATGATTTTAAACTATAAATGGAATCACATTGTAGATATCCTTCTAAAATTTGTTCTTTTTTGTTTTTTTGCTTAACATTATGTGTTTGAGACTGAACTAAATAAATTTAGTTTTAGTTTGTTCGTTTAACTGACATAGTATTCACTCATTCATTTATTATTTGAATGTACACAATTTGTCCATTTTCCTATTGGTGAATATGTAGATTGAGTACCAATTTTTTGTAATAATAAATAATGCTGCAATGAACATTCTTGTAAATGTTTTGTGCCTTTTATGTCTTTAATAGTTTTAAGTATACCTACTTAAAAATATTTTATGAATTTCTCTGGTAACCAAAGTTCTTGGTGTTTTAATCTTCTTTTTGTTATCTATTTATTTACCTATCCATCCATTTATCTATTTAAACATTTATATAATACTATGTCTCAGACACTTAAACAAATACAAAATTACTTAATATTGTTTTGTCTATTGGCTCTCTAATGAGTATTGTTTCGTTTCTGTGTGTGTTTTGTAATTGTGGATTGTGGATTCATCGTTAGTCTCTCTTACACGGTCCAACTCCTGTGGCATGGGAAATGGAAGTGCTCCTCCACAGGAGTTTTGCTTTACTTCTGCCAGACACTCAAGTAGGCTTAGAATCACTTTATATATTAATTTTTCAGTTTGGGTTTCATGGAAAATTTGGAAAGAATAGATTTGGATCTGAAGTTTGCATAAAGCACAAAATAGAGATTTTGATTTCTCAAGGGTAATGTTTTTCACCGAGAGCAAAGCATAGACATGCTTCCTCTCTCTTTATGTTGATAGGTGGAATTTTTTCCAGAGAATCTTATCGCTACAGATCAACCTTTCAAACATCCTGGTTCATGTGGTTTTCCATTCCAATCCCCTGCCTCATTCAGACCCAAGACTGCATTTCCTATCCCTGAATTTGACTAAAAGTCTAATTACTAGACCTAATAACACACTCAACCCTCTTCCTCCTGGGGAAGCTATGCCATGGTCTCACAGGATTTCCCTCTTCTTTAACAGTTTCATTTATGTTTCTGCCATTTGCTTTCCTACCAGATCAACCACGCACTTTTGTCTCTGCTGCTATAATTTAGCTAGAGTTTCTGAGAAGATCCAGTACTCTGAGCAGCCTCTGCTAGTTGATCAGAATGATCTTTGAAAGCATGAATCAAATTTTGTCTCTCTCCTGCCTAAAACCTTCCAAAGAACTGATTCCAGCTTGATGGCAAACTAAGATCATCAGAGAAACCTCAAGCTACACAGGCATACCTCAGAGATCGTGTGGGTTTGGTTCCAGACCACTCTAATAAAGTGAGTACTACAATAAAGCAAATCACATGAATTTTGTTTCCCAGTGCATATAAAAATTGTGTTTATACTGTATTGTAGTCTACTAAGTGCACAATAGTATTATGTCTAAAAAAACAATGTGCATGTGTTAATTTGAAAATACCTAATAGCGGAGGTGGAGTCAAGGTGGCGGTGGGGGAAGACGCGGAGTTAACATCTTCCCACAACTAGGGCGCCTGCTGACCACTGGTGGGAGACTCTGATCCCCAAGGAGACAGGAGGAACCCCAAAGTAAACCAGTAGGACATAGGGGGACTGAGGGGGAAGGAGAAGTGGAGGCCAGACAGGATCAGCACCCCTGAGGCCAGGGAGATCAGGAGAGGCAGGTGGGAGGGACTCTCCAAAAAGAGCAGGAGAAGAGTGGAGGATGATTGCCCCACCCATTTGGGCCTGGTGAGGCTGCTGAGCTCCCAGGCCGATCCCCTGCTCTCCAAAGTCCCCTCCAGGCCACATGGGTCCTTGGGGATGTAGGAAGGAGGCGGAGGAGATCAGGAGAGGCAGGCATGAGGGGCCCTCCAGGAGGAGCAGGAGAGGAGCAGAGGGTGATTGCCCCACCCACTTGGGCCCAGGAAGCCTGCTGGGCTCCCAGTGAGGTCCCCTGCCCTCAGACCCGGGTGGGGGGGCACACCTGGGCCCCTTTTGTTCCTTGAGCCTAAGCCCCACCCCCCACAGCCCCCAGGGCCTTTTCCAGCCCTGTGGGTCCTGAGCTTTGGCCCTGCCCACTGCCCAAACCTCTCCCTTGCTTAAGCCCCACCCTTCACAGCCAAGGCCTTCCCACTCCTTTTTTATTCCCTCCTCTTTTTTACTACTGTGGTACTGATGTACCTTCTGGTTGTTGATCCATCTATGTTTTTATTTTTATACTCTTTCTAACATATCTGTTAGTTTCCTAGTCTAATTTTATTTTTTACTTTGATATTGTTCTTTTTTTTTTTTTTTTTTGCCCCCCCCCCCCGGCACCTTGCAGGATCTAGGTTCATGAGCCTGGGGTCGGGCTAAAGCTCCTGCAGTAGGAGCTCTGAGTCCGAACCATTGGACTAACAGAGAACCTCAGACCCCAGGGAATATTCATCGGAGTGAGGTCTCATGGAGCTCCTCATCTCAGCACCAAGACCCAGCTCTACCCAATAGGCTACAAACGCCAGTGTTGGAAGGCTCAGGCCAAACAATCAGTAAGATAGGAACACAATCCCACTCATTAAAAAAAAAAAAATGAGACAGCAAAAAAAAATGTGTCACAGATGAAGGAGCAAGGGATAAACCTACAAGACCAAATAAATGAAGAGGAAATAGGCAATCTACCTGAAAAAGAATTCAGAGTAATGATAGTAAAGATGATCTAGAATCTCAGAAATAGAATGGAGGCACGGATTGAGAAAATACAAGAAAAGTTTAACAAAGATCTAGAAGGACTAAAGAACAAACAGATGAACAACACAATAACTGAAATGAAAAATACACTAGAAGGAATCAATAACAGAGACAAGAGAATAAATAAGTGAGCTGGAAGACAAAGTGGTGGAAATAACTGCTGAGGAGCAGAATAAAGAAAAAAGAATTGAAGACAATCTCAGAGACTTCTGGGACAACACTAAATGCACCAACATTCAGATTATAGGGGTCCCAGAAGAAGAGAAAAAGAAAGGGCCTGTGAAAATATTTGAAGAGATTATAGTTGAAAACTTCCCTAACATGGGAAAGGAAATAGTCACCCAAGTCCAGGAATCACAGAGAGTCCCATACAGGATAAACCCTAGGAAAAACACACCAAGACACATATTAATCAAACTAATAGAAATTAAATTCAAAGAAAAAATATTAAAAGCAGCAAGGGAAAAACAACAATTAACATGCAAGGGAATCCCCATAAGGTTAACAGCTGATCTTTCAGCAGAAACTCTGTAAGCCGGAAGGGAGTGGCAGGACATATTTAAAGTGATGAAAGGGAAAAAACTACAACCAAGATTACCCTACCCAGCAGGATCTCATTCAGATTCGACAGAGAAATTAAAACCTTTATAGATGAGCAAAAGCTAAGAGAATTCAGCACCATCAAACGAGCTTTACAACAAATGCTAAAGGAACTTCTCTAGGCAGGAAACACAAGAGAAGGAAAAGACCTACAATAACAAACCCAAAACAATTAAGAAAATGGTAATAGGAACATACATATTGATAATAACCTTGAATGTAAATGGATTAAATGCCCCAACCAAAAGACACAGACTGGCTGAATGGATACAAAAGCAAGACCCATATATATGCTGTCTACAAGAGACCCACTTCAGACCTAGGGACACATACAGACTGAAAGTGAGGGGCTGGAAAAAGATATTCCATGCAAATGGAAATCAAAAGAAAGCTGGAGTAGGGCAGAAATTGAGACACAGATGTAGAGAACAAACATATGGACACCAAGGGGGGAAAGCGGTGGGGGGCTGGGGGGGGGTTTCATGAATTGTGCGATTGGGATTGATATGTATTTATTTATACAGCAAGTATAATGACTAATGAGAACCTGCTGTATAAATAAATAAATAAAATAAAATTCCAAAAATAAAATAAAACCTGGAGTAGCAATACTTGTATCAGATTAAATAGACTTTAAGATAAAGACTGTTACAAGAGAAGGAGGGACACTACACAATGATCCAAGGATCAATCTAAGAAGAAGATATAACAATTGTAAATGTTTATACACCCAACATAGGAGCACCTCAATACATAAGGCAAATGCTAACAACCATGAAAGGAGATATCGACAGTAACACAATAATAGTACGGGACTTTAACACTCCACTTACACCAAAGCAGAGATCATCCCAACAGAAAATAAACACAAGCTTTAAATGATACAATAGACCAGATAGATCTAACTGATATTTATACAACATTCTACCCAAAAGTAGCAGAATACACTTTCTTCTCGAGTGCACATGGAAGATTCTCCAGGATAGATCACATCTTGGGTCATAAATCAAGCCTCAGAAAATTTAAGAAAATTGAAAACATATCAAGCATCTTTTCTGACCACAACGCGATGAGATTGGAAATCAATTACAGGAAAAACACTGTAAAAAACACAAGTACATGGAGGTTAAACAGTGTGCTACTAAATAGCCAAAAGACCACTGAAGAAATCACAGAAGAAATTAAAAAATACATAGAAACAAATGACAATGAAAACACAGCAACGCAAAACCTATAGGACACAGCAAAAGCAGTTGTAAGAGGGAAGTTTATAGCAATACAATCTCACCCCCCAAAAAACAAGAAAAATCTCAAATAAACAATCTAACCCTACACTTAAAACAACTAGAGAAAGAAGAACAGAGAAAACCCAAAGTCAGTAGAAGGAAAGAAATAATAAAGATCAGAGCAGAAATAAATGAAATAGAAATGAACAACAGTAAGATCAATAAAACTAAAAGCTCGTTCTTTGAGAAGATAAACAAAATTGATAAACCCTTGGCCAGATTCATCAAGAAAAAAAGGGAGAGGACTCAAATCAATAAAGTTAGAAATGAAAAAGGAGAAACACAACTGACACTGCAGAAATACAAAGGATTATAAGAGACTACTACAAACAACTATATGCCAATTAAATGGACAACCACGAAGAAATGGACAAATTCCTGGAAACGTACAAATATAAACAAACCTATCACAAGAATGAAATTGAAACCACAATTAAAAATCTTCCAACAAACAAAAGTCCAGGATGAGATTGCTTCACAGGCGAATTCTATCAAACACTTAGAGAAGAGCTAACACCAATCCTTCTCAAACTCTTCCAAAGAATTGTAGAGGGCGAAACACTCCCAAATTCATTCTACGAAGCCACCGTCACCCTCATACCAAAACTAGAAATAGGTAACACAAAAAAAGAAAATTATAGACCAATGTCACTGATGAACATAGATGCAAAAATTCTGAACAAAATACTAGCAAACAGAATCCAACAGGACATTAAAAGGATCATACACCATGATCAAGTGAGAAGTATCCCAGGAATGCTAGGATTCTTCAATACACGCAAATCAATCAATGTGATACACCACATTAACAAATTAAGGCATAAAAACCATATGACCATCTCAATAGATGCAGAAAAAGCTTTTGACAAAATTCAACACCGATTTATGATAAAAACTCTCCAGAAAATGGGCATAAAGGGAACCTGCCTCAAAATAATAAAGGCCATATATGACAAACCCACAGCAAGCGTCATACTCAATGGTGAAAAACTGAAAGCATTTCCCCTAAGATCAGGAACAAGACAAGGTTGCCCACTCTCACCACTGTTATTCAACATAGTTTTGGAAGTCCTAGCCACAGCAAACAGAGAAGAAAAAGAAATAAAAGGAATACAAATTGGAAAAGAAGAAGTAAAAGTGTCACTGTTTGTCGATGACATGATACTATACATAGAAAATCCTAAAGACGCCACCAGAAAACTACTAGAACTAATCAATGAATTTGGTAAAGTTGCAGGATACAAAATTAATGCATAGAAATCCTGGCATTCCTATACAGCAACAATGAAAAATCAGAAAGAGAAATTAAGGAAATAATCCCATTTACCATTGCAACAAAAAGAATAACATACCTAGGAATGAACCTGTCTAAGGAGGCGAAAGACTTGTACCCAGAAAACTATAAAACACTGATGAGGGCTTCCCTGGTGGCGCAGTGGTTGGAAGTCCGCCTGCCAATGCAGGGGACATGGGTTCGTGCCCTGGTCCGGGAGGATCCCACATGCCGCGGAGCGGCTGGGCCTGTGAGCCACGGCCGCTGAGCCTGCGCGTCCTGAGCCTGTGCTCCACAATGGGGGAGACCACAGCAGTGAGAGGCCCGCGTACAACAAAAAAAAAAAAAAAAAAAAAAACACTGATGAAAGAAATCAAAGATGACATAAACAGACAGAGAAATATACCATGTTCTTGGACTGGAAGAATCAATATTGTGTAAATGACTATACTATCCAAAACAATCTACAGATTCAATGCAATCCTTGTCAAACTACCAATGGCATTCTTCACAGAATTAGAACAAAATATTTTACAATTCACATGGAAACACAAAAGACCCCGAATAGCCAAAGCAATCTTGAGAAAGAAAAACGGAGTTGGAGGAATCAGGCTCCCTGATTTCAAACTATAGCAAAAGGCTGCAGTAATCAAGGCAGTATGGTATTGGCACAAAAACAGAAATATAGATCAATGGTATAAGATATGCCCAGAGATAAACCCACGCACATATGGGCACTTAATTTATGATAAAGGAGGCGAAGATGGGGCAAAGTAAGAGTAGCATCAACATATATACACTACAGAATGTAAAATAGTTGGCTAGTGGGAAGCAGCAGCGTGGCACAGGGAGGTCGGCTCCGTGCTTTGCGATGACCTTGAGGGGTGGGATAGGGAGGATGGGAGGGGGGCTCAAGAGGGAGGGGATGTGGGGACTTGTGTACGCATATGGCTGATTCGCTTTGTTGTACAACAGCAACTAACACAGTATTGTGAAGCAATTATACTCCAATAAAGATCTGTTTAAAAAAAGTAATAAAAAAATACCTTATAGCCAAAAATGCTAACCATCACCTGAGCCTTCAGTAAGCCATAATCTTTCTGCAATAGTTACATCAAAGGTCACTGATCACAGATTACAAAACAAATATAATAATAATTTAAAAGTTTGAAATATTGTAAGAATTACCAAAATGTGACACAGAGACACAAAGTGAGCAAATGCTATTGGAAAAATGGCACCAATGGACTTGCTTGACACAGAGTTGCCACAAAACCTTCTACTGGTAAAAAAAACACAATATCTGTGAAGCACAATAAAATAAGGAATGCCTGTACTAGATTGAGTATAATAAGCTCATGTCTGGACCCAGTGAGAGAGAGTCATGGTCCATTAGAAATGTCAGCCAGGGCATAGGAAGCAGAGGGCCAGCATGCATGCCATAGATCTCCTAACCCAGTTTGATCTCTCCTTTTTCACTTAGATAAACTGATGTACAGAGAAGTTCAGTGATTTGCCCAAGGTCACTCAGCTGGGAGATATGTTTAGCCTTTTTATTCTACAAATGGTTTTCATTTTAATTCCGTTATTGAAGATATCATGATTTATATAAAGTCAGATTCTAATTAATTCTAAATATCCAGGCACCAGAGACTTTGCTCAGTGCTGACAATAGAAAGATGAAGAAGAAATGGTCCTTGCCCTTGAGGAGTCCTCACTCTAGCAAGCCTTAAATAAGTACAAGGGAAAATAAGGGCTACAACAGCTGAATATACATGGTGGTCTGGAAAAGAACAGAAGCAGTAGCTGAACTATTGGGGAGGTCAGGAAGGTGACGTTTAATCTATGCAAAATCTATTCGGGATTGTTTGGTCGCACATCTAGTCCGGGGTAGATAAGAAAATGTTCTATTTTTAACTCTGTATTCATTCATGTCATTCCATAAATATTTACTTAAATATTTGCTGAGTTCTCTCCTCACATCAGGTTTCTCATGGCGAAAGCCAAGGGAGAAGAATGACTGGGGGAAAAAAATCTACCCTTGAAAGAGGCGGTGGCAACCAGGACAATGTCTCCCAAGGTTATAGGCACTAGGCAAAACCAGGCTGATAATGGAAAAAATATATAAGGGCTGGAAAATTTGGCTCCCAACTACATCCGATTCCCAGGATACTTGTACCCTCTTTCCCTATGAAAACATGATTTGGGGGAAAATATATATTTCTATTAGTCAGTATATTCTCCAGAGAAACAGAACCAATAGGAGAGAGAGAGAGGGAGGGAGGGAGAGAGAGAGAGAGAGAGAGGAGAGATAACCAATAAAATATCTGTATAGAAATATAGCTATATATATATATATATAAAGAAAGGTTTATAGATATATGTCTTTCTAGTTAGATCCTCAGGAAATATATATATATATTTGATATATATCTTTATAATGTTAAGTAAATATATATAAAGATATATAAATATATAATGATAAATACATGTTAATATATTAAGATATACATATATATGTAAAGAGGTTTATTATAAAGAATTGGTTCACATAATCATGGAGGCTGAGGCATACCAACATCTGCAGTCAGCAAGCTGCAGACCCAGGAGAGCTGATCGTGTAAGTTCCAGTCTGTCTGAGTCCAAAGACAGGAGAAGACCAATGTCTCGGTTCAAAGACAATCAGATAAAGAGAGCAAATTCTCCCTTACTCAGCCTTTTTGGTCCACTCAGGCCTCCAAGAGATTGGATGAGGGCCATCCACATTGGTGAGGACAATCTGCTTTACTCAGTCTGCCAATTCAAATGTTAATCTCGGGGGCTTCCCTGGTGGCGCAGTGGTTGAGAGTCCGCCTGCCGATGCAGGGGACGCGGGTTCGTGCCCCGGTCCAGGAGGATCTCACATGCCGCGGAGCGGCTGGGCCCGTGAGCCATGGCCGCTGAGCCTGCGCGTCCGGAGCCTGTGCTCCGCAACGAGAGAGAGCACAACAGTGAGAGGCCCGCGTACCGCAAAAAAAAAAAAATGTTAATCTCATCCAGAAACACCCTCCCAGACACATCCAGATATAAAGTTTGGCCAAATATCTGGGCACCCGATGGCCCAGTCAAGTCGACACAAAATTAACTATCACACATATGTATCTATCATTTATATCGAAGTGTGCATTTAAATTTGACTATAACTCTCAGAAGTAACAGCAGTTTAAATTTTATGATAAATGAAATATTTCCATATACCTAGGGTACAATATGTTAAGGAAAGCATGGGTATTTAGGGAAGAGTAAGGAGTAGGGCTTTACCACGTCACTCTTCTACCTATTCTACCCAGACCACCCCTGCATCCAACATCTGAAATAGTCAATACCTGCTCATTGTTTGGAATATGTTTAGGATACCTCTTCTGCCCCCTTGAGAACCCTCTCAAACCCACGTCTTCCTCCAGTCACTGCTGCAGAGACTGGTTCCAACTAGGGTATGGTCATCTCTGTGCAGCTGTAATCAGACGATCGCTTCCCCCTGGGCCTGCACTGGGTAAATCTCAGCTCCTGCCTGGGGCACCTCCCACTCAAACACATGCTACGCTTAACACCAATGACCTGGAAATGCAAGGTCTCATGGGACTTTTTTTGATCAAATGCGGACTTGGAGCCAATGGATAGATGTTTCCCCCCTTGGTCCTCTGGGCAGACAGTTCTCAGACACATTCCATAAAGCTTCTCCGAAAGTCCTAGCAGAGTCAAGTACCAGTAGACAACTCAATAACCCATCATTGTGTTGGCCTTCCCTCCTTCCCTGTTCACTCCCCTTCCCTGTACTCTTGGTCTGTAATCACATTCCAATGAACCACCTTAAAAGGCAAGCCTTTGTCTCAGGCTCTGGTTTCTGGGGAACTCAGACTAAGACGGTTGGGTTTTGTTATTTTATTCTGTCCTTAAAGGTCCTTCTAATAAGACAGAAGTTGCAGTTGTGTTCAGTGACTAATCTAAAATTTCAACAGGAGTCCCCAAGTGTCACCATGACTTCTTTCAAGATGCAGCCACTTAAAATTAGCTGGTCAAAGAATCAGAAGATACAACTGCATTTGCTCTGCAGATATATATTGAAGGCATTTTCAAGCTATTTTCAAGTCTAATTTCTCAAGTTTTCTGATTGCAGACCAGACTGTCAGCAAGATTGCTGCGTCATGAATGTTTCATTTTATTTCTTTTGTCCAACTGCAGAAAAGTCAGTCAGTGATACCATTTATCATGACTGCCAGAAGCCCATATGAGTAAAGTCACCTACTAATCATAAGAGACCACACTCAGCCAAGCATCACCCATCACTTCATATAGGGCATCGGTATTAATGGGTTCAGAAAGAAGGCAACTCTGAGCTCTCAGCAAACCCCTCCATGGAGGCACCCAGCCGGGCCAGGTGATGATGGCCATTGGGCAGTGGAGGTATCTTGTTGTCACTCTTGCCCTCTTTACTTAATCCAAGAGACCAGAGCCAACCCCCTACATGCCACTAGTACCCTAAATCTAGTAAACAGACTTGGGGGGATTCACCATATCACACCCAGCTCTTTCAAGGCAAGGTTAGGCTTGTGGACATGAGTTTGGTTTGCACTGTTTCAGATTCCTTGGAATCAAGAATCAGGTTCTTATACAATTCTTCTGTAAAAGGCAGCACAAAATAGTAAAAGATGGGCAGTCCAAAACATCTGCATTCCTAGGCTGGCTTGCCTATAGTCGACTTGGTACCACCATCACTCCCTTCTAAGACTGGGAGCTACATCTCCCAGAATCCTCTTTGCTATATGGTTCCGGGTAAGTTTGCCAATGAAAGGAACATGTGTAACTCTTATGTTCACAGCCCACAGTGTTCTGACCAATACACCCTCTTGATCAAAATTCTTAGACCTACTATACACTGAGCAAGGGATGAGAGCCATTATATGAATGACATCTTTCCTGAGTTAAGACATCTTGAGTTACTCAAAAATATTTCTTGCTCACAATAAAAAATTCCCCCAAATACCTGTTTCTTTCACTCAGAGTTGGTTTCCTAATTTGGTTTGTACCTACCAGAGCTTTTGACCCTCTTTCTAGGTGGGGGGGTCTCCTTATTAGAGCCCCAGGTCTCTTACCATCAGTCCCAAAGGCCTGTTCATCACTCCCTCCTCTCCTCCAGATTCTCGTGCCAGTAGCATCTCTATAGCTTGCCTGCCTAACCCAGAATTCCTCAAGTGCACATGAAGAGGAGAACGCACAATTTCTAAGACATGATGCTGTCCTGGAGGAATCTTAGCCCTTAAAATGTTAAACAGTGAAACATGAGACATCCTCAGGTAGTGTGGGAACTATTGTCAGATTCATGGCCAAGGTGGCCTGGGCTTTGATAGCAGGGGCTGGAGGGATGACTATAGGCTGGGGTGACTGTGCTGGTGTCTGACAGAAGGAAGAAGGTGCCTTCCCAGTGCCTTCCATTTGGGGCTGGTCTCATACAAATTCCTCAGTAAATATTTTCGACAGGCACTGAATATCTCACTTGCTTCTAACTGTGAAAATGCGGTAGCTCTGTGATTGTATCTGTCAGGATCTGCATCCACCTGCCAGTAACAGAGACCAGAAAGAACAGTGACCTGTACAAGGCTGACGAGGTGGGTGGTCTGGGGCAAAGTCGCCAAAGACCCAGGCTTCTGCTGACTTTCTTCTCCACAGCCCTTTAGCCCTTCATCTGCGGTGCCCATTCTCAAAGTTATGTTGTCCCAGATTGTTGCTGGAGCCCTGAACATCACATCGTGGTCCAGGGAAGAAGCAAAAGGAGAAGGAGGAAAGGGCATAAAGGACACATACTACCTGTAAGTTACTTCTTAAGGGGCTTCCCTGGAAGTTCCCCCCAAAAAGCCTCTGCTTACACCTCATTGACGCCCCTGCCTGCAAAGAGGCTGGAAAGTATGGTCGTGAAGCCAGAAGCATTGGCGCCTGAAAGAACACCAAGGCTCTGTTACTGAGGAAGGAAGAGGAAACGGACAGGGGACAGGCCACTAGGAGTCTCTGCCCTAGTGGTCAAGAGCGTGGGGCTGGAGGCAAACCTCATTCTGCCCCCGAGTAGCTGAGTGACTTTGGCAACATCACTTAGCCTCCCAGAGCCCAGCCCATCCATCTGCACGATGGAGACAATAGCAAAGCCGCCCCTTGAGGTGATTAAATGAGGAGAGCTTCTGGGGTGGCCCTCACAGCACTAGGCATGCGCTTGACGCGGGGAAGTCACCTCCTTTCCCGTATGGACTCGGCAGGCAGCCTGGAATAGCTTTCCTTTTCTCCTACCCTCACATATGCTCTTCTGTATCTCCCTTTTCCATCCCGCATTGACCTCGCCAGCTGATCCCACAGCTTCCGGGTCACCTCCGGGTGTGAAACACTCTTCTTGCACGGTCCAATTCAAACTGGTTCAAAACTTTCATCTTGTTTCCTATTTAAGCCTCAAATCCCCATGGCAGAGGCTGTCAGCACACCCTTCCTTCTGGCACAGGCTGGGTACCCAAGGACTTCCCTGCTGCCCACATGACACCACCAGATGTGGGTCCAGCCCTCAATGAGTGACAGACGGAGGTGCGGGATTGAAAGCCCACTCGACCCCTGGTGGACAACTCGGGAGAGGGGTTAGCCATGTGGCCCACAGCAGGAACCACTAAATGTGGCCCACTTGATTGGCTCCCTTTCCCTTGATAGTCTCAGTGCCCACTTGCTTGGCAGCTTCCTGGGACCACATATCAAGTACACTGAATCTTGGTCCCCGTTGTGCCCCCTCTGGCCAACCCCCCTTGTCTTACTCAGGTCCCCGCAATGGGGGAGGCACCAGCACTGGTGAGAACAGCCCGCTCTCATCTCCCATGTCCCTCTTCTGTGCTCCGGCTCCTTCTGTGATGAGCAGGGAGAGGAAAGCAGTCTTTCCCCTCCCCGAGGCTGCTGAAGCCCTCTCACCTCCATCAAACCCCTACGGGTGCAACTGACGATTGTAGGGTTTCCTGGGGAGGACGTCAGGGAGCCGCTGCCCTTTTCTCTGACATGGGTGATGCCCTCTAGCTGACCTCTTCCAACACCCCCTCGAAGTCATCCCCGCCCCCTTCCCCATGCTCCTTCTGCATAGCCTCTTGTTGCCAAGGCCCCTCAGTGGCAGGCAGTCTCCTTGGATGAGCACTGCTGAGAATGCCCCAGCCCGCCTGCCTTCTGCAGCATTCTCTGGGCTCTGCGGAAGCATTTGCATCCTTGCCACATCAGTGGTGCAAAGTGCCTGCAACTGTACGGCCTCCTTTCACTACAGCCGCCAGGACAGGCTGCTCCGCTGGCCCTTCACCTTCAGAATGTCTAGATGAGGAGCTGGCTCCAGTTCCTCTGCTGCTGTATATTCCCAAGCTCCCAGGGACACTTGCCGAGCTGTCTATGAATTCTTCCACCGGCAGCCCCAGAGGACCCACAGGTTTCATCAGCTCAGCCAGTGTCCTGCCCAAGAGCAAGATGCTTGCCTCCCTCTCTCTCTATACAGAGTTTGCTTAGTGTTGTCAACCAGGTGAAGCCCCCCAAGGAAGAGGGAAAAGAAACTGTTGTGTCACCTCCACCGCACTGATCAGTCAGGACTCCTACGGATTCCTCAGATCTATCTCTTCACACCAGGGAGGGGAGGGTGACAGTGAAGGCGGCCAGAGCATTTCTGCCACCTCTTAGAAAGCCCTGGGGAAGGAGTCTGCTGGCAACTTTGCTGCCCTCAGGGCTGTGGAAGTTCTCAGTGCTGACAGTCCTGAGCTTGGGGCTCTAGCCAGAGTTCTGAGGTAACAGGATAAGTCCCAACCAATGTTCCACAATTCTGTCCATTTTTCTTATCGTGATTTTGATTTTCACAGCTACGTTGAGCATATTTCATTCACGGTGGCCCTCTTCCACGCAGTCCTCCTGACTTAGGCACTTGTGGAAACACGATCACTTGCTTCTTACCTTAGTGGCTCCACACTCTAATTTCCTGATGTTCCCCAGAAACTTAGCTTCCAAGCCTGAGGTTTCCAACCCAGGCTGGCTCTAGAAACTCCTGTGGTCTGGCCAGAGCAGGGGCCTGGAAACAAGTTCTGAGAACTTGCTCCAGTGATGTTGCCTTTAGGAATGTGTGTGTGTGTGTGTGTGTGTGTGTGTTTCTATATGCGCGCATCTATGTATGGAGATGATCTCTGGAATCTGTAATGGGAAGGGAATTGGGTGGTTGGGGATGCAAGTATAAGATTTATATTAATAAGGAGTCAGCGCTGTGCTATGCACCTTACATATAGTAACTCACTTAGTTATCATAACTGTCTGCGGTAGGTGTTATTATGCTTATTTTACAGATGAGGAAGCTTTGTTCTAATTGTTTACTTTGGGCTCACATTACCTATTTAAATAAATAGAGATGAAGGGGAGAGGCAGACAGACAGCTAGACAGATTTAAGCTTCTCCAGGTGAACCAATTTCACATCCCCAGTTGAAACCCTCCGCTCTGAGGGTACCATTCCCACCTCATTAAGAGCCAACGCTTTCCAGAAGACTCCGGAGGGCGGAGCAGGAGGTGAGAGGACCCCTTGGCCAAGACCTCTGGCCACCTGTGCTTAGAGCTGAACTCCAAGTGGCTGAGCGCTAATGAGGCCTGGACCAGCAGCTGGAGTTATCTCATTCTTGTTCCGTTTCAATAAATCGCTGTCTCCCTGACGAATGGTTCGGGGATGAGATCTGAGTCACTCTGTACAATGCTTAAGAGAAGACGGGCCACCAAAAGAGGCTCGAAGGTGTCAGATGAGCTCAGCGCATGTTAATGGGCCATGGGAGCGGGTGGGAGGGATCTGGGCTCCACTGCAACTTGGTTTCCTCCCAGGAATGAGGAAAGCACCTCTACATCAAGGTAACTTCACTCGATTACAGCTGAAAACCAGTGAGATCACACCTGTAAACTCCTTCCAGCTCCTCTGAGGGAAACACCCTCCTGTTTGTGATTAATTCCAAGCTTGCAGGTGATGCAAACTCTTTTCTCTCTAATCCAGCCTTCCTTCGGAGCCCCCCACAGAACCAGGTGCATGAAGTCGGTAAATGGTTCCTCTTGCCCAAAAATAACTATTACTCACTTGGGTATAATGGGTAAAGTGAGGCTCCATTATGGCTATGTGACCTTCAGTATTTCAGGACATTTCTGGACTCGGGTTGTCCTCCTCCCTCTCTCTGCATCTCTCAGCTCCACTTTTCTCTGTTCCGACCCAGTTCTGAGCAAGTTCTTCCATAGTGAGGGCAAGGTGACTGCCTGCCTGAAACACCAAGTCTCCATCCAACTCTTCAGTGTCCCCATTGTCTCAATAAACATCCCTGGATGGTTGCTCACTGGCTGGCTGGGGTCAGGCCACCAAACCTGGACCATCCACAGATGGAATGGAAAGGTCTCCTTAGACCCAGTAAGCCAATCACACACCCAGCCCTAGAGCCCAGGAGGGGGGTGTCTGTCCCACTCAACCACAGGGGCCAAGGCAGGTGGGGAAGAGTCCTTTGAGGAAATGCAGTGTGGCCCCAGGATTGTCACAAGCTATGTATAAAATCACAAAATGGTAGAAATACAAGAAACTTTGGAGAATTTCTCATCCCACCCCCTCATTTTACAAACGAGGAGGCCAAGTCCCAGGGAGGCCACCCTTGACACTGCAATAGAGCTGGGCCAGACTCTCGCCCGGTCTCTTGACTCCAGGGCCACAAGAATGGTGCCAGCAGAACCCAAGGGCGGGGAGCATGCACCCTGCACCCCTCACCTCCCTGAGAGCACTTTTAAAAGAAAATAACTGTATTTATTTATTCATTCATTTTTGGCTGCGTTGGGTCTTTGTTGCTACGCTCAGGCTTTCTCTAGTTGCCGCGAGCGGGGGCTACTCTTCGTTGCGGTGCGCGGGCTTCTCATTGCGGTGGCTTCTCCTGTTGCAGAGCACGGGCTCTAGGCGCGCAGGCTCAGTAGCTGTGGCTCACAGGCTCTAGAGCGCAGTCTCAGTAGTTGTGGTGCACAGGCTTAGTTGCTCGGCGGCATGTGGGATCTTCACGGACCAGGGCTTGAAGCCATGTCCCCTGCATTGGCAGGCAGATTCTTAACCATTGCGCCACCTGGGAAATCCGAGAGCACTTTTTTTTTTTTTTTTTTTTCGGTATTCGTGCCTCTCACCGTCGTGGCCTCTCCCATTGCGGAGCACAGGCTCTGGACGCGCAGGCTCGGCAGCCATGGCTCACAGGCCTAGCCGCTCCGCGGCATGTGGGATCCTCCCGGACCGGGGCACGAACCCGTGTCCCCTGCATCGGCAGGCGGGCTCGCAACCACTGTGCCACCAGGGAAGCCCCAAGAGCACATTTTTTAAAAAGTTTTCTTAGAAACTGTGAGAGATTCAATATCCTGGCTTACATTGTACTATAGTTTTGCAAAATGCTTGTCATTGGAAGAAAAGGGATAAAGGGTGCACAGAGTCCCTCTGGATTATTTCTTACAACTACAGGGAATCTACAATTATCTTAATAAAAATTTTAGTTAAAAATCTGTTAGAGGGATTTTAAAATGGCATGAAATTCTGTATCCAGTCAAGACAGTGCTTGTTGTGTTTAACTCAACAAACCTCTGAACCAAATAGAGAAATATAAAACAATGATAGGAAAAGTACTAAAGTATGTACATTATCTTATAGCCCCACTAAAAATCAAAGTAAACATCTCCCTAGATAAGATCAGATGTGGACAGAAGCACTCTGCCACAAGGGGATGGGATGGGGGCTTTGTTGAAGCCATGGGTCTGCTGCATTCTGGGACTAGGGGTGGGTAGAGCTGGCTGGGAACTCAGCCGCTATGTAGGAACAGGGACCAGACTGGCTTAGGTTAGGGCAGAGTACAGAGAGGCTGGATCAGACTTCTCTCATCCATGATGGGTCATAATTCTACACCCATAGAGCTGGTATGGATAACAAAATACTAACAGGATAGCTGGAGAAGCAGAGACAACCTACATTCACTGGTTGCAAACAGCATCTGCAACATCCATGCAGGAAGAGAGGTCAAAGTGGCCAATGTAAGAGCTGATTCTGAACTGCCTGACCTGGAGGGATGAATACAGGAGAGGGAAAATACGCACACACACACACACACACACACACACACACACACACACACATTTCACTTTCCTTCCCTTCCCTTCTCCTGCTTCCCCTTGGCTCTAGTTTCTGCACTTTATCGAGGAGTAGACAAAATTCAGTCCATCCAAGGCAGCCAGTATTTCTGCCCCCAGAGGTTAAAAACAACGTACGGTTCTTTTGTCACTGCCTCGGACACCTCTATACCTCTTCCTCTGAGAAATCCTTTAGAAAAAGATATGTTACAAGGTCCTTGGAATTTCCAAACTGCTCTTTTTCTCTAGAAGTGAATTGGTCTGGCCCTCCTGCCCCTGAGCAGTCAAAGGCCCCAGAAGGGCACAAGCAACCATCCTCCAAAGCCTCTCGGATTCAGTCCCCTCTTAGGAGTTTCATCACTAAGAATGTGCCTCATTTGTATTGTGTGTCCCAAATTCATTTGGCCATAAGGCAAAGCAGGAGTTTTCTCCTCATCTAAAACAATTGAACAAGCATAAGGACAGAGAGGTCAAGAGTGTTCCCTGAGGTCACACAGCCTGTCAAAGTCTTCTGGGAGCAGAGTCCTCTGCCCAGCATGCTTTCCCCCACACCTCAAGGCCACCTTTTGACACTTTGAATACAGAGTATCAAACAGAAAGCTGTAACCCATTTTCCTTAAATTTCGGCCAAAGTCAAGAAAATCTCAACTGTTCAGTATACCATAATTAGAGGATACTTTGGTTTCACACTGCTTAGCACAACTCCAAGATTCAGATAAACACTGTGTTAAAATTTTTCATGAACTATGAATTGGAAGTGACCTGGGACATATAATCTAAGGCCTTCACTCCTCAGGTAGGAAAACTGAGGTACAAGGGAGGGAAGGAATTTGATCTAGGCAGGGGCACAGCCCAGGGCTCATAACCATGGCCCCCAGCATTTACTGAGCACTCACCTCATAGCTATTGGTGCACAGCCGTTACCTGACCTAACGGTGCACAGCCGTTACCTGACCTATCCACAGCAGCATGCACTGGATACCATTAAATACGTCTCCGTCTTACAGACGAGGATGTAGAGGCTGAGAGAGGTCAGGTAACTGGCTCACGGCCACACAGTTGGTGAGTAGCAGTATCTAGAGTTGAGGTCAGGTTGAGCTAATTTCAAAGGCCACTGGTCAAGACCGCACGGTGCCACCCTAACCTTACCCAGTGGTAACATGGCTGCAGGAAGTGTTTTGCATGAGACAGATTTCATTTTGTACCCTGGCTCTACCACTTCCTGCCAGACAGCATTTAACTCCTCAACCTCTTTGAAATTCAGTTTCTTCTTTTGTGAAAATGAGCATTATAATAACACTTACCTTGCAGTTATTGTGAGAACTGAGATAACCTATGGAAATCACCTAGCCCAGGTCTTGGCCATAGTAGATAAAGTTTGTTCTCTTGTTTACTGATTAAGTGTGCGTTTGTGCGTGTGTGTGTGTGTGTGTGTGAGTGTGCATCCCTCATGTGGTAACCAGCCTCCACAATCACTGCCAACGATCCCCACCTGCTGATGTTCACATCCTGGCGTATTCTCGCACCAAACTGTACCTGAGTCAGTCTGTGTGACCAACAGAACATAGCAGAAGTGACATATGTCATTTCCAAGAATAGGTTATGAAACACGAAGACTCCCATCTTGGTCAGTTTATCCAGCTAGCTAGCTATTGGATCGCTTGGGGGTGCCAGCAGCCACGCCATGAATGGCTCTGTGGTACGGGGTGGACAGCATGGAACTGAGGCCTCTGGCTAACAGCTAGCAAGGAACCAAGGCCATCCAACAACTACATGAGTGAGCTTGGAAAGGGATCCTTCAGCCCCAGTCCAGCATTCAGATGACAGCAGCCTCAGCGGACAACTTGACCAGATTCTCACAAAAAATCCTTAGCCAGAACCACCCAAATAAGCCAATCCTGGATTCTTGACCCTCAGAAGATGTGTGAAATAATAAATGTTTTTTGACTTACGTTTTGAAGTTATTTGTTACATGGAAATAGACAGCTAATGCACCCTCACTTGATGTGGGTGGGGATGGGGTGGAGGGTCTGAAAGGTTGTGATGACAGATCTTTTGGAGTGTCAGGCTGAGCCCAGAGGAGTTATTGCAGGCCTGGCCAAGGTTCTTCAAAGACCCGTAACTGCTTGATTAAGATTTGTCCCACTTAACCCTCCATGTACATCTTCCCCTTGGCCTGCTTCACTGGGTTTGCGTTTAGAAGCTTCTTTTAATTGTCTCGAAACAGAACCCCGTTCCAAGCCATCAAGCAACAAAAATAAAGGTGTTTGTCGTAGGGGGAAATAAAAGCATTCTTTTCATTTACATGTCAGCCGCGGAGAACAACATGAAAGCGTTTTGCAAGTTTTCTTGAATTTGGGTTTCTGCTTTGATTTTTTAAAGTGCAATTCAGCATCCAAGCCCAAATCTTGGGGGGGCAGAGAAATTTAATTAGGTGGTAGGATGTTTTACATACATTTGTTTTTTCTGTTGTTTTCTTAAGGCTGACAGGATCACCCATCTGCTTAAAATATAATTGAGTAGGGAAGTGAGGAGAGAAAAAAAGACCTAATCTGAAATTTTAATTCCAAACCAGAAACCTATGGGTAACTAATGATACTGACCGTGAACTGGGGGTTCTTTGTAAGCCAAAGATGACTGTGTATTAGTGAGAAGACTGTACTATCAGCTTCCAGCCTACAATAGTCATGAGGGATATTCACAAATATTATGATCCTCCTTTTGGGCACAGGGTAGGATTGCAATTGCAATTCTCTCTGCCCTTTAAATTTATGCAGAGCCATGTGAGTTGCTCTCGCCAAGAAAATGTGAGCAGAGATGATGTGTGCCACTTTCAGGTGGAAACTTTAAGAGACAGCCCTCCATTCCCTTCCTTCTGCTACAGGGATCATGGAAGCATCTGTTGAGATAGTACCATGGTCAGCCTGGCTCTCTGACCCCTGATGAGCAGACCATCTCAGCCAGCCCACACTGAACATATAATAGAAACAATAAATGCATTTTTGTTCAGTTAAGCTACTGAGATTTGGGATGGGGGTGGTGTTTGTTACACACCATTATCCAGCCTGCCTGACTAATACATAGACTTAGAAACTAAGTCCATGACTTGTTCAGTCTTTATTTGTTCAGAGAACATCAACCAAGCCTTAACTCTGTACTAAACATCTGGTTAGATCCTGGAGGCAGCATCTAGGACAGTATCAGGCACCCAGCACTGGTACAATAAATATTAGTTGAATAAATAATCATAATAATTAATATTATCAGCGTAAGTCTTGATGTATAGTAAGTGCACAAGAAATAATATATGCACTTAATTTTTTCAACAACTCTAGGAGATGAATACTACCACTGTGTTCATTCTTACATATAAGAAACAGGATTTAAAGAGGATAAGTCACTCACTGTAAATTACACAGCCAATAAGCTGCACAGCTAGCCTTTGTAACCAGATTATCTCTAAATCCATCGTTTGAGCTCTTAGACATTATACTATGCTGTCTCTAAACAAGTAAATGAATAAATGAGAATAAGATGAGGCATCTCTCTTTGAAGACTTTACAATACAGTGGAGAGACTCATGTGTACATCACAATTACAAGTAATCTGAGCCTGGTAAAACTGGGAAAGTTTTACCAAGAAAATGAAAGAGAAGTTCAGACAAGCTAACAGACAAGGAGGAAAGGGCATTCTTGGCTAAGGGGATGGCATGTTCAAGGGCATGATGGGCAGTGCCACCACGAGGAAATAGGCTACATTACAGGAATGATAAATACCCTTTTGTCATTCCCTATAATCTATACCTGATCTGAGAAAGTCCTCAATTGTGACAAAACAGCCTGTAGTGGGAGGAGGAAAGTAGGCACCATGCTGGCTGGCTGCCTTTCAATGCCACCAAGCATTTATGTGGGTTTCTTGAGCCTCACCACCAAGCCTGGTGCTGTGGTGGTCCTGGGGCTAGAGCAGTGAGTAGTTGGGCTTTGCAGACCTGAGCTGTAGGCTTCAGAGTCAAGTCCTCATCCAGGATAAGCTGCACAGGCCAGACAAGGCTCAAGAAAAAATCCTCACCAGCCAAGTGACATTTGGGAGGATTTTGAACTAGTGGCTAAATCACTGGGACATAAGTTCACCCCCTTCTAAGGCAACCTTTGTCCTGGTGGGCAGTCACCACGTCAAGTTGCTTAACTGGCTCCAAATGTCCAAGAGAGGCTGGGCCAGAAGATGCCTTATCCAAAGACACACTCACTTGCCTTGTCTTTCCTGGCCTCTGGGTGCTTGCATCATTATTGCACTAACAATAATGAGAGTTTCATTTTTTAAAACACCTCACAGCATAATATGGGGGCAGCAGTGTTTGAGGGCTGGCTGAAAGGGCTTCAGAGGCTTGTAAGAGGATCAGGTTTCCCAGAAGCTCATGTCTGCTTGGCTCTGCTTCAAAGGCCACTAAATTCCTGCCAGAATTAAGGAAAAAGATTCCTCAAAATCCTTTTCACTCAAGGTGTGCAAGACAAGAATTAGATCCATCACGTACAGCCTGACTTACTATCTATCTCTTTCCTGTGGATTGAGCTGGCTCAGGGATGCTCTGCCTGGCTGCAGAGGGATGGACTAGGTGGACTTAAAATCTGCATCAGCAGAATCAAAAGGTCAAAGTTGCAGACCTCCAAGTGACTGGACTGACCCCTCAGAAACAGACCAATTTGCCACAAATCAGCTATTCAGAAGCTAACTTGCAAAATGACCAGTTTTCCAAAAGACTAATAAAGTAAGAAAAATTCACCAAGTTGGGATTCTTTTCCTAGATGCTCCTGCCTCTCACACTGCTTCTGCTCTTCAAATATTTGCCTTAAAATTTTTATCAAAATAATCAGTCAATCGATTGGACACTCAGTGAACTGGTCATTGAGTGAATTGATTCTCAAGTTGACCAATTATTGGCAAACTGATCTCTAAGAGCCCCCTGACCTGGTGCACACACAGGCTTCTGAACAGCTCCTTCCCTCCAACAATCAGAGTTTGAGAGCATCAGTAGGAAAAGTTCCCATAATCTTCATCCACCTAGTCAGAAGGACTTTGTGTCTGAATATGGGAGAGCTGTCATCATCCCCCACAGGGCCACAACATCCCTCCCCAGCATGGGAGGGAGGCTTTAGTGCTGAAAACTTGCCCGATGTTTGTTTACTGAAATTTGGGCACTTTATCTGACCTCGCTGGAAAGTCATTACGAAAGAGCAGGTTCTTGGCAGGTGCGCACATTACAAGTGACATGCTTTAAAAATACCTCGTGTAAATTAAATGTTACCATAAAGTGGAAATTGCAGCCACAAATTGCATCTTTATTACAACAGTGTCTGATAAATGAGGTGACGTTGACAGCATGTAGCAGGTAGCCTGAGAAGCAGAAAGTTACATGTAGAGCATAAAAGATAATTATTTTCAGTCCGCAGTAATACAATATCTCTTATTTTTGACATCACAGAATCCTACATCAAATCTGGAAAGATTCTTAAGGCCATTATCCAAGCCCTTCATTTTACAGATGGGGAGGCTGAGGCTGACAAGGGGATGAGATCTGCTCAAGGTCACTTGGAGGAAGCCTGGCAGAGTCACTGTTTTGATGTCCACCACGAGCATAGGGTTCCTTGGCTCTGTCCACTTTCTTTACTGAGTCTGTGAAGACAGGAAATCTCATGAGTCTTTTCCACGGAAGGGTCTGGGGTGAGGTAGGGGGATTGGGGGAAACCAGGCAGGAGATACATGGTTCCTATAGTAGAAGCTCGCATGCAGCACAGAGGAGAGACCAGGCTTAAGCCTTGCTTCTGTGACCTTGGTCAAGTCATTCAATCTCACTGAGTTTCCATTTCTTAGTTTGCAAGATGAACCTGATTTCACCTACCTATCTCACAAAGGTATCATGGAGAATTAAATGAGACATTCTAGGTAAGATAATTAAACAAAGCATTTGACCTATCCAGAGCCAAATTCATGCCATTTTGAACCAGGCTCCACAAAAGGGCCAGCACTGCGGAGAGAGTGAGTGTCTCCCCAGAACCTGTGCAGCCCTGCCCCATCATGCACCCACAGTAACGTGATCATTCTTTCCTCCAATTTAGTTACTTGCAATTCCAAAGAACTTCTGATTCCAGAATTTGGAATTCTAAGTCAGTTCAGTGGTCCAAGCACACACCTCTAAAATGCTGCCATCACTAAGCCCATCTCCCAGAAGGTAAGCTGCCTGAGGGCTGGTGTTCTGACCCTTCATTTCACAAGCTCTGGACATTAATGGAGCACTTTCTTTACGCCAGACCTGAACTAGGCACTGTCGATGCCATAACGCACAAGGAACAAAACAGAAAAACTCCTGCTGTAATATGCTAAGACATGCAATTAAGAAGTAGAAAAGTAGAAAAGAAAACCGTGATGATGTCAAGGAAATACATACATTGACTGAGGACGTGCATGGCACACGATCAGGTGGTGTTCAGCCGGTAGTGGTGCGTGGCTAACATCTGTTTGGATTAACCAGTGATTGTGTCAACGCTGTGGTTAGAAAAGTTTAATGCCACCGCTGGTGTGTGGTGTGTCATGAGATAGTCAAGGAAGGCGTCTCCAAAAGCACAATATTGAGCCAGATCTGAATCGTGAGACATCAGCCATGAGTAGATAGTAGAGAAGAGTGCTCCAGGAGAGAATACAAGCATGTGCAAAAGCCCTGTGGCAGGGAGAAGCTTGGAGTATGAGAGAACAGAAAAGAAGGCCGCCAGGGTGACTAACAGCAATCATCCAGGTTGGCAAGGTAGGCGTGAGCCACGTACAGAATTTGGGGGTTATTCTAAGTGTGATGGGATTTGCATTTTCATTTTTAAAGAAGCACCCTGGCTGCCTTTGTAGAGAGGTCATTGTGTATCCTCAGTGCCTAGAATCATGTCTACCACACAACAGATGTTGAATAACCTACTACCAAACCTGAGAACGAAAATACCTGTACCCTCTCAGGTGCCAAATGAGGCCACACCCCATCCAAGCTTAGCTTTTCTTAGATCCTCTCTCTGTGGCCGCTACTGAGCAAGAATAAAGTGTTCTTAGCTGCTGGTGGTGCTTGAGCTCTTGCTATGAGCCCCAGCTCATGAACACTTGATGCAGACTCAGCGCCCTGCATACCAGAGATCCTTGCTGAGCACCTTGTACAACTTCCAGGCAGAAATGAGCATCTTACACCTTCCTCACTCACAAACTTTAGCGCATAGAAGCCCATGCTGAGGAGCTCTATTTTTCAGTGGGTCTTTCTGCTATAATGGAAAAATTGGATTGTCATACAAGAAAAGTTCTGTTTGGCATTGTCATTAGCACCTCTGATTTTGCAATCTGGGATTTGTATGTGATTTTCTCATTTTGCAGATTGTATTGTTGCTTGTCAACCGTGTTTTCCATTGCTTCTCTGAAGTAATTTTCTTCTCTCCCCAGTTCCCCCACCCCCATCCCTTCTCAACGTCCAAGAGGGAAGGTCTTTGTAATCCTTGGGTTACAAAGTTGGGTCAGTGGGAAGCCCTCTGAAAGGAGGCAGGGAGTGCACAGGAGTATACGCTGAGGCCTTCAGAAAGGTCTAGCGCCATCTGTACTGACATTGTTGGGTGTCCAACCACTATCCCTTCCTCTCTTCTCCTTCCTAACAGAAATCGTTTTGTTCGGTGTGCATGCAGCCAGGTGCTTCTTGTGAAACTAATCCCACCACCAGCTGCAGAGATGAGCCTGATTGTTTTCAAAGTAATCCCAACCCCCCTGCAATGATTGGATGATGAATGGTCATGTGCCCAAATTTGAGCCAATGAAAGGAAAAGAGGAGCTTGGGAGAGAACTTTATCTATTCAACAGATATTCATTATGTGCCTCCTATGTTCCAGACACTGCTGTATGTGTGCTGGGCATACAAAACTCATGAAATTAAAAAAAATAAACACTGCCTTTGGGAGGGACACACATAAAATAAACCATAATATATATACACATAATACTTGGCAGTGATGAGTGAAGCAAGGGGATCTAAAGCAGGGAAGACAAGAGAGAGAGTCCAGGGGCAGCATTTTTAAATGAGGTCCTTTGGGAAAGCCATTTGACGGAGGTGAGGGATTTATACTAGTGAAGTTTGCAAAGAACACTCTAGGCAAAATGTCCTGAAGTGGGAATGGGCTTAGTGTGTTTGGGGAACAGCAAGGAAGCCCATGTGGCTAGAGCAGGGTTGACAAAGGGGACAAGAGTAGGAGAGGAAAACAAAGATGTGATGCTTGGCCATAACCTGTTGGGCTCTACAGGTCTGAGAAGGACTCTGGCTTTTATACAGAGTGAGATGGGAAACACCAGAGGGTTTTGAGCAGAAGTCATGATTTGACTTAAATCCTTGTTTTAACAGGATTGCTTTGGAGAACAGACTGAGAGAAAGCAAAGACAAAAGCTGAAAGAGTCCTTCCTCCATCTTCTGGAGGGGTTTCCAGAAGCTCCCTCTCCTCTCTTGTCCTTTGGTTTCATTGTGTGTAGATGTGAGAGGTAGCTGCAGAAGCCTCTCCATACCCACCTGAATATGAAGCCACTCCACAGAGGAGACAGAGCCAGGAGAACTGTGGGGAAATGCAGCAGAACTGCAGAATCTGGTAACTGTGAAGCTCACTTTGCACCTGAACTTCCATTTTGCGAGTCAATAAACATCCTTATTGTTTAAACCGAAGACAGTTGGGTTCTCTGTTTCTTAAGCCCAAGAAACTTTCTAACTGCTTCTTCATCCAGATTCACTGTCCTTCATCTACTCCATGCATGCTGTGGCTCCCCAGATAGTCTTTACTTGGTTGTGTACAAGGTCTGAATTCAGGAAATGGTATCACTTTTTCTCTGTGAAAATTCCTTCCATGGAATCCTCTGAATTTGGATTCCATGAGCTGTCAGACTCATCACCTGTTCCTCAGCGTTTGTGTATTAATTCACTCAACATTTATTGAATCTCGTACTGGACCTCACACTGTCCTATATGAGCAAGATCAATCCCAGCTCTCAAGGAGCTGAGAGTGTGTGGAAGAGAGAGAGAACCGATGGTTACATGACGCAGTATTAAGAGTTAAAAATGGAGTTTCTTTAATGCAGCCCATGCATTAGTAAATACTTCACCTTCTCTGGGCCTCAGTTTGACCTTTTGTAAAATGACACTTTCCAACTCTGAAAGTCCATGGGTCTATGACTGATTGTAGCTTTCCTTTGATGTCAATCTCTAGAGTTAGATTTCTGTAACAGACGGAGAACCAGAGGTTGTGAAGAGCCTCTCCATATTTTTTTACTCCTCCAGAGTAAAAACCACAATGACATGGCTCATGATGGAGTACATTTGGCAATACCATGAGCCACGTCAGGTACTTCCAAATATGCACAATAAACTTTTTTCACTTTTAGTAATAAATGTGGTTAACCCATAACAAAGATATTAGTTCTTTCCCCAGTATCAACATCTAATTTCCAGTTTTTCTACTTTTCCCCCTTCTTAACCTCTTGCTTTCAGTGATATACCACTATGGTTCAGTCCACCTGGTTTGGAATCAGACTTTCTGTTTAGTACCCTCATTCTTTTTGGTACCTGCATATCAATCAATTAATCCTTCTGACTTCCTCCCCCCACCCCCACTCCTTAAAATTCATCCCTGGTTTCAGTGAGACCACTTTTGGGTTTTTATCCTAACATCTCTGGCAGGATACATAAAAGTCAGATAACAGAGGCCACTTCCCAGAGAGGACAAGTGAACTTATAGATCAAAATGGGATAGAATCTGACTTTTCACTATATCCTCCTTTTTTGTACCACTTGAACTTTGCTCCATGTCAACTTTTCAAATAAATCAGTGATTTAAAACATTAAACAAAACACTTCTTTTTTTTTATAGTTACATTTTTTTTTCTGGTGATAAGACAGAGCTGCTTTTTTAGTGCAGGTATTTACAGCTATAAACTTCCCTCTGAGCGCTGCTGCTTTTGGTTCATACCTCTAACTATTTTCTAATTTCCCTTGTGATTTCTTTTTAGATTCAGTGGTTGATTAATTTTCACATTATTTGTGAATTTTCCAGTTTTCTTTCCATTTGTGACTCCTAGCTTCATTCCATTGTGGTTGCAGAAGACACCAGTCTTTTCAACGCATTAAGACTTGTTTTATGGCCTAACATGTGGTCTGTCCTGGAGAATGTGCACATGAGAGCTTAGGTGGAGTGTTGTGTCTGTTGTTTATCTTGTTTCATTGTTGACTTTCTGTCCAAGTAAGATCCTGCAAGTCAAAAAGAAAAAATAAATGGATTAATGTCTCCATTCAAAGAGCAGGGACTGGCAGAATGGATTAAAAAAAAACACAATCCAACTACAGTAAGTTACTCACTGTAGACTCAGAAGTTGAAAGCAAAGGGATGGAAAAAATTTCCCAAACAAATATTGATAGTAACCTAAAGAGATCTGGGTTAGCTATGTGACATCAGAAAAACACTTCTAAATAGCATGTAGATCAAAGAAGAAATCTCAACATAAATTTTTAAATATTTTAACTAAATGAAAGTGAAAATACAGCTTATCAAAATTTGTAGGATGCAGAGAAGATGGTTCTTGGAGGGAAATTCATAGCAATGAATGCACATAATAGAAAAGAAGAAGGATCAAAAATCACTATTTTAAGCTTACATCCTAAGACACTAGAAAAAGAAGTGCAAATTAAATCTAAAGTAAGCAGAAAAAAATAATGAAAATTACAGCAGGAATCAATGAAATTAAAAACATGAAATTAATACAGAAAATCAACAAAACCAAAGCTGGTTATTTGAAAAGATCAGTAAAATCAATATGCCTCTAGCTAGATTAATTAAAAAAGAGAGAAGATACAACTTACTAATATCATAAATGAATGAGAGGACATCACTATAGATCCTATGGACATTAAAAAGATAATAAAGGAATATTAAGAACAACTTCCTGTCCATAAATTTGATAACATAAAATTTGGACCAATTCCATGAAAGACGCAATCTGCCAATACTCCCACAAGAATACGTAGAAAATCTGATTAGGTCTATATTTATTAAAGAAATTAAATCAATAACTAATAACCTTTAATTAATTAATAAACAGCGGAGCTTCCCTGGTGGCGCAGTGGTTGCAAGTCCGCCTGCCAATGCAGAGGACATGGGTTCATGCCTCGATCCGGGAAGATCCCACATGCCGCGGAGTGGCTAGGCCCGTGAGCCGCAGCTGCTGAGCCTGCGTGTCCGGAGCCTGCACTCCTCAACGGGAGAGGCCACAGCAGTGAGAGGCCCGCATACTGCAAAAAATAAATAAATAAAATAAACAGAAAATTAATTACAATTAATAATCCAGGTCCAGATTGATTCACTGGTGAATTCTACCAAATATTTAGAAAGGGATTATACCAATTTTCTACAATCTCTTCCAGAAAATAGAAGCAGAAGGAATACTTCCTAACCCATTCTATAAGGCCAGCATTACCCTAATATCAAAACCAGACAAAGACATAAGGAAACTACAAACCAGACTCTCTAATGAACATAGACACAAAAATCCTCAACAAAATATTAGCAAATTGAATCCAACAAATAAAAAGAATTAAGCATCTAGACCAAGTGGGATTTATCCCACATATGCAAGAATTATTCATCATTAGAAAATTAATTAATGTAATCTATTACATCAATAGCTAAAAAAGAAAAATCACATGATCATATCAATAGATACAGAAGAAGCATTTGACAAAAATTCAACATCAATTCATGGTAAAAACTCTCAGAAAACTAGGAGTAAAGGGGGAAACTTTCTTAACTTGTCAAAGAACATCTACAAAAAACATACCACTAACATCATACTTAATGATGAGAAACTTGAAGTTCTCCCACTAACAAAAGGAACAAAGCAACAATATATTCTATCATCACTGCTTTTCCACAATATACTGGAAGTCCTGATATTGCAATAAGACAAGAAAAGGAAACAAAAGGTACACAGAATGGGAAGGAAGAAATAATTGTCTTTGTTCACAGAACACAATCATCTAGGTAGAAAATTCAAAAGTTTCAATAACCAAAACAAACTTCCTTGAACTAATAAGTGATTATAACAAGGTTAACATACAAAAGTTAATAGTGTTCCTACATACCAGCAATGAGCAAGTAGAATTTGAAATTAATAAGAAATTGCCATTTTCATCCCCCAAAAATAAAATACTTAGGGATAAATCTTTAAAAATATGTGCAATGTCTAAATGAGGAAAACTACAAAATTCTGATGAATGGAATTAAAGAGGAACTAAATAAATGGAGAGATATTCCAGGTCCATAAGAAGACTAAATATTGTCAAGATGTCAATTATTCCAAAATTGATCTATATGTTCAATTCAATACCAATCAAAATATCAGCAAGTTATTTCATGGACACCAACAAACTGATTCTAAATTTTATATGACGAGGCAACTCAATATTAAAGAGAAGAACAAAGTCAAATGATTGACACTACCCAACTTTAAGACTTACTATAAGCTACTGCAATTAAGACAGTGTGAAAAATTAGACAAATAGATCAATGGAGCAGAATTGAAATCCCAGAAATAACCTACATAAACATAGTCAACTAATCTTTGACAATGGAGCAAAGGTAATGCAATGGAGCAAAGGTAGTCTTTTCAACAAATGGTGCTGGAACAATTGGATATCCACATACCTAAAAATGGATGTAGACACAGACTTTATACCCTTCACAAAAATTATCTCAAAGGGACCATAGACCTAAATGTAAAATACAAAACTCCTAGAAGGTAACATAAGAGAAAACCTAGATGATCTTAGTATGGCAATGACATTTTAGATACAACACCAAAGACAAGGTCCATGAAAGAAACTATAAGTCAGACCATTAAAATAAAAAACTTCTGCTCTGTGAAAGACAAGAGAAGACAAGCCAGTCTGGGAGAAAATATTTTCAAAAGAAACATCTGATAAAAGACTTATCCTATATGCACAAAGAACTCTTAAAGCTCAACAAAAAGAAAATAAACAACCCAATTAAATCTGGGCCAAAGACTTTAGCAGAGATCTTACCAAAGGAAATATACAGATGGAAAGTAAGCATATGAAAAGATGTTCAACATCACGTCATTAGGGAACTGAAAATTTTTTCGTAATGAAATACTACTACACACATATTAGAATGGCCAAAATTGAAAACACTGACAATACTAGATGCTGGCAAGGATGTGGGGCAATAGGCACTCTCATTCATTGCTGGTAAAATGCAAAAGTAGTACAGCCACTTTAGCAGACAATTTGACAGCTCCTTACAAAACTAAACATACTCTTACCATAGAACCAGCGATCATGTTCCTTGGTATTTCCTCAAATAAAATGAAAATTTATGTCCACGCAGAAACCTGTACATGGAAGTTTATAGCAGCTTTATTCATAATTACCAAAACTTGGAAGCAACCTAGAAGTCCTTCAGTAGATGAATGGTTAAATAAACTGTGGTACATCCAGACAATGGAATATTATTAATTGCTTTAAAAAAAAAAGAGCAATCAAGCCATGAAAAGACGTGGAGGAACCTTAAATGTATGTTACTGAGTGAAAGAAGTCAATCTGAAAAGGCTGCATACTCTCTGATTCCAACTACGTGCCATTCTGGAAAGGGCGAAACTATGAAGACAATAAAAAGATTAGTGGTTGCCAAGGGTTAGGAAGGAGGAAAGGAGCAATGAATAGGCAGAGCACAGAAGTTTTTATGGCAGGGAAACTATCCTGCATAATAATATAATGGTGGATACAAGCCATTATATATTTGTCTAAACCCGTAGAATGTACAACTCCAAGAGTGAACCCCAAAGTAAACTATGGACTTCGGGCGATAATCACGTGTCAGTGTAGGTTCATCAAGTGTAACAAATGTACCACGCTGGTACAGAATGCAGATAATGGGAGAGGTTGTGTAGGGACAGGGAATATATGGAAACTCTCAGTACTTCACACTCAATTTTTCTGTGAACTTAAAACTGCTCTAAGAAATCAACTTCATTAACTTAAAAAAAACTAATAGGGCCACAAAAAGAACATTGTTTGTAATGCTAGGGATCCTGAATTCCACTCCTTACTGTGACCCCCCCCCCACCCCCACCTATCCAAGTCCTTGTGCAGAGACCCAGGTACAAATAGGCCATTCTGCTTTGGCCCAAGATGCAGTGACTGAGCAGAACTGGTTCCTTGTGTAAAATCAGGCACTTCATTCTGATTGCCCACTCTTATAGCACACTTAGAGACTGCTGTCTCTAAGTCCATAAAACAGCAGCATTAAGATAATTAGGCTTAGAAAAATATAACTCCTTAAAAATGAGGTAGCCTCTCAGAAACAATCTTAATGGCAGGAATTTGTTTTAAAAATTAACTTCAGTGCTCCAAGGCATCAGAGTTTATCTGGATTTTACGGCAATAGAGTCACCATCTCCTCTTGCACAGAACATAGAGGCTCAATAATAGAATCTCATGTTATTCAAGCACCATCATCATCATCATCATGGCCATGATCATAATCACCAGCATCATCCTAACATTTTGGAGCACTTATTATGTGCCAGGTGCAGTGTCAAGCATTTTGCATATATTATCTCATTTAATCTTCAGAGCAGCTCTATGACATACTTTGTGGGAAAGTGATGAAACTAGGATTACAACCCAATCAATTCAATTCCAGAACAAATATTCTTAACCATGGAATCCCCAGGCCAAACTGAGAGCTACAATATCTGGCTTCCTGGGTCCTAGGGAAGGTCCTACTGGGAGCTCACTCAGGATCCTTCAGTCTGAGCACCTCTTTATACTCCAACAAAAATTTCAACATAACCTGGGAACACACAGATTGAATCACCACACATGACCCCAAGGTTGCTGGTGCCTGTTGGAGGTGAGAGACCCATCTGTGTCAGCTAAACAGAGAGAAGATGGAAGATGTATCTGTTTATTTTGATAAATGTAAATGAATTCTATTATTTGTCAAAATGTTATCAGGACCACAGTGAAATGAGCTCTGGGTTTTTTTTCCCCCTTTCAGGGTGAAGGGAGAGAAGCAGGAGAGAAATGAATGCTCAAGACAGATTGCTTTGATTTGAAATGAAAACAAACAACTTTAGAGAAAAAAAAAAAGGCTTTCATTACATTGGAGACCTTGGCATTCTTGCAGATACGTTCATGAATTAATCATTAAAATCCTGAAATGTGGAATAAATCATGTGGTTTTCAAGGCCAGACCACGGTAAAGGGGGCCTCAAACAGTTATTAAGACACAGCACTCGAAGCTGCTACAGCCTAGAATGACTTTTCTCCAGGAACAAAGTGGGTAAGATGAGTGAGTATGTGTGTGTGTGTGTGTGTGTGTGTGTGTGTAAGGCAGCCCCACGGTCCCAGGCTGGAACTGTGTGCAAACCAGCTCCAACCGTGTGTCACCACACATTAGCGCTATTTAATATCTGCTAATGGAATGGCTCTGTCTGGCGTCAACAGCAGGATCAGAAGAGGGCCATGCAGCTTTTACATTATTAGTACTAATTAGGTAAATCAAAGAGGAGGAGGGCAAAGAAACCAGAGAATGCATTAGAAGGAAAGCAAGGGGATCGCTACGTACCTCGCAGTGTCAAGATCAAGGTACCAAACAGGCAATTAGTGTGGGAGATCCTTCCTGAGTGAGGAGAGAATGAGCAAGGCCCGCCCGGGGAAAAGGAGGATGACTTCATTACAGTGACTCCCTAATTAAAATGTAAGTGTTGCTGATCACTGCATAATTAAATAAGGTGGCAGGCGGTAGCAGTCAGTTATCCAGGAGTTTCTGGGCTCATGTTACTAAAGCCCCCTTCATGGGCTCCTTCACCGCCCTCCAGCAAGAGAGTCCTGGAGCTGTCCGTGGTCCTGACAGACTTCTGACTTCTAACAGGTCTGTTAGAGTGATGCTTCGAAGGGGCTTTTCTCCTAACTGCCCCGTGACCGCTTTACCAGTCCTGATAACCACTCTGATTCTCTTTGTAACCCATTTTCAAACTATTCAGGAAAAAGAAAATGGGAAGGTGGGATTGGAAAGGACACCAAGTTTAATAACTCCCAGCCACTGCATTCTCTATATAAAGTTGCTGAAGCTCAGGTTGACTCCTGCTGGCGTAACCTTTATCTCTCTTCTGTTTTACCTGCCAGGAGGAAGCTCTACTTCCTTAAGAGCTTGACTGGGAGCTAATCTCAGGTTTGACATGAAAACTAAGGCTACTGAGCACAGTGCCATATCTACTCAGAAATATTTGTAGGTGTGAAAGGGTAACAGCTTGGTGGATTAGATACATAGTTCCATACCAGGAAAGAAGCATCTTTCAGTATCAGAGGTTGAGTGTGATGAGTTCCTGGGGAAGTTAAAATCAAGTGACTTGATTTTAATTTCCCCCCCCCAGGCTTTTTAATCTACTCTTTTCCATCTCTTTATCCTCTCCTGTTTCCTCTCTCTCTCCTCTTTATCCTCTTTCCTTTCTTCCATGTCTTCTCTCTCACATTTCTACTTCCTCTTCTCTTTCTTCCTCCCAGCTCTCTTCTTTCTCTGTGCCTATTTCTCCCTTCTTTCGTGCCCCTGTGCGGGGTCCCACTATCATATTACTACTATAACTAGAGCAAACGTGAAGTTTCCATTCACTCATTCTTTTATCTTTATCTGTAGACTCCTTGGCTTAGCTCATTTTTATTAGAATGGCCCAAATTACAATTAGAATGGCCCAAATCTTGAACAAAGGCTGGAATGATCTTTGAAAGGAAATCTAGATTCTCAGGAGCAATGACAGAAAGTAGGCATATTAATATGGGTCTGGCTGCAGTAACAAATAGACACAATCATGTAATGATTCAACACAATAGAATTTTATTTCTACTTGATAAAATAGAAATAAGCAGTCTATTTTATTTCTGATAAATAAAACACCACAGTCTAGGTCAGGGAGTGGTCTCTTCTCCACATAGGCTAAGAGTGGTTTTGACATCTTCAATGGATGGCTCCCAAGACATCCAAAAAAGGGAAACAAGTAAAGAGCAGGAGTGGGAGATTTGTGGGGCAGACATGGGAGTGCCACACAACTGTAAGGGATGCTGGAAAATACATTAAACCATGTGCCATAAAGAGGAGAAAACAGATACTGGTGGCCATTTAGCAGTCTCTACCAAATGAGAGATGGGAAAGAGTCATAGGCAGAAAAGGGAACACTGAGCCAAGGGTTATATCCACACAACAGTAGAGAAGCAAGTCTTGCCACAGAACTCATCCTGGAAAATGGTGGTGTATAACCAGAGGTATACGCCAGAAAATATATAACCAGAGGCCCACTTCTGCTCAATCAGGATTCTCTTAAAGGCATAGGATTCAGTTTCAGAATCAGTCAGACATGGAATGAAATACAAATCCACCTCTTTCTGAGTATGTGATCTTTTTTTGAAATTAATTTATTTATTTGGCTGCGTCAGGTCTTAGTAGTGGCACACGGGATCTTCATTGCGGTGCACAGGCTTCTCTCTAGTTGTGGCACGCAGGCTCTCTAGTTGTGGCACATGGGCTCTAGAGCTCATGGGCTCTAGAGCACATGGGCTCAGTAGTCACGGCGCACGGGCTTAGTTGCCCCATGTCATGTGACATCTCAGTTCCTCGACCAGGGATCAAACCTGCATTAGAAGGCGGATTCTTAACCACTGGACCATCAGGGAAGTCCCTGAGTATGTGATCTTGAACAAACATTTCCATGAATCTCAGTTTCATCATCTGTAAAATAGGAGAAAACATTGCTTATTCCATATGGTGTCCCTGAAGACTACACAATATAAAAGATGCTAAATTCTTAGCACGGTATCTGGCACACAATAAGTACTCAATAGATGGTAACTGTCGATACTGTTACCATGTTCACCCCTGCTGCCATATTATTATTCTTACAGTTTCTTCTATCTGTCATGGGTGCTCCCTATTCATTTCCCCACCTAATCCGAGTCATACCTTCTCCATGAAGTCTTTCCCTCATGTAGCGCTCCCAGTGACTTGCTTGAACCCTTTGTCACCCAACTGAGCACTTTGTTAAGGTTTGTCCACTATGAATGTAAGTCCGTGAGGTTCAGAATATTATTAATATTGTTTATTGGCTGTATCTCAGAACCAAGTACAATGTCTGGTATATAGTAAGTGTTCAACTATTATTATTGTTAGATGAATATTCAGTGAATGTGCAAGACACATGTTAAAGAGCCTGATGCCCTTTATAGACACAGAATCATATTGCTTTGAGGTTATTCTCTAATTTTCCGTGTCAGTTAGTCTTGTCTTCCTGATGAAATTGAATTCACAGTAGCCAGGGTGATCTTTTTAAAATGTAAATTGGATCCTTTCATTCCTCTGGTGACCCCCTCCAATAACTTCTCATCATCCTTAGAATAAAACCCCAAATCTTCACTGCAACATATAAGGCCCTGTAAGACCTGGCCCTGTCACCCTCTCTATCTTTTTATCTTACTTTCCTTCTCCATCACTACCCTCAAGCCCCATAGGCCTTCTTCCTATTCCTTTAATACATCAAGACTGTTCCCATCTCACGGGCTTTGTACTAATTATCCTCTAATATATGTACTAATATACTCCGGAGATACTTTCCCCAAGCATATTCGCAAAGCTGAGTCCCGCCTCATTATTCAGGACTCAGCTCAAACATTACCCTCTCGGAGAGGTCTTCTGGCAACAATGTATAACTTAATTCTCCTTCCATCAGTCACACACTGTCTTGGGTTGGATTCTCCAGGAAACAGACTCCGAGTTGGAGACCTGTTTGCGGAAAGTTTACGGGCCTCCCTTGGAACCAGCACTTGTTATGGGTGAAGGAAACAGGACAGAGCAGAAGGAGGGGTTAAGCTTAGATACATTCACAGCAAAGACCTCAAGTGATCCCACTGGGAGCTCTGGAGCTGAGCCAAGGGGGCTGGGCTTTGGACTTCTGCCCTGCTCACCCTTGGACGCAAGCTACCCTCATGAAGGAGACACAACCTTGGGAAAGGCAGCTCTCTCTTGGAGGGAGGTTTCCAGAGAGTGATTTGGCTGAGAGCTGTCAGCCACCAACACTCCCAACAACCGGGAAATGAGTGCCTGTGTCCGAAAGGGGGTGTGTTTGTGACACGTCATAGCATCTGCTACATTCCACTCATTGTGCTGATCAGATCTGCTTCCTTCATTTGCTCAGTTCTGTGAACTGCTTCCCTAGGATTCTGGTTGGTCTCTTTTGGGGGCAAACTTCCAAGAGAGGATTCATGGGATCATCTGAGCCCCCACCGCCACAGCTAACCCCTGGGTCACCTTCTTCTCCTACCCATTCTGGATCCCCCTTCCCCACACAACAAGCATCCTGGTCTTCATGGCTTACCTGGTGGCAGGTCTGAGCCACCATCATCGTGCCCTTCTTGGGCCATGGCTGCTGCATTTACCCATCTACTTACAAAATTGGACAAGAAGTGCCCCCATGGATCACCCCATGGATCACCTTCCCCCATTACTCAATAGCAGCCTACCTCCTATTGATAATCAGGGTTACTTACCAGGAGCCTGAATTGACCAGGAGGCAGCCACACCTTGAGGTGTACGTGACTCTAGCTGTGGCCCCCTGTTGGCAAAACCCCTCTCTGGGAACCAGGATTTCTAAGCCCACAGATCCCAGATTTGCTGAATAAGTGCATCACCCCTGAAGGGAGACATCTGGGTAGCACATCACAAACCCCACTACACAATCTGTCACACAAAACCCCACTTTAGTTTCCTGCATAGCACACTTCTCACATCCTCCATTTATCGTGTTCATTTTGCCTGTGTTCTGCCTATCTCTGGTTCCAGAATATAAGGGCTTTTTTGTTCCATCTCTCAGTGCCAAATACAGTGCCTGCCTCACAGTGGATGCCCAGTCAATACTTGTTGAGGGAGTGAATGGCGGAGTGATTGAACTGAGTGACATGGTTACAAAGTCCTCAGAGGCGGGCTGTGTTTCCTGCTGTTCTTGGAGCGCAGAGCAGTGACTCAGAGAATACTTGACTGACCGGCCCATCCCCTCTCACAGGTCACTTACAACTCTCCCCGAGTGTGAGAGGCCTCCCTAACACAATTGCAGGCTATTTTTAGTCTGCTTCTTCCTCTCTGGTCTATTAAGGTGGTGAGAAGAGGCTGGCTACCTGGGGCTTGCAGTAGCTCTAAAGAAAACCAATCTTCCTCTCTCTGGAAAACCCTAGGGGGTGTCCTGTATACCAGGCTCCAGGGCGACTACTGCCCAGGTTGTGTTAGCTGAGAGTCTTGTGATTACATTTTTCATCTTCTCACCAGGGGTACCATGGAAGTGATTACTGAGGTATACACAGCAGCTGGAGTCTCTCCTCCCTCCCACAGACACACAAACATGAGCCCCTCCCTTTCCTCAGATGGTTCCATTTTCTCTCATTAGACGACTTTCTGGGGCCTTAGGAGATTTCTCTGGTGTAGACTCTAAGGGGCCTCTTCCAGCTAATTAGATTGTGAGCCGAAAGGCTGACTGTGGACTGCTTTAATAATCTTCTATTCAGGGCTTTACATGCTCATCTAGTTTGACTATTGGAGAGGAAATCCTTTTTTACTTAAAGAGAGAGAGACAGCGAGGAAGAGCGTGTGAGGAAACAGGTTTTCTCCTGGAGACTCTATCAGCACCAAGGGCAGATGTAATGATGCTCTTCCCACGGAGGTTTTAGAGGATCTGTGTGTGGCTTGGAAAGAAAACTCTAAATCAGTTGTTGTAACCCTTCTCAATTATGAGTCACTGCCATGATTCCCTTAGGGGAGGAAGGAGGGAAGGACCAACCTTTTTATAGGTGAGGAGAAGCCTCAGAGACACAGACTAATGCAATGGCTCTGAAATCAGTGGCCACACCCCTTACTAGCTGTGGGACCTTTCTTGCAGGGATTTGGAACACCCTGGATGTGAAACCTAGCTTCACCACTTACAGCTCTGTGCCCTTGAACAAGTTCCCTAATTCTATAAACCTAGGTGCCTTCTTCTGTCAAATGGGGATAATAATAATACCTTTAGGGTGTGTTCAGAGCATTCAATTAGAAAATAAATGCAAGTGCTAAGAACAGTGCCAGAAATATAATAAGTGCTCAAAACTGGTAGCTACTACTATTATATTTCTAATCTGTAAAATGGGGATATTAACAGAATCTGCCTGGAGTTGGCTGAAAGGCTTAAACGAGATGAATGTAGTAATGTGATCAGTGCCTGGCGCAGTATGTGTCTTAGCTTGGGCTTAGCTTCTCATTTTGCCCTGAAAAAATACCACAGATTAAGTGGCAACAGAATTACACAACAGAAATTTGTTTTCTTACAGTTCTGGAGGCTGGAAAATCCAAGGTCTAGTTTCCAGCAGGATTCAATTCCTGGTGAGGACTCTGTTTCTGGCTTGCAGATGGTCACCTTCTCTCTGTGCCCTCATATGGCAAAGAGAGAAAGATACACACACACAGAGAGAGAGACAGAGACAGAGAGAGGCAGACAGAGACAGAAAGAGAGACAGAGGCAGAGCTAGAGACATAGTGTATGAGCTCTTTGGTGTTTTATGTCAACATTGTGTGACTGTGGCTTACTCCTTTTGGCACCCCAGCAGTTTTCTTAGAAGGTAGCATCCATCAAAGCCTTGGGAACTAGAGAATGAATGAATGGTCTGAACACGGGTTTAGCAGCTGCCTGGATCATCCAGATAAGACACGTCGTTTATTCACCTGCCGAGGTGTCCCTTCTCATGTCATTCTCCATTGGCCTCAAAAATGGCCATGACAGATGGCATCCATCCTCAGCAGCAAAACCTTCGGAAGGTTTCAAACTGACTTGACTGCGACCACCAACTGCCCTTCCCCCAGCTCCACATGACCGTGCTTATACACAAACCCACGCTCCAAGCTGATGGGGTGGGGGTAAGAGGAGCCAGCAGCAGCAAAGGTGATGATGTCTATAGCTCCTCGAGTGCTTAGTATGTATCAGCCTTGTACCAAATACACCTTATTTATGCAGTATGTTCTATAATTGTTCCCCTCTTGTAAAGGAGGAAACTGAGGATCATGTTGTCTTCCTGATGTCACACAGCAGGTAAGAAAAGGAGCTGGGATTTGGAACTAGTTTTGTATGGCTCCAAGGCTCATTCTGTTAACCAAAGGTCACAAACTGGAGGCCACAGGCCTAAAAGGCCACCAGCTATGTTTTGTTTGACCTGCAGTGGGGTTTTTAAAAATTTTTTAATCAGAGGGAAAAATTTTTAAATGTCTATTTCTCCAAATGAAATATGTTTTTTTAGCTTCTCTTGGAAATAATCAGATCTGGTAACTAGAGCCCACATTCCTGCTTGGCAGAGCTGAATAGCGGCTGCTCCCATGAATGGGGCACTCCCTCTACACTTTGCCCCAAGCCCACCACTCCTTTTTGTTATACCCCAGCCCATTTTTGCTCATTTGTTTTCCTTTTCTAGCCCCTCTGTGCAACCTCTATGCTTGCGACGTCTGTATCACCCACTAAGCCAGACCCCCCTCTTGGAACTGAGATTGTCCCTCCCACAGGGAAGATAACATGGCAGCATCTGGATGATGGGGATAATAATAATGTATTGATGTTCCACATTTTACATAGTACTCCTGCATCCATTATCTTACTTAATCTTCAAAACAATAAACACTTCCTGGGTAACTGATCTGGGCCAAGGCCTGTTGCCAAGTACAGGAGAGGCAAAGAGAAATACAGCCTGGTGTCAGCCTCCCCAAAATTCACAGCCTTGCAAGAGAGACAAACCACCAAAACGGCAGGCCGGTATGATCACAGAAGACATCCGTACCCAGCAAAGGGAGATCCAGAGAGGCTGGCTGCCCAGGGAAGCTGAAAGGGCTTCATGGAGTTGATATTCCTGCTGCATCCCGAGGGATGAACAGGACTGGGCAATGAGAAGGGGTGAACAAAACTCCCAGCAAAGGAACAGCGATGACAAGAAGCCAACGCTCCTCATTTTCAAGTCATGAGTTACTCGTAGGACAAAGGCCAAAATCCCAAAGGACATGGCCCCGCCCACCTCTCAAAATTCTTCTCAAACCCTCCCCCTGCTCATACCCTCCAGCCACACTTGCTTCCACCTGACCTAGGGACTTTGCACGTGACGCTTCCCCGTCTGGGATGTCTTCTCCTACTCTGTCATCCTTCAGATCTCATCATAATCATCACCGTCTCTGGAAGGTTTACCCTGGTGCCTCTGACTAAATCACGTCCCTCCTCAAACTCAGAAATTTCCCTTCATGGCATGTGTCATAGTTTATAATCACATATTTGAGGCACTGTTTCATTAATGTCCATTTCCCTCGTGAAAAGACTGAAATATTGGTCCTAATTCTTTAACTCTCCCTGTGTCTGCATCCTTTGTTATGTGATTTTGCCTCCCCTGACTTGGGGCTCAGCCACATGACCTATTTTGGTAAATGGAGGGAAGTGATGGTGACTCAGTTTCGAGCCTAGACCTTGAGGTATTTGGTGCTTCTGCCATCAGCATGCAAAGAATGTGCCCAGCTATTCCACTGGCACAAGGAGGATGGGAGTCATGAGGACTGGACCCAGACTTGACCTGCAACTTAGAACAGCCCTGAGGAGCCCAGCTAGATCAGCCAAACTTGAAGCCAACACATAGATACAGAGGCATAGCAAAATAAATGCTTATTGCTGCATGCCACTGAAATGTTAGAGCTGTCTATTACACTGCACTAGTAGGCTGATACACCCTACTCTATGCTAAGCTCCATTGAAGCATAAATCACATTTTTGTTCAACATTGCATCCTTACCACATAACAATAGTGGACCCTTAATAAGTATCGATATTTGCTAAATGGATGGATGATTAGCGGACCAAGTCACATCAGCAGCGAGAGAGACCTGAACTGCCGGGGGGCTTTCAACAAAACACAGCACACCTCCGGTCAGCCAGCGGGGCCCAAGCTTCTCGCAGATAAGCAGGGAAGAATTGGGTAGATAGAGACTCTCTCTGTGCCTGCTCTTCTCCAAGCCCTCTTCCTCCAGAATTTCAAGGCTTGGAGAAGAGGCTTACAGCAGAATGAGTGCTCGTACCCTTAGAAGATTAAGACATCCCTGCCATCATCAGAATCTATTCATCACTCAGCAGCCTGAGTCTGACTTGGTACCTACAAATTATCTCCCAAGCTGCTTGTCTTCATTTGGATCAACTCCGAGAGACCACGAGTAAATGGATGATGACGATGACTGTCTTTAATAAAAATACTAATAAGTGTGGGCTAGCCCCCTGTGTTCCACCAGGTTATCTACTTTAATTCCTTGCCATAATTAAGTGAGCTTTGTCCTATTTTACAGATGAGAAATCTGAGCTTCAGAGAGGTTTGTTAGCTTACCCCAGAGCACACAGCTAGCAAAGATCTGGAAGAATTCCAAACGGAGTGGTCCATGTCCCTAACCACTGAGATGCGCTGCCTCGGCAATGATTCAGGAGCCCCAAGACAGCCCCAGCTCCAGCCCACATGATCTATCCCACCCATGTGGGCTCAGGCAAGGCTCTTCCTCTCTGTGAGCGTGGTTTCCTTCTCTGTTAAGAAGTCTGAAGGACTTCCCCAATGTGGCTGCCCTTGGCCTGCGGTCTGAAGTACCCTTCCTTCACCTACCCCAGCTGTCTTCCCCCGAGAGCATCCTGTTAGGACGAGCAGGACCCCACATTCTCAGACACTGCGGCTGGCAACTGGCACAGCTCTTCCTGGAGACAGATGGGCAGTGTGTTATCAAAAGCCTTAAAAATACTCCTAGCGTTTCCCCGAGAGAAGGATCAAAAGTAAGAGCACAAATGCTCACGGGCCTGAACGTTCACGTCAGCATTATTTACGATCAGGGAAACCCAGAAACCACCTAGGTATCCATTCATAGTGGATTGGTTAAACAAACTGCGGCATGTCACTCAGCAGGAATATCACACAGCCTTTAAAAACTGAAAAATGGCTCGTTTGCAATGCTATTCTTTACAGCATTTTTTGAAAGGGTAAATAGTAAGGGAAATATCCAAATATCTATCAATAGTGACTGGTTAAATAAATTACAGCGTATTCATATAATGGGTTACTATAGCATGACAAAATGAAAAGAGGAAGTTCTGCATACACTTGCTGTAGAAAGTTCTCTCAGAAACATTGTTCAGTGAAAAAGCAGGGTTTATAGCGTGGAGCAATGATTATAGTGTGCAACCTTTTGCAGAGAAATAAAACCCTATATGCATACCACCTTGTATCATTGCAAGGAGACTCTGGAAAGAGATCCAAGAAATGAGCGAGAGTTTTTGGTGAGAGTAGTCAGAAGGGGGACAGGAATGAACAAAAGCTCCTCACCGTAAACCTTCTTATTTTTTAACCATGTGAATGAATTACTTAGTTGCAAAATTAAATATTTGAAATTCTAAATTGTGTTTTAGAAGTATATTTAACCACGTGTGGAAACACTTATACTATATTGTTAAAGAGCAGAAGCAGTTTGCAGTAGAGAATGTTTGACCTTGAGCAAGTCTTATGTCTCTGAGCCCCAACTTTCTTATCTATAAAATGGCAAAAAGGATACCCACCTCACAAGGCTATGGTGAGGTTAAAATGAAATCAGAGGAAGTAAGACGTGTTAGCAAAACACACAGTTGATACTAAATAACTACAGCTACTAATGATCTCATAAAAACAGCACTGGGCTTATGTGTTGTTAAACAGGGCTGTCTCTTGGTGGTGGATGCAGGTGGTTTTTATTTTCTTCCTTGTTCTTTTCTAGATTTTTCAATTTTGCCATAAAGAACATACATTCCTTTAAGAGAACAATGGAAATATTATTTGCAAGGTGACAGAAAACAATATTTAAAGTATTTTTCATAGCCCTCCCCAGCCCTGGGGAGGTTACTAGAAGGTTCCAGAGGGGGTCTGTGCAGGTGGATCAGCAGGGCATGGATGGCACTTACTGGGAAAGCTCTGAACTGTGGGGTCACAGGCAACTGAAGGGACCACCTAACAGTTCATCTAGCGGGAAGCCCCACAGGTGAGGATGCAGAGCCCAGAAGGTGAGGACACTGCCCCAGCTTGGAATTTTGCCATTTGCCGCAAACATGGGTGGACTTGGAGGGTATTGTGCTAAGTGAAATAAGTCAGACAGAGAAAATACAAACAACAAACTAATGAATATAACAAAAAAGAAGCAGACTCACAGATATAGGAAACAAACTAGTGGCTACCAGTGGGGAGAGGGAAGGGAGGACAGGAAAAATAATGTGTAGGGGATTAAGAGGTACAAACTATTATGCTAAAAATAAATAGGCTACAAGGATATATTGTACAATAAGGGGAATACAGCCAATATTTTTAATAACTATAAATGGAGTATAACTTAAAAATTGTGAATCATTATACTGTACACCTGTAGCTTACACAATATCGTACATTATTTATACTTTGATTAAAAATATGATTTAAAAAAAATGTACCTTCAGACCCTAAACATACAAAAATTGTTATCACCAACCCTTGGTGATTGTTATCACCAATCCCATTTACAGCTTAAGAAACTGCTGTAAAGAGTAGCTAACCAACTTAGCCAAGAGTGCAGAGTGGGTAAGGAAGAGAGCCAGGATTTAAACCCCGTCGGTTTACCCCTAGAACATGTGTTCATAATCTCTATGCTCTGCTATGGACAATGCTCATTGGTGGTCAGGCTTTATGATGAAAACTGATTTTGGTTTGGGTAGGAATCAAACATCACTTGATGACAGATAGATAGATAGAAGATAGATAGATAGACAGACAGACATCAGTCTGATGAACAAAACAAGGTATAAAATCCAGATATCATAACTGTGGTTAAACCCAAGTACCACAGGGTGTAGAGAAACCAGTTGCCTTGTGAGTACCAACTGGGAATACGGAGGCAGTTTGAACTTCAGGACAAGAATCAGACATTCTCCATCAGAACCATCCTCAAAATGCTGCCAAATACTCATCCCAGCCAGTGGCCAGATGTTCGTTGCACTTTGGGGTAACCCGTGCTAACTTTGCCATCTCTGACTGTGAAAACCTATAATCCTAGGGTCTTTCGAGGAGACTGCTTCCTAAAGAAATCCCCATTTGGGGCGTGAAATCTTGGTCTATTTGTTAAAATATGGGTATCATTGGTTTGTGTTTTGTTCCAAATGTCCTTTAAATAAAACACGGCCCCGGGTCTCTAATCCCTCCCTTTGCAGCCAGATCTTGGGAAATGTATATGTGCATTTCAGGTGGCCCTCTGTGGCTTGAGGGTGGTGGTCTGGCAGTCCCTGGCTATTGAAGATCGAGGTCTTGGTCTCATGTCCTTACCCTCCCTCTCCCGTGTCTCCCATTTCACTTGGAGGGAATCCTCTCAGTGTGAGCTCGTCAGCAGCCGTCATGGTCACTGGGCAGGTTTTCCACTTCATTTCTTAGCCTGTTAAGTTTAATATCCCTATGCTTGGTGAAATAGAGGGAATGGCTTCTCCCTGTGGCTGGAACAGTGGTTTTAATCTTCTCTCAGAGATTCTACCAAGATACATACGGTTCACATGTATTCACTGCACGGAGTAGATTCCTGGATCAGCTAGCATGGCTTAAATGTGAGGCACTGTCACAGCAGAGAAGCTTTTCCTAATCACTGACTTCCTGAGTGCCTTTCATGGCAGAATACCACCCAGCTCCCTCCATCCACACTGGGAATCAAGAAATCAAGGCATTATCCTTGACCCTCCTCCTTCTCCCTGCCCCCTGCGGTGCATCCACCATCAAGTCCTATTGGTATATCCTCTAAAATATATCTCAATCTATGCATGTGCCTCCATCTGTACCACACCCCCTAGCCACCATCAGCTCCTACCTGAACTGCTGCAAACAGCTTCTAACTGGTCCCCTGCTTCTACTTCTGCTCCCATCTGATCCATTCCACAGAGCACAACCTGAGGAGCTTTTTAAATTATAAACTGGTTCATGTAATACTCCTCCCCTGCTTAAGCTTTTCAGTGGTTCCCCACACACTTAGAATCAAGTTCAAGTTTCCTACTATGATCAGCAAGGCCCTGTGTGATCTGGGACTGCACAGCTATCCAACTTCCACAGCTGCCATTTGCCCTGTGTGCATTCCAGTCCAGCCATGCTCTCTGCTGGAGTTCTCCCAGAAGCAGACCTTGAGACAAGGATTCGGTTCAAGGAGATAATTTGAGAGATACTCCCGGAAGCACTGTGAGAGAGTGGGAAACGTGTAACGGTGCATTACTGAGGGGATCACTTCTGTGGACAGTAGGGGCTCAGCTCTCCTGGGGACCCTCTGTGTAGACATGCCTCAGAGTGGTCTCAGCACAGAGTGAGGAAGCTGGGGAATTTACCACCCCTCACTGTTGACCATAATTCTGGGGACATTAATTCCCAGTGCTCTGGCAGAGTGTCCATTTGGGCCTGGGAACACTCTTTTTCTTTCTTTTTTTTTTTCTTAGCTCTCCTTTTATTTTTTTTTATTTACTTTTTTCACATCTTTATTAGAGTATAATTGCTTTACAACGGTGTGTTAATTTCTGCTTTATAACAAAGTGAATCAGTTATACATATACATTTGTTCCCATATCTCCTCCCTCTTGCATCTCCCCCCCTCCCCCCCTCCCTATCCCACCCCTTTAGGTGGTCACAAAGCACCAAGCTGATTTCCCTGTGCCATGCAGCTGCTTCCCACTAGCTATCTATTTTACGTTTGGTAGTGTAAATATGTCCATGCCACTCTCTCACTTCATGGGCCTGGGAACACGCTTAAGCAAGAAGACACAGGGCCATGCCTGCCTGGATAGACTGAGGGATCTGGCTGGAAAACCGTCAGCATTGGGTTCTGCAGGACTACTCAGTGTGTTGTTCCCAGACCAGCTACCAGCCACAAAATGTAACCAGTCTGTGATAAGATGAGGCGCTTGGGCCAGAATGTCGATCAACTACACCACTGAGCATGCTGCTGGGTTCCACTGACATTTTCTTCAGAGCCAGACTCTCTCGATGAAGGAAGCAGTGCATTACCGTACACTCTGGTGCAAGCTTCTTCCGACGTTGTAGCCTGGCAGCGTCAGAGACCAGTGCTTTGAATAGCCCCGTATATTACCCTCCATCTGCCGCTAGAACACCCTGAGCATAGTCCCACCACATGATCTCTATCTTTGCCGTTCCCACTACCTGAGATTATTTTCTCCCAGCTCCTTCCCAGCCTTCTTACGGTTTATGTGGTTCCACCTCAGGGAGGCCTTCCTGACTCCCCATGTAACATATCCACCAACACGGTATCGTTTGTCAGTGCACCTATGTATTTTCTTCAAGGGGCTAATCATACATACTTATTCTATGCGTTTGCTGGTTAGCACACTGTCAATCTCCCCACTTGAATATATGTTTCATGGGGGCAGGAAACTGGCCTTTTGCCATCACATCACCAGCACCAAGCACAGAGTTAACCTTCAATAAACACAGAATGGGTGAATGAATGAAAATCCATTGCAGCTTCCTTAGGGAATGTCCTCCTTCTGTCAGAAGGTGCTTAGTGCCGACGTGCCCTCCCCTTGGTGTCAAGAGGGAACACAGCTCCGCCATGCTCACCATTGAGCTCCCATGATTGCAGCTTAGCCACATCTTGATAACAGTGCTCCAGAGTCCAACCTCCCAAGACAAAGACTCTTCTCCATTCCCGAAATGCTGTGTACCAACCCCTCTGGAGCCACCCACCCGTGTGGCTAAGAGCCCTGGCTTGAAATCAGACACACATAGCTTCAACCCCGAGCCCTGCCACTCACCTATTGAGAGACCTTGGGCATATGGCTTCATCCCTGTGAGCCCGAATTTTCTCATCAGGGTCCCTGTAAGGGTTAAAGTAGACCACTTGTATAGAGCAGGGTTTCTTGACCTGGGCACTAGTGACATCTTAAGCTGGGTAATTCTTTGTTAGGGTTAGGAGTGGGCGTGCTGTCCTGTGCATTGTGAGATGTATATCAGCATCCTTGGTCTCAACACATTAGATGCCAGTAGCAATGCCCCTCAGCTCCACGGGAAAACCAAAAATGTCTCCTGACATTTTCAAATGTCCCCTGGGAGCAAAACCACTGCCAGTTGATAGCCACTAGTGTGTCTTTAACAGAATGCCTGAGAAGCTTATTACACTATGTACCTCAGTTTCCTTACCTATAAGATAGGCATAATAATGGTGCCTAATTCATAGACTGGTGTGAGGAGTGAGATAATACATATAAAGTGTCTAGCAGAACACCTTGTAGGTGCTAGTGCTTTTAAAACTAAAAGCTACTACATGAGGTGATGGTTGTGTTAGTTAACTTGATTGTGGTAACCATTTCACAACATTTATGTATATTAAATCGTCACATTGTATACCTTTGAAAAAATCATATTGTACAACCTAAATATATACAATTTTTATTTGTCCATCAGAGCTCAGTGAAGCTGGGGAAGTAACAGAAATAAAAACATGCTATCTTTCATAAGGAGAAACAAGTAAAACAAAAAGCTATTTTTATCATTAAAACTATAATTGGTTGCAATTACTGCTATTTGTATTAGAGCCCCCCTTTAATCACTGTTCTGAGTTCAGTCCAATCACCCACATAGTTTAGTTTTCCCAGAAAGCCTTATTGGTCACACTGCATCCCCCAGAACTAGAGCCCTTTTCCTAATCCCCAGCTACCCTGGAGCTCTCCAGATATCAAGGTACCCGCTCACCTTCTAAAGCCAGTATGGCTGGCTCTGTTGGGAGCCTCATGGCTATGTCCTACTCACCTGTGGGGCATTTAGTTATCTTATCGTGGCCACCTAGAGCTGGCAACTTCAACTGAGTCAGAATATTAAAGATTGTTGGTTGAGCTTCCAGAATACCATGATTTTCCTGTCCATTTGAACTTTCTTCATTAGTAAGGCCTACATTGGGCTTCATACCCAGCTTTTGATTAGAGTATTTTAAAAGACATTGAAGTAAATGAGGTCAGTGAAGAATTTGAGGATGCTGAGCTCTCCTTTACATTTTCCTAGGGACCCAAAGAATGAGACATGGACTCCTAATAAAGCAAGAGACTGTGGTCAGCCATAAGAAAGAGTCACCAAGGAAATGTAGCTTTTAAAAGGAAAGGGAGAAAAATGGTGGCTCCCCATCCATGGACACCTCCAAGAAGAATTGGGTGTGTCAGATTTCCATGTGCTGAAGGAAAGGCTGGTACCACTGATCCTTGTAGGTCCTTCCCAATTCCGGGATTCTAAGCAGCATCCCTCCAATTACGCTGCTTCCCCCCACGTTCTGTGCATGGGCAGGACCACACTTCTAGCTATCCAGCCTGATCAGGCACCCAGCGCATCTCCTGTCTGGCCCCTGACTCAGCTGATCATTCTACAGAGTTGAAGCCCACCCTCAGGACCCTGGTTAGCTGCTGCCATGACCATAGAGGGGATAGGAATGACACGCCTCTCAAATACAAAATTCTAGATTCATCCATTCCACCAGGCAGCATCTCCTAAGTTCCTGTGCTGTGTCTGGTGTCTTGTAGTCATTAGAGTTTCCAGGATGAACCTTCTATTAATGGTGTCTTCAGAGATTTCATAACTTAGTAGATTTAGAGATTTCACTGTTTACATGCCAATTTATGTGACTACGAGTGTATAAATGTATTTTTATTTTAATCATTCCTGGTGGAAAGCTTCCTAAGATTCTTACAGATGTCACTATCTCACAGTCTACATTTTTCCTGGAACTCCAAGGCTGTGATTGCGAGCCCCAAGTGCTCTGTGGCTCTGTGATACAGAGCAGCTCTCCACAGTCCTGAGTGTGGTTTTTATTGTATTCTTATTGTTCCTTTCTCTTTCTCTTTCACTGTCCTCTGTCACTCACGAGCAGCAAGATTCTGCCTGCTCTTAACAAACCATGATATTCAGCAAGCACACGTAATGGGGCAACAGCTTGATAGCAATTCTTCCTCATCTTCTGACCCTCCAGATACACTCCTCTATCCATGAACTCTGGACAGTGGGTACTATAGTTATGCCCATTCTATAGATGAAGAATTGAGTCTCAGATAGGTTAAGTAACTTGCCTGAAGTCACAGTAGCAGAGCCGGAACTCAAACTCAGACTGACTGATTTCCAAGTTCGAATCCCTATCCACTCTGCTATACTGCCGGGAGCTTGTCACCTTAGCTGGAATGATCGGAGAGCTGTGTGGCTCTATCCAAATGTAGATGGTTATGAGCTTTAAAATAACCATGACTGGATACCCCTCAGGTATTTCCTGAGCATGTAGTGTCATCAGGGATATGAAAGAGCATATCAGGTCCTTGACAGGCTCACAGTCTGCCTGGGAACACGGGCAGGAAGCAGCAAGAGGACATCACCAGACAGCCCATAAGGAATGTGTTGGGAGGGTCCAGAATAAATGGTTCAGCAGACCAACCTCAACCCAAGACTCCGCTTTCCACCAGAGATGCGCTGTCAGCCCGGAATCAGAACACCTTAAAGAGCAGTGGGAGGGATGAGCTCGCCAGCAGGGACAGGGGTCAGAGGCGCTGTGCCGTGTAGAGACAGGCTATATGGCTCCAAAGACCCTTGCATCCATTCCCTAAATCTTGGTTGAACATTTACGACATGCAAGGCACTGTGCTAGGCTGAATGAAACAGGCAAGGCCTTGGGAAGCTTGCATTCTCGCTGGGGAGGCAGCCAACAATTAAACAAACCAGAGAATTAGAGACAGTGAGAAGCAGATGGGAAAGGCGCTACTTCAGGTGGGAGGGAGAGGTGAGTGACAATCTTTCCAGAGATGTAGCATGTAAGTTAGGACATAAGAGGATGAGGAGGGGCCATACAAAGAGCGTTCCAAGGATATGGAAGAGTGCGTGAGAAGGCTCTGAGGCCCCCAGTGGCCCATGTGGATGAAAGCTATCTTGCCCCCCAGCAGGCTTTGCAGGTGGAGCTGTCGAAAAGAAAGAAACACTGACAAGAGGGCTCATGGGGAGTGATTAGGCAGCTGTCCCTTGAGCAGCTTTGTTGTTAAGACCTGAGAAGGGAAGATGGAAGGATGACCTGCTACAACTGGGCGACTCTAAATATTTGATGATAAATGCTGATATAATAACTGATAACGATGATGATAAAAATGATCGAGACCAGGCCATCAGGGGGCAATGCTGCCCCTGGCATTGTGTATGTGGCCTTTTTCAGCCTCAAATAAAGGACAAAGTAGAGAGCAGTGTACTTCATTCTTTCTGCTGCCTGTGACACACCTGAGAAGCCCAGGGACCAGTCTCACTGCCCAGAGCCAGCTGGTCCCTCGTGTATGAAGGCATTCCTGCTGCTGCCAAGTCCCTGCTGGGATCCAGGCACCATGATGCTCACAGGCTTCCCTGTTGCTAGAGAAACATGCTGCCGTCGAGCCCTTGTGGCTGGTGGTTAACATATCTGGTTTCCCCCTTAACTGTGAACACCTTGAGGACAGAGCCAGGTCTTAACCATCCTTATGTTCCCGGCACCTCCCCGGCCGTCTGGTGCACAGTACATGCTCAGTAACTATCGGCTGGAAGGAGGGAGGGAAAGATGGAGGAATGGATGGATAGAGACTAGATCAGTTGCCCACCTCCAGTCAGGGCTAGGTACTTCACAGCTGTTCAGTAAATAGCTAAACGATGTGCACAAGAAAATGGCAGATCTCAATAAAATATTCATTGTTGCTGGTGTTGGTTGGATTTAGACCTTGAACAACTGTTTCTATAAGATACTGATTCTGTATATCCCAGAATGCCTCCTCTGACATTCACATCAAATAAAAGCACATTGTAGTATAGTGCAAAGGCAAAAAGCATAAGGACCACAGCCGGAGACCAGGTTCTGCCACTTACCAGGTTTGTGATTCTGGGCATATTTTCATAAGTCTCTGTTTCTTACCAGGGAGAGTGGGGACAAGTGTGCCCACCGCAGAGAAGTATGGTAAGCATAAAATTGGATACTGGTTTTGAAAGCGCTTTGGGGGTTTTTGTTTATTTTTTGTTTTATCAAATAAATATGCATTTATTGAGTATCTGCTGAATATTCATCACTGAGTGAGTGCTGGAGAGAAAGATACAAGACAGTGACTGCCCTGGGGGACCCCACAGTCCAGCAGTTAAGACAGACCCCGGAATGGGAATCCCTAATTTTATGTGTCAGCTTGGCTGGGCCATGGAGCCCAGGTATTTGGTCAAACATTATTCTGGAGGTTTCTGTGATGGTGTTTTTTGGATGAGATTAATACTTAAATCAGTGGACTTTGAGTAAAAGAAGATTGCTCTCCATAATGCGGATGGGCCTCATCCATTCAGCTGAAGGCCTGAATAGAACAAAGACTGACCTCCCCCAGAGGCAAAGGAATTCTGCCAGCAGAGGCCTTTGGACTTGAACTGCAACTCTTCTCTAAGTCTCCAGCATTCCAGCTTACCCCATCAGATTTTGGACTTGACAAGACTCCATAATCATGTGAACCAATTCCTTAAAAAAAAAAAAAAAAAATATATATATATATATATATGGTATAAATATATATATATAGGGTATAAATATATATATAGGGTATAAATATATATATAGGGTATAAATATATATATATATATATATATATATATACCCGAAGAAGAGTCCTTATGGACCTGGTGCATCCAGCAGCAATTGCTCCATCTGGAGGAGTGTAAAGAAAGGGCTTGGATATTGGAGCAGGGTCCTAGAGACTAATTTTCTGTTAAGAGACAAGAAAAGCTCTCCCAAGCATCACTCAACAGGTTCCTGCCCACTCCCTCCATTTCCTTAGTAGTTGTATGGATTTTGATCTGATCCTCTATCCTTCTCTTTCCCGGGCCTTTCCAACCTGTCGTCTAGTTCGAGTGCCCAGCTGTGTGACCTAGGCAAATTCTCTAACTTCTCTGAGCCTCAGCTTACTCCTTGCTAAAAGCCTATTTCATGAGGTCTAGAAGGCACCTTGTACACTGAAGGACCCTATATTTCTTGATTATTATTAAAGTATCAAGTAGATTCATGCCCTAAGGAATATCAGTGAGTTTCTTCAGATTTCTGTCCAAGGAGGTAATGGGAAATGGGTTGACATTACAGCATGCAGTATTTGAGTTAGCTGTAAGACAAATATTTAACAAATTTGAACAATCAGATTGTGTTATAGAAGATTGTGGAATCTTATATTCTGGAGTTTCATTAAAAACAGAGAAGCTGACTTTTTCTTCCCTCTTTGTTTCCTGGTGCGCGAGGAGAGGGGATTAAGAGCGCTGCTTAAAGGAACTCCAGAGACGGGCGCAAGCCGCGGCTAAAAGCGCGGACCCCAGAGACGGGCATGAGACGGTAAGGCTGCTGCTGCTGCCACCAAGAAGCCTGTGTGCGAGCACAGGTCACTATCCACACCCCGCTTCCGGGGAGCCTGTGCAGCCCACTACTGCCAGGGTCCCGGGATCCAGGGACAACTTCCCCAGGAGAACGCACGGCGCGCCTCAGGCTGGTGCAACGTCACGCCGGCCTCTGCCGCCGCAGGCTCACCCGCATCCGTACCCCTCCCTCCCCCGGCCTGAGTGAGCCCCCGAATCAGCTGCTCCTTTAACCCCGTCCTGTCTGAGCGAAGAACAGACGCCCTCCGGCGACCTACACGCAGAGGCAGGGCCAAATCCAAAGCTGAGCCCCTGGGAGCTGTGAGAACAAAGAAGAGAAAGGGAAATCTCTCCCAGCAGCCTCAGGAGCAGTGGATTAAAGCTCCACAATCAACTTGATGTACCCTGCATCTGTTGGAATACAGGAATAGACAACGAATCATCCCAAATTGAGGAGGTGGACTTTGAGAGCAAGATTTATGATTTTTTCCGCTTTTCCTCTTTTTCTGCATGTATGTGTAAGCTTCTGTGTGAGATTTTGTCTGTATAGCTTTGCTTCCGCCATTTGTCCTAGGGTTCTATCCGTCCTTTTATTTTTTTTATCTTTTTAAAAAAATTTTTTTCTTAACAATTATTTTTTATTTTAATTATTTTATTTTATTTTATCTTCCTTTCTTTCTTTCTTTCTTTCTTTCTTTCTTCCTTCCTTCCTTCCTTCCTTCACTTCCTTCCTTCCTCCCTCCTTTCTTTCTTTCTTTTTTTCTTTCTTTCTTTCTACTTTTTCTCCCTTTTATTCTGAGCCGTGTGGATGAAAGGCTCTTGGTGCTGCAGCCGGGAGTCAGTGCTGTGCCTCTGAGGTGGGAGAGCCAACTTCAGGACACTGGTCCACAAGAGACCTCCCAGCTCCACATAATATCAAATGGCAAAAATCTCCCAGAGATCTCCATCTCAACACCAGCACCCAGCTTCACTCACTGACCAGAAAGCTACAGTGCTGGACACCCTATGCCAAACAACTAGCAAGACAGGAACACAACCCCACCCTTTAGCAGAGAGGCTGCCTAAAATCATAATAAGGCCACAGACACCCCAAAACACACCACCAGACGTGGACCTGCCCACCAGAAAGACAAGATCCAGCCTCATCCACCAGAACACAGGCACTAGACCCCTCCACCAGGAAGCCTACACAACCCACTGAACCAACTTTAGCCACTGGGGACAGACACCAAAAACAACGGGAATTATGAACCTGCAGCCTGTGAAAAGGAGACCCCAAACACAGTAAGATAAGCAAAATGAGAAGACAGAAAAACACACAGCAGATGAAGGAGCAAGATAAAAACCCACCAGACCTAACAAATGAAGAGGAAATAGGCAATCTACCTGAAAAAGAATTCAGAATAATGATAGTAAAGGTGATCCAAAATCTTGGAAATAGAATAGAGAAAATGCAAGAAACATTTAACAAGGACATAGAAGAACTAAAGATGAAACAAGCAACAATGAACAACACAATAAATGAAATTAAAAATACTCTAGATGTGATCAATAGCAGAATAACTGAGGCAGAAGAACGGATATGTGACCTGGAAGATAAAATAGTGGAAATAACTACAGCAGAGCACAATAAAGAAAAAAGAATGAAAAGAACTGAGGACAGTCTCAGAGACCTCTGGGACAACATTAAATGCACCAACATTCGAATTGTAGGGTTTCCAGAAGAAGAAGAGAAAAAGAAAGGGACTGAGAAAATATTTGAAGAGATTATAGTTGAAAACTTCCCTAATATGAGAAAGGAAATAGTTAATCAAGTCCAGGAAGCACAGAGAGTCCCATACAGGATAAATCCAAGGAGAAATACACCAAGACACATATTAATCAAACTGTCAAAAATTAAATACAAAGAAAACATATTAAAAGCACCAAGGGAAAAACAACAAATAACACACAAGGGAATCCCCATAAGGTTAACAGCTGACCTTTCAGCAGAAACTCTGCAAGCCAGAAGGGACTGGCAGGACATATTTAAATTGATGAAGGAGAAAAACCTGCAACCAAGATTACTCTACCCAGCAAGGATCTCATTCAGATTTGATGGAGAAATTAAAACATTTACAGACAAGCAAAAGCTGAGACACTTCAGTACCACCAAACCAGCTTTACAATAAATTCTAAAGGATCTTCTCTAGGCAAGAAACACAAGAGAAGGAAAAGACCTACAATAACGAACCCAAAACAATTAAGAAAATGGGAATAGGAACATACATATTGATAATTACCTTAAATGTAAATGGATTAAATGGTCCCACCAAAAGACACAGATTGGCTGAATGGATACAAAAACAAGACCCATATATATGCTGTTTACAAGAGACCCACTTCAGACCTACAGACACATACAGACTGAAAGTAAGGGGATGGAAAAAGATATTCCATGCAAATGGAAACCAAAAGAAAGTTGGAGTAGCAATTCTCATATCACACAAAATAGACTTTAAAATGAAGACTATAAGAAGAGACAAAGAAGGACACTACATAATGATCAAGGGATCAATCCAAGAAGATATAACAATTGTAAATATTTATGCACCCAACATAGGAGCACCTCAATACATAAGGCAAATACTAACAGCCATAAAAGGGGAAATCAACAGTAACACATTCATAGTAGGGGACTTTAACACACTTTCACCCATGGACAGATCATCCAAAATGAAAATAAATAAGGAAACACAAGCTTTAAATGATACATTAAACAAGATGGACTTAATTGATATTTATAGGACATTCCATCCAAAAACAACAGAATACACATTTTTCTCAAGTGCTCAAGGAACATTCTCCAGGATAGATCATACCTTGGGTCACAAATCAAGCTTTGGTAAATTTAAGAAAATTGAAATTGTATCAAGTATCTTTTCCGACCACAATGCTATGAGACTGGATATCAATTACAGGAAAAGATCTGTAAAAAATACAAACACATGGAGGCTAAACAATACACCACTTAATAACAAAGTGATCACTGAAGAAATCAAAGAGGAAATTAAAAATACCTAGAAACAAATGACAATGGAGACACGATGACCCAAAATCTATGGGATGCAGCAAAAGCAGTTCTAAGAGGGAAGTTTATAGCAATACAATCCTACCTTAAGAAACAGGAAACATCTCGAATAAACAACCTAACCTCGCACCTAAAGCAATTAGAGAAAGAAGAACAAAAAGTCCCCAAAGTTAGCAGAAGGAAAGAAATCATAAAAATTAGATTGGAAATAAATGAGAAAGAAATGAAGGAAATGATAGCAAAGATCAATAAAACTAAAAGCTGGTTCTCTGAGAAGATAAACAAAATTGATAAACCATTAGCCAGACTCATCAAGAAAATAAGGGAGAAGACTCAGATCAATAGAATTAGAAATGAAAAAGGAGAAGTAACAACTGACACTGCAGAAATACAAAAGATCATGAGAAATTACTACAAGCAACTCCATGCCAATAAAATGGACAACCTGGAAGAAATGGACAAATTCTTAAAGAGGTATAACCTTCCAAGACTGAACCAGGAAGAAATAGAAAATATGAACAGACCAATCACAAGCACTGAAATTGAAACAGTGATTAAGAATCTTCCAACAAACAAAAGCCCAGGACCAGATGGCTTCACAGGCGAATTCTATCAAAATTTAGAGAAGAGCTAACACCTATCCTTCTCAAACTCTTCCAAAATATAGCAGAGGGAGGAACACTCCCAAACTCATTCTACAAGGCCACCATCAACCTGATACCAAAACCAGACAAGGATGTCACCAAGAAAGAAAACTACAGGCCAATATCACTGATGAACATAGATGCAAAAATCCTCAACAAAATACTGGCAAACAGAATCCAACAACACATTAAAAGGATCATACACCATGATTAAGTGGGGTTTATGCCAGGGATGCAAGGATACACAATGCAATATACACAAATCAATCAACGTGATACACTATATTAACAAATTGAAGGAGAAAAACTATATGATCATCTCAATAGATGCAGAGAAAGCTTTCAACAAAATTCAACACCCATTTATGATAAAAACCCTGCAGAAAGTAGGCATAGAGGGAACTTTCCTCAACGTAATAAAGGCCATATATGACAAACCCACAGACAACATCATCCTCAATGGTGAAAAACTGAAAGCATTTCCACTAAGATCAGGAACAAGACAAGGTTGCCCACTTTCACCACTCTTATTCAACATAGTTTTGGAAGTTTTAGCCACAGCAATCAAAGAAGAAAAGGAAATAAAAGGAATCCAAATCAGAAAAGAAGAAGTAAAGCTGCCACTGTTTGCAGATGACATGATACTATAAATAGAGAATCCTAAACATGCTACCAGAAAACTACTAGAGCTAATCAATGAATTTGGTAAAGTAGCAGGATACAAAATTAATGCACAGAAATCTCTGGCATTTCTATACACTAATGATGAAAAATTTGATAGTGAAATCAAGAAAACACTCCCATTTACCATTGCAACAAAAAGAATAAAATATCTAGGAATAAACCTACCTAAGGAGACAAAAGAACTGTATGCAGAAAATTATAAGACACTGATGAAAGAAATTAAAGATGATACAAATAGATGGAGAGATATACCATGTTCTTGGATTGGAAGAATCAATATTGTGAAAATGACTCTACTATCCAAAGCAATCTACAGATTCAATGCAATCCCTAACAAACTACTACTGGCATTTTTCACAGAACTAGAACAAAAACTTTCACAATTTGTATGCAAAAACAAAAGACCCCGAATAGCCAAAGCAATCTTGAGAACAAAAAATGGAGCTGGAGGAATCAGGCTCCCTGACTTCAGACTATACGACAAAGCTACAGTAATCAAGACAGTATGGTACTGGCACAAAAACAGAAAGAGAGATCAATGGAACAGGATAGAAAGCCCAGAGATAAACCCACGCACATATGGTCACCTTATCTTTGATAAAGGAGGCAGGAATGTACAGTGTAGAAAGGGCAGCCTCTTCAATAAGTGGTGCTGAGAAAACTGGACAGGTACGTGTAAAAGTATGAGATTAGATCACTCCCTAACACCATACACAAAAATAAGCTCAAAATGAATTAAAGACCTAAATGTAAGGCCAGAAACTATCAAACTCTTAGGGGAAAACATAGGAAGAACACTCTGTGACATAAATCACAGCAAGATCCTTTTTGACCTACCTCCTAGAGAAATGGAAATAAAAACAAAAATAAACAAATAGGACCTAATGAAACTTCAAAGCTTTTGCACAGCAAAGGAAACCATAAACAAGACCAAAAGACAACCCTCAGAATGGGAGAAAATATTTGCAAATGAAGCAACTTACAAAGGATTAATCTCCAAAATTTACAAGCAGCTCATGCAATTCAATAACAAAAAAACAAACAACCCAATCCAAAAATGGGCAGAAGACCTAAATAGACATTTCTCCAAAGAAGATATACAGACTTCCAACAAACACATGAAAGAATGCTCAACGTCATTAATGATTAGGGAAATGCAAATCAGAACTACAATGAAATATCATCTCACACCAGTCAGAATGGCCATCATCAAAAAATCTAGAAACAATAAGTGCTGGAGAGGGTGTGGAGAAAAGGGAACACTCCTGCACTGCTGGTGGGAATGTGAATTGGTACAGCCACTATGGAGAACAGTATGGAGGTTCCTTAAAAACTACAAATAGAACTACCATATGACCCAGCAATCCCACTACTGGGCATATACCGTGAGAAAACCATAATTCAAAAAGAGTCATGTACCAAAATGTTCACTGCAGCTCTCTTTACAATCGCCCGGAGATGGAAACAACCTAAGTGTCCATCATCGGATGAATGGATAAAGAAGATGTGGCACATATATACAATGGAATATTACTCAGCCATAAAAAGAAATGAAATTGAGCTAGTTGTAATGAGGTGGATGGACCTGGAGTCTGTCATACAGAGTGAAGTAAGTCAGAAAGAGAGAGACAGGTACCGTATGCTAACATATACATATGGAATTTAAGAAAAAATAAATGTCATGAAGAACCTAGGGGTAAGACAAGAATAAAGACACAGGCCTACTAGAGAATGGACTTGAGGATATGGGGAGGGGTAAGGGTAAGCTGTGATGAGGCGAGAGAGTGGCATGGACATATATACACTACCAAGCATAAGATAGCTAGCTAGTGGGAGGCAGCCGCATAGCACAGGGAGATCAGCTCGGTGCTTTGTGACCACAAAGGAGGGGTGGGATAGGGAGGGTGGGAGGGAGGGAGATGCAGGAGGGAGAAGATATGGTAACATATGTATACGTATAGTTGATTCACTTTGTTATAAAGCAGAAACTAACACACCATTGTAAAGCAATTATACTCCAATAAAGATGTAAAAAGAAAAAAGAAAAAAAAAAACAGAGAAGCTCCTGGGACATCAGCATGCAAAGGGCAAGAATGTAGAAAAAAATGGCATCTTGAGTCACTCCAAGGGCATAGTTGGATACAAAACCTAGATGTCTGGACCTAAAATTGGCATCAGAGGGAGGACAGGTGGGCTGGCTATTCTCTGGGATGGGAAAAGCATTGACCATGGAAGGATGTGAGTCCTCTGATCCACTCTCCCCACTAGACAGAAAAGCAGGAGGTAAAGGTGATGCATCTGCCTGGCCACAGGCCAGAGTCATCCTCAGACACCAGGGATGACCCTGCAGAAAGCCCTGTGTGGTCAGTAAATCTATAGAACCTGCCCACTAACTGAGGACCCATCACTAGCCTGATGCAGGCTGGGCCATTCAGGGGATGGCTCTCTACTTACCTGATGGACCCAGATTCTTTTTCAATAACCAGTTTTATTGTTCAAAGATGAAGGAGAATGCCCCGTGGACAGAAGAAACCAAATCCGTGCAGAATTCAAATGGCTGCTGCATCCGCTTCGAAGATTCAAAATATACCAGCATATACTCTTTCCCTCTTATGAGGAGCAAGCTACTAACTAGACTGCTCAAGGGGTGTTCCTTAAGTCTCAGGCTAAACTAAAGCCCAGACACACATTAGGGAATTGAAAAGTTCGTAAGTCTAGAGCCTCAAACTGGAGAATAAGAAAAACGAACCAGAATTGTAAAATGATGGAAAGGCAAGACACTCATGCAAGTATTCAGAGCCCAAAGTGGTATTGTGATAATATCAGGGGCCTCATGAGCCTGAGACCTGGGTTCAAATCCTGATTCTACCCCCTTATTAGTTTTGTCATCTTGTCTTTCCTTGCTTACCCTCTCTTTGCCTCACCATCTTTTTCTATCAGATCTAGTGATACCTACTCTCCAGGTATTTGAATCAAATCTAGTGACATCTACTCTTCTATTCTTCAACATTGTGAGCATTAAAGAATGGAGGATATCAGTAGCTAGTGTGCCTGACACATTGTGGGCTTTCAATAAACAGTCACAGTTAATGTTAATCCACCAGAAATGCTTCTTTAGGCTTGCATTAAAACACATAGAATAATTGTTTTGCAATCCAGACATACAGCAATGAGATTATAATCGAAGGAAAAACAGAGTGTGCACTATGTAGAAGCTCTAATTCCGTGCTACCATTTGGTTTAGAATTTAACGTTTTCATCTTTATTTTATGCCCAGTGCAGAAATGCCTCAAGTTTATTTACCAACTAGACGCTAATGTACATTCTAAGGGAAATTACCCTCACCAGGATCTGACTATGGTTGTAAAATTATAAATAACAAATCACTCAGTGAAAAAAAAACATTCTTTTTTGCTTTTAAATAAAGGTGAGAGAGATATTGGAGTTCATAAAATAAGTCAGCTCTGTGCTTTGCTCTCTTCAACATGTCACTAAAATCGAGGGTCCCCCTGTCTCCATCTATCTTAAACTGAACCGAGGCTCCCAGCTCCTGAAAATGAGACCACAAATGATCAATTACATCTTAGTGCATGAAGGCAAAGGTTAAATGTATTATTGCTCACCACAGGTCGACCCTAACTTCAGGATTAATGCCATAAACAAAAAAGGAAAAATATAATTAGACCTGTGAAGGTACCAACTTTAGTCTCCATAGAATTACAAAGGGAAATGGTGACCCCTACTGGTAGAAAGTAGAACAGCTAGCCCGCCTTGGGCACACGGAGGGAGGAAAGGACTTTTCAGATTCAGACTGAGGCCCACTGAGGATCTCTGTGAGAAGAAAAGGATTGGATCTTCTCGTGTAGGTTGGAACTGTTTTTGTATTTGCAAAACAGAGACTGAATGAGAGGGAGTGTTTCGGCCCAGGGTGTGAAGCCCGAAGGCAGGCTCCTTATGGACACAGATGGACTCTTCCGCCTCCGACTCTATCCTGTCTGCCAAGGCTGAGAGGAAGGCAGGCAGTGCCGCCGCCCACCAGCCCCTTCCCATACAAGCCCTGATCTCAAAGCCCAGAGCTCACTTTCCAGCTTAGATGTTCAAGGCCCCAATTGCAGATCCCATTATAAGGAGTCTCTTCACGGGCAACTGAGAGAGACGCATCATCCCTTAAAGTGCCCTGGAGAAGGGAAAATCCATAATCCATTGAGCCAGTCTCTGAACAATTGTGGAAGAGGATATAGAACAGGCAGAGTGGCCAAAGATGACAGTAGCCGTCACCAGGACCACTCAAAGAAACCACACGTGGGAGTACACGGGGCGGCTCACCCACGAGTCCTGGCTCTCTACTGTCTGGGCACAGACTGGAAGCATACTTTCTGGCCCACCTATGGCTGGATGGGACCTTGTAAATAGTTCCAGGCAGCTGTTTGAGCAGAAGTCAGAGCATTTAATCATGGGTGCAAAACCTTCCAGAGTTCTTTTATCCACAGTGAGCAGAGTTCCCCCCGTGCCCAATCTGCAAGCACCATGTACTATAGTAGAAAAATAAAACTTGAGATTTGGGGGTTGTTTGTTATGCAGCATAACTTAGTCCATTATAACTGACTCATCATCTAAGCTCACAGGTTGAGAACTTTCTACTCAGAAGAATGTTGACATTCAAAGAGGATTTGTGAGGCCATATCAGGCAAGCCAGGGCTTAGCTGCTTCTTGAATTGATTAGAACACAAGTCAGACTGGTGCTGCTTTTGGTTCGGAAGGGCACTTCCCTGCCTTTTGCACATCTTGGCACATGTAGAAAATGTTAATATGTGTATGGCACCCAGGGGTAAACTGAAGGAAAATTAGGAATATCTATATAGGATTTGGCGAAAACTTCATTTTCTTTTCTTAATGTTGTATAATTATAATATGCAAAGATTTAGGGAACATGTTTATTATTAAATTTGACAAACCCTCCCTTTAAAATCTTTTTTAATATTTTAATGGAGAAACTTGGGCTTGTTTTGGTGAATATAACTTTTTTTGTATTACATTTTATGCTTGAAATGGCCATACACAATTCCTGATAATGAGTTGTTAATGATTATTTCTTCAAAGTCTTGGTATTCGCCATCCATGAGAAAATTTGTATATGCACAGGTAGTGAGGAAATTTTTAGATTATCTTTACAACAATTCCAAAATTGTTAAAGTTATTCTTCTAGAATTGAATGGCTCTTTTGAATGTTGAAATTTCCTGTGACAATGCAAATGGTTTCTTCATTCAATGGAGCTTTTTCACATCGTGTATTTCAAAAGTGATGAAACTCTAATTTGCAAAACACAACAAACATATGAATTGTTAGAGCTGTCACCCTGTGTCTAGCTTGGACACCAGGGAGAGAGCTCATCAGCCACAAATGGATAGAAATATCCAAGATCCATGATGTTTCTATGTCAGGGTTTCCACCGTGAGCTGCGCCCTTCTTCAACTCCTCATTGCCACCCCATTCGTCTTATAAAGAAAGCCAATCTCCTCCCTGCCCAGCTGACAAAGCCCTCCGTTCTGGCCCTAGGACCTTCACACAAGCTATTTGTTATCTCTGCCTGGAACATTCTTGCCCTGCTTTCTCCCACCTAACCCCTATTTATACATCTAATTGCTCAGAATGCCTTCTCTGACCCCCAACCCCAATAAAGTCTCTCAGATGGAGCCTGAAGTGTCACAGGCCCATCAGACTAGGTTCATGTTTAGGTTTTAAATTAACTACAAGGAGAGTGTCCACTTCTACTGCATCAGGGGAACATCAGGCTGGAGATTTGGGGGGAGATCTTTGAAATCACAAGAAGAAATTTCCTCCATGCTAAGGGGGTGGGGCGAGTACCATATCCATCTTCTCATTTATCTAATTGAACGATCCATCCATTGATCTACCCATCCAATGAGAACTTACTGTGTACCAGACGCCATATTATTGACTTATTTTATTGTGTTTTAATAACTTTTACTTTTCCTTTGTGGCCCATATTACAATTATAAATAGATATTTATCTAGGTATATTTGTTTCCCACTAGACTGTCAACTCCATAAGACCAGAGAGTGTGTCTTTTCTTGTCTACTACTGTATACCCAAGACCTGACACAGTCCCTGTATCAATATATATTTGTTAAATGAATAAATGAATTCATGCAAGAAGAATGCACTTGGCCATGGAAATTCTACACAGCAGAGAATCCACATAAAATAATGGAAGAGTGAATCTGAAAGAGCTTAAAATGCTAACATAAAATACATTTGGCCTACTCCCCTTGCTACCGACTCACATCCCTAGCCCCACTCTGCCCTCCTGCCTTCCCTTATTCACTATTATCCCTTTCTGCTCCTGAATCTGTTTCTCTGGCATTCTAAGTTTCTCTATTCTCTGTAGCATTCACATATGGCATCTGGTACACACTGGTACAGAGTAAGTGCTTATTAAATACGTACTGAATAAATGCTAGGATCGTTGGATGGATGGATGAATCAATTGATGGATGGATCATTGAATTAGATAAATGAGAGGATGGATATGGTACTCTCCCCCCCCCACCACCCCTTAGCATGGAGGAAATTTCTTCTTGTGATTTCAGAGATTCCCCCCCAAATCTTCACTCTGATGCTCCCCCGAACCAGTGGAAGTGGACACTTCCCTTGTAGTTAATTTAAAACCTAAACATGAATCTAGTCTGATGGGCCTGTGACATTCCAGACTCCACCCAGGCAGCCTCTCCATTACTCCTAATGACCAGCCTTGAAATGGAATTACTTCATTCTTCAGAGGAGAGTGCGGGAAGTTTTTGCCTCTCTGAACAGCAAGCACATACTGCAAAGACATTCTGCTTCTATAAATATGCTTTCCTAAATGTTAAAGGGTTAGCGCAATTTCCAAAGGTCTCTGCCTCGAAGGAGCCCTTAGACGGTATTTAATTGAACTACTTTTTTCTTTGAGAAGTGAGGAAACTAAAATGAAAGGAGTGGAAAAGCTTCTTGGTTTTATGTCAGAATATAGGCTTCTAGATAAAATAATGGAAAGAGAATTTTCTGTTATTAAACTCGGGAAAATGAACATAAACGGCTCAACCAAGGAGAGAACAGTGTGTATAGGATTTTTATAGGATAGTTGGAGGAAAAACAATCTCCTTTTAAACTCTGTTTTCAAACACTTGACAACTGTTGAAGGCACGTTTGCTGAGAAAAATCATTAGAAATCTCTCTCCCTCCGTTGGCATTCAAAAGTGAACATTAAATATAAACACGTCTTCAGCAAGTTTAAATATTAACTTCTTTCATAATATCCCTAAGTGTTTCCAGAGCAAATTCCTTTGATCAGAGAAAACTGAATTTTGTAAAGGTCGAAAAGAGATCACCTAACGGAAGCAAGCTCTCTGAAAACAGACAAATGATCAATTTGTCATTTTGTATTTCTGAAAACATTTGAGCGACAATTGGCATACTTTCAACCCAAGTCACATCAAGGAGCCAGCAATTAAATCCTCGCTCCTGTTCGATGTATTCAGAATGTTCGTGTAATTCTGAATTTGATGTGATGTTCTCTGGAGACAAAGAGAACTGGGGACTGCTGGGTCAGCATTCACAGGATGCTGAGAAGAGAAGGTGAATGCGTGCACTGGTTTTGATTACCGCACAGTACAAGCGGCTGTGCACAGAACCTGGCGGCACCTTTCATTTAGACCACAGTGCAAATGGCGCCCCCTAGATTCTGCAGTAAACAACCTGCACATCTGTACTTGGTGCAGTTTGTAAGTTGTACTGTTGTCTTTTGTTTGCCTACCTGGCACGGAAATATTCTTTCAAGTTGAGGGGAACCCAAACCACAGGACCCCAAACCCCATTATGGTAGCCAAAGGGGATACGTATTTCCCCTTCCCCAGAGCTTAGATCTGGGCCACGCTCAGTCAAAGTAAGCCAAAGTAAGCCAGTGCTTTTGCCCAGAACTCTAAATCTAAAAGCAGTGACACACACACAAAACGAAAGCATTAATTTGAAAAGATACATGCACCCCAATGTTCATAGCAGCATTATTTACAATAGCCAAAATATGGAAGCAACCTAAGTGTCCATCAACAGATGAATGGATAAAGAAGATGTGGTATATATACAAAATGGAATATTACTCAGCCATAAAAAAGAATGAAATTTTACCAGGTGTAACAATATGGATGGACTTAGAGGGCATTATGCCTAGTGAAATAAGTCAGACAGAGAAAGACAAATACTGTATGATATCACTTATATGTGGAACCTAGTATAGAAAACAAACTAGTGAATATAAGGAAAAAGAAACAGACTCACAGATTTAGAGAACAAACTGAGGTTATCAGTGGGGAGAGGGAAAGGGGGAGGGGCCAGATAGGGGTAGGAGATTAAGAGGTACAAACTACTATGTATAAAATAAATAAACTTCAAGATATACTGTACAGCACAGGGACTATAGCCAATATTTTATAATAACTATAAACGGATACAAATGACTATGTTGTACACCTGAAACTTACATAATATTGTACATCAGCTATACACCAATTTAAATAAATAAATAAGTAGCGAAACAAAAAATGCCGGCAGGCTGAATGGAAATCATCAAAGACAGCAGAAGTGGAGCTGAGAGGCCAGCAGTGGTGGGTCCAGCGGGCTGCCACGGACCCCTGCTCTAGGGTGGCCCCTGCCTGGGTAAGGACATGTGGAGGGCTGAATCCAGGCCATGCTCTGCTCACCAAGCTGGTCCTCTAACACGTGGTTGCAAAGCAGGCTCCTTTTTCTAACCCACACAGATGAGGAGCCGAAGTCCTGAGCAGGAGTTCAGGTGGAGGCACTAGCAGTTATTCCAGGGCATAACACTGGTTGTGTCCTCAGCCACCCAGCCTCCCCTGGTCTCTGGTCTCCAGCCTTCCTGTGGATCCTGCAAGCTGCCCGTTACCCTCCCAACACGTCACTTTTCTCCTTAAGGCTGCAAGAGTCAGTTTCTGTTGTGTGCACATCTGGCGTCTGTCCAGCGGGGACCCCTGACCACACACCCCTTCTTAACAACTTATCCCACCTTGCTTTGTCACGTAAGGGTCCCTGGCAAAGGCCAGACTTAATGGAGTGTGTGGAATTAGAATAGGATAAGCATGTTGGACGAGACTACTGTTCCACTACCCAGATAATAGGAACTGGTCTCCACATACTGAATTTTTTAAACAGACGGCGATGTTAGAGAATATCGATCAGATGTTGGCAGATGAAACCCAGCAGAGGCAAGTGAGTTGTGGAAGGTCACCTAGCTAGTTAATAGCAGCTTCTACAAGCCTCTCTACCTTGGCTGCTCAATTGCATTATTTCCATGGACACCAGGATGTGGCTGGAGTTGAGTCAAAGAGGGGCATCACTTCCGCTCACCGAGCTGTGCCAAAACGCTCACAAGATGCTTTGCTGAAATCAGTTTGCCTTCAAAATTTAACCCTGGCCCAGAAGTGCAAACCTGAAACCTTAAGGGCAATGTTGTGAGATGTTTTCGACATTAAAAAATTAAGATCTACAGTACAGAGCTGCCTCCACTTGTGGTTCCTGGAATAAAATAACAAGGACCCTTGAGGTAGAATGGGAGGTGCATACATGAGAGAAGCGATGAACTGCTATTCGTACAGTCAGACACGTGCACCTTTTCTCCCAGAATAAAAAGAACCTTTGTCCCACACATGCTACAAAAGATGTGGGAGGGGAGCAGTAATGAAGGGCAGAGGGGCTAATCCAAGACAAGTTTGGTTTCAGTGCCTCACTTGTCTTAGTCTTGGTTCACAGGATACAGGACATCAAGGAAAGAATGAAAGCATATGTTGCATTTTCTCAATTACTGAGTGTGTGTTTCTTAGTGAGAAAATACAAAAATTCATCAGACAGTGTTTCAACTGTTATACCTCACACAGCAGTCTAATAAGACACAAAGGGTAGGAAGGTTTAGCCCCATCACAGAGATCGGCAGACTGAGGCCTGGAAAGGAGACCACAGAAGTAGCGGTCTTTCTCCCTGAGCTTCATCCAATAGACCACAGAACCCCTACAGTTCAGAGGTCAGCAAAGTTTTCAATAAAGAGCCAGATGGTAAATATTTTAGGCTGTGAAGACCATACAGTCACAACTACTCAACTCTGCCCATTTGGTAAAGGCAGCCATAAACGTAAACTAATGGGTGTGGGTGTGGTCCAGTAAAACTTTAAGAAACAGTGGCCCAAATCTGGCCCATGGCCATGGTTTGTTATGGTTGATCAGAGTGTACCCTCCGATACCCACCCGCTGTATCATCACAGACTCTCTAACTCAGCCTCGAATGTTTTCGAGGTAACATCATCTCTCAGATCCAGAGGTGGTAATTACTGCCATAAGAGACAACATCCTTTGATTCTCATAAACAATAACAGGCAGAGAGCCGTGTCAGAGGATGGTAAACCTTTCGGACACACCCCTGTTGCTGAGACGATCTTCCCTTACCAGGAAGCCGAAAGCCCCTCTCACTGCCCCCGTGGGTCTCTCCATATAGCATGTGTAATTCGATGCACAGAATTAGTATGTGATATCTCCTCTCCCCTCGCAAGCATTTTTGCCTGAAAAATCAGACAGCAGTCTCCTTGTGACAGCACGAGAATAACTTGTCATCCTGGTAATGGTCTAACTGCATACAAGTGTCTGTCATAATGAAAATTGGTCTCTTCCATTTCAATTCATTTTGTCAACAATCCAAATGGAACCCGAATATATCTTCCAACACCACTGCACACAGAGCAAATAGGAAGAGAACTTTAAAATGGACCTCATCATCATACAACTAAATATTTACATTAAAAAAGATTCTCTCTTCTGGAAGACATCCCAGCTCTACCATGCTCCCCTGCCAGTACACCTGCAGCTTTTTGTAGCTAATTAAGAAACTCCAGAAAATGCATTCGAAAGGGCCTCAGCAAACAGATGCCCACTCCATTAATTAAACAAGCCGGAGCAATCACCCAGGCTGTAATTGGAAAATGTGCTTCCTTCCTCCACTGTAAGGCAATCACAGTTATTTGCAAATGTTTTCTGATAGTTTCTCAAAAGACAAAGTAGGCTCTGGCTTCCTCTAGCAAGGGGCAAGATGTTTAGGAAAGGTTAGAGGTAGGAGACAGTCACCCAAGTTCACTAATTAGCTCTTCTGCCCCTTCCTCTCCCTCCAGAAGACTGTGCTAATGAGAAAAGGAAGTTTAAGTGTTAAAAAAAGAAAGGAAGCTTGCTAATACTACTTAATGGCATAAAAACGTTCCCATGCAGCGCACTCTTCAGAGCTCTAATTAGGATGCAGTGGTCCAGTGTGTGTAGAAAGTAGCCACAGCCCAGTGGTCCTCCATTTAGCTGAGTTCTCACCAGTGCTGGGAGCAGGAGGGAGGTGAAGAAGGCCACCTGCGGAAGGAGGAAGGAAACAAAATAGCGGGGAGTCTCTCCTATCACCTCATCTTTGGGTTCCAGGCAATGTTTTAGGGGAGCCCTGGTCTTAAGTAAAATTCCCTTAGTCATGGATTATCCTTAAGCATCTCATTCAGGGCTTACAGATGCCATGGCCTCCAGGAGCCAGTACTATTGCTATAAGCTATTGCTCTGAGCAGTAAACCCACCCTTCTACACTCTCCTCTGTGGTGTGGGGCTAAGACTTTGCAAATCACTTCTCCTTTGCCAGCTGGCTTCCTGTTAAGTGCCACTGATGGAGGGCACTAAAGGGAGACTGAAAAGCTGGAGGAGTAAAAAAGGACCGGCTCTTTCCTGTTTTGCTGTTTCCTGTTGGCATCAACCAAGTGATGGCCCTTCCCCTCAGCAACAACAGTGGGTCCCATTTCCAAGCTCCTTCCAGCCCTCCCAGATATAAACTCATGGCATCCTCCCTACCCACTCAGATACACCAGCCCCAGCTGGTAGCACTTCCTTCTCAGAGTTCTGAGTCCCAGTTCCATAGGGCCCCTCCTCCAAGAACCTAGGTTCCAATAGCCCCATGTTCTTAACTTTGTTTCTCAAGCCTTAAGAATAATCCATGCTTTGTGCAGTTACTACCTTTTGATACCTCAGTATTCCCTTTTTGCCCTTCAAGTCCCTTTAAAAGAGAGAATTTAAAATAGAGAAAGCTAGTGAGGATTTTTTTCTACTGACTTGACTCTGACTAATCCAATATTTGATACCAAAATTGGTTTTAGGAAGCTGATCCTCAAAGATGGGATTCTGGGATTGATTGGGTCATCTTGTCCTTGGTCTGTTGAAAACAGTGCTGTGGTCCTTGAGAAATGGGACATTAGTACTAGTAACCTCTAGTGAGCAGTGACACCATGATTAATCACATTATCACCTGTAATTATTTCCTTTCACAGTTTCTGTGAGTCAGAAGTTCAAGGAGCAGCTTAGCTGGGCAATTCTGGCTCAGGGTCTCTTATGAAGTTGCAATCAAGATGTCAGCTGTGGGTAAATCAAGGGACGGCTTGACTGCAGACTGGTGTGCTCTTATGGCTGGAACGTTGGTGCCGGCCGTCAGCAGGAGGTCTCAGTTCCTCTTCACATGGACCTCTCCACAGGGCTGCTTGAGTGTCCTCACAATATGGTGGCTGGGTTTCCCAAAAGTGAGTGGTGCATGACAGAGTACAAAGAAGACACAGCCCCATCCCCTAGCCAGGGTTGGACACTGACCCAGGAGGTGTCCTGGAGGGAAAAGCTCTACTTAAAAAGAGAGAGAGAGAGAGAGAGAGAGAGAGAGAGAGAGAGAGAGAAAATGGGAACCTGTCAGATCCTATCCCTCAGGAATTTGATCAGGAATATTTGGTGGTCAGAGCCTAATTCCTAAGGGTACACACTGGAGGGTTGCTCTGAAGCAGCAGGGTCTATAAGTGAACTCAATTTATGCAGAAGCAAAATCCATCCAGAGGAGAAAAATATTTGGAGGGTAGAGGGTACACAGAGACTCAGAGGACAGGGAAGAAGGATGTCAGTAACAGCAGGAATAGTAAAAGCAAATATTATGAGATGTTACATTACTTGAAGGTAGCATATCTACAAATTCCAGTGGAGGCGCCAAAAGAATCTTGTTGGTAGAAAGGCCTCGGACCCTTTCAGTCCCTGAACTATGCCTCGCTCTGACTCTCTGACAACTCCCAGGACAAGCCCAAGTCTTGTCTCTTTTTTGCCATGTTTCTTCTTATTAAAACCTCATTGCTGCAGTCATCTTTGTAAGGTACTCTTCCTTACACCAAAGCAACCAGATAAGCCAGGGCTTTTAATCAAATAAAACATCTTAGGGTTTACACAGCTCTCTTACAGCCCACTGGCATCAAACCCTCACAGCAGCTCAGAGAGGGGGGCAGAACAGTGATGGCTCCATCCCACAAATGAGGAGACTAAGGGTCACAGAGATTGAAGGAATCGACCAAGTTCATGCAACTAGTAAGGTAAGTCAGGGCAAAGCTCAAATCCAGTTCTACCTGCCAACCCAGCACTCTTTCCCACGTGACCATATAACTACCATATACCTAGATAAAGGAACGACCAAAGAGACGCTGAGCCACTGAGTACCCTCCACAAGACAAGCACAGTGCCAGGAGTTCAGAAATATTAGGGAACAACAGAGAAAAAGATTTCTGCCTTATGGAGCTTCCGTTCATGTGTGTAGCCATGGGAAGCAAACTACAGATGTAAGGTGAATTCTCAAAGCCCACCATGAAATCTGCCTCTTTATCCTGCCACTTCAGCATTTCAGGCCTTGTATATAATTATTAAATACACACACATGCAACCTTATTTATTTATACACATAATTGCTATAACTGTGAGTTAGGTGAGCCACTTCACCTCTCTGAACTCCAGTCATCCTACCTACAGAATGGAGTGCAGTGACATCATGCCTTTAGGTTTGTTATGAGAATTCAGTGGTGTGTTGCACTTAGCACTGTGACTGACACATAGTAAACACTGAATAAGCAATACCCAACTGCTGTCCTATCATCATCGTTGTTGTTACCTCTGAACTCCAGTGGGTGACAGCCAAGCAGATTTAATTTTGAAAATATGCAGATTTTATTAGGAAAATAAAAAGCGTGGCCTGTTATGTCATTAGTATTTCCTATTTGCTCCCAGTTCTGATATGGCAGCTGTGAGGAACGTTTGACCCATGGGAGATGTTCAATGCAATTTTTAATTAAATTAATTAATATATTGCCTTGAATTAATTAATTAATATTCAAGGTCCCTTTCCCCATGCCACCTTCTTCCTCACTTGCCCAGGAAGAAGGAATCTCCATGGACTGCTCAGATCTGTGAACACTATGGGGCTGAAAGGTAGAGACACCCTGTAGTAGGAGGTGAGAGGGGTAAGGAGACTGGAGCTGAGATCCAGCCCCTCTCCTCACCTCCTGCCTCCTCTCCCACATGGCACCAGCCCTGGCACAGGACTAAGCCAGCCTGGTACCAGGCACTGTCTTTCTACACCAGCTCTTCTTGTAAGTCTTCTGGCTCTAGAGGGATGGAATGAATCAGCCTTCCTTCTCGACGATAAGAACTCAGCCTTCAGTCTTCACACTGAGGGACCACATAGGCAAAGCAGGACCCATACTCCACTCCATTTCCATGGAGTGTAAAAGGGTTGGTGTAAAAGGGTTGGTCCACGTTGCCCAGGTCAGCTTGCCAGAGTGTTCTGCATTGGGAGACAAGGGCCAATTCCCATTTACCACTGCTCATTTCCCTCAGGGTTCTGGTGGGAAAAAACAGGCAGAATTTGGTTTTCCTCACTTCTTGGGCAAACTTCACCTTCACACTATCTCTCACTAGGATATCTCACAGAATGAACAAATAGATGAATATGCATTTATTTATCACAGTCCCTACCTCAGGGAACTTATGCTCTGATTACGGGAGCAGAGCTGGCTTCTAGAACACTCTCCAGTGCTCTCTTTTCCCTTAGAGACTGAGAGGACCATGGGGTCCAGGTGATGCCGCCACAAGAAGATGGTGACTCTGGTTCCCTGAGTGTCTATGTGGAGAAGAGCCCCTTGCCAGCCCACATGGCCCAGGGCTGTTTGTTAACACAGCATAACTTAGACCATCCTGACTCTGTGGTTTAGGTGTGAACTGCAGCATGGCTTAATTTCAAAGACATGCTGCAGGTTGAGTACCAATAAAATCTCCTGAGAATCTGTCTAGTCTGTCTTAATTTCTTAAATTATAGTATTCCAGGACCCTAGGGGCCATGGTGAAGAGACAGGTCCTAGTAATCAATACAAAGCAGCCAGGAGGGGAAAAAAAAAAAGTCACCAAAACAGCAACATAATGAAAGTCACCAGAAAAGCAACATAATGAAAATTACATTCTTGGAAGACCCTCTTGTTCTGATACGAAGATATATCAGTGGAGGTAGGGACTAGAGGGGTATAGAACAAATTCAGCTAGGAATGATAAAGACGCAGGAAAAAAGAGGCCAAAAAATGATGCTAGAGGAACCATGAGAATCATGGAAGATGGTGGGAAGAGGGGCCTGGAGAATCCAGGCAGCCATGTGAACTTTGATCCTTCCTTTGCCCATATTCCTAGAGTCCCCAAATCATTTAGCTTCTCTGTATCTGCCCTTTCCTTGCCATCCCCACAAACATGACCAAGCCTAATCATTTTAGGCAAAGCACCATCTTCCTCAGCTGATGAAACAAACTTGCAACTCATCATAGCTGCTACTATCCACATGGTCTTGGATCATATCTCCTTTTCTTTATTGGAGATTCCGAGAGCTTTCAACTTTCTGTTTTGGCAGATTCTGCTAACAGAGGTGAACAATAGTGGCAAAGGAAAGCTTCCTTCTGAGGAGAAAATTTCCAACATAGAAAAATAACTGTCCATTCCCCCAAACCATTTCTCCTTGTACCCGGGTGGGAATAATACATTGAGTCTGCATAATAGGTCTAGCTAACTTCAATAAAGAGAGGAGGACTTTTAGAAGTGAAGCCATTTGTTAGGACGGTGGAGGAAAGGGGAGTAAGGAGTGGTTCCCTCATGACTTTGTGAAGCCTGCATGTTTACCTTCAGATATAATTTACATAAGAAAGAAATTTCTACCTGTTCAAAATATTCTTATCTTGGGTTTTCAGTTATACATGGTTAAATCTAATTCTTACTGGTACCATGGGGCTTCCTACTTCCTCCATTCTTTATTGGAGAAGAAAGTAAAATATATGCACTGACCTTTCATATCACAGCTAGTAGGCAGCAAAAAAGCGCCAACCAAGATCTCTCTGACTCTGAAACCTAAGCTTTCCAGAGTTGCCACAGAGCTGCTCTGACTAGCATTTTGATAAGCAAAGAATGGCACACCTGATGTCAGCACAAAGTACCAAAAGCAGGGAAAGGTACCAAAAGGGAGTAGCTTTCCTAAAGCTACATTTTATTATATAAACAAAGGGAACTGTCTTAAACAGTATTCTTTCAGATGTAAAAGAATCTCCACTCAAACTAGATTAAGCAAGGAAAATTTAATTAGTTCAAAGAACTGGGAAGTATGCAGATTTGCTACCTTCATGCACATATGAATCAAGGGACTTAATGTTGTTCTCTGTCATATATTCTCTATCTTTATCTCTGTCTCTTTGTCCTTCACCCAGTATGTTGATCTCATTCTCTTCTATAGCAGTAAATCTTTCTCTATTAGGCAAAGGGAGATGGTCCTTGACAGTCCCAAATTTACATTCTCCCAGCCTAACACACTCAGCCAAAAGAGCATCCCTTTGTCTCAATGTCCCTATATCAGTCCCAGAGAAGACCATGATTGACACTGTCTACCCCTGGAACAATCACTATTGCTATGAAATGAGGTACCAAGATTGGCTAGGCAAGGTGGGGTGTATAGGATTGGGGCAAGGGATGGAGATTGACATTTCCATTAGAATGTCATGGGGGAAGGATGGCTCCCAAAGTAAAGGACAAAAGAGCAGGAAAAACGCTGTATATTCACTCCAGGAGTCACTAAATATTTTTGAGCAAGGGAGTAACAAAATGAAACAAGAAAGAAACAAAATAAAAAGAAACATGGGGACTTCCCTGGTGGTGCAGTGGTTAAGAATCCGCCTGCCAGTGCAGGGGACACAGGTTCAAGCCCTGGTCTGGGAATATCCCACATGCCACGGAGCAACTAAGCCCGTGTACCACAACTACTGAGCCCACGTGCCACAACTACTGAAGCCTGCATACTCTAGGGTCCACGTCCCGCAACTACTGAGCCCCTGTGTTGCACCTACTGAAGCCCACATGCCTATAGCCCATGCTCTGCAACAAGAGAAGCCACCACAATGAGAAGCCACACACTGCAGCAAAGAGTAGCCCCTGCTTGCCACAACTAGAGAAAGTCCACGTGCAGCAGTGAAGACCCAACACAGCCAAGAATTTTAAAAATTAAAAAAATATATAAAAACATGAATGCCCTGGGCAGATGTGTTGGTGGGTAAAAGGAGGCAGCTTTTAGAATAATCAGGAAGAGAGTAATGAAGGGCTTAACCTGAGGAATGGTAATACACAACAAAAGAAAAGAAGGCTCAAAAATGCCAGCCCCATGTCTACTTCCAGCCATGAGGGAATAACAGTGTCTAGACTAACCCCTCTAGGGAATTGGGAAACTGTACAAAATATATTTCCAGATATTGGGCAACAGGCAACAAAAGACTGTGATCCCTGAGAGAAGAGAAATAAACAAAGTGAATTCCATGATCACCCCAAATTTCTGCCTGGAGTCAATTTCCAGATTGTGGCAAAGAGAAGGGGAACCTGAATAGAGCACAGTGGGTATTGTTGAATTGAGGAGTCAGAGATCAAGAGTTTTAGGGAGCTGAGTTAGCTAAAATTTGTGGGGCAGAATGTCAAGAAGGAGAGGGCTTTTACAAAATGAGTTCCAAATATCTGCACAGGGACTGCCTTGATTCTTTGTTCAAATAACAAGCTCTGTATGGTGAAACTACATAAAGCTGGGCAAAGGACAAACTCTGGGGAAAGAATAATTACTAAAGAGCTGTAGACTAGATAATTCCCAGAGTTCACCCTGGACCTGGAATCATTCAAGTTCCCAACAGCAATAATGGAGAGACCTTACTGAATCACACAGTCTTTAGTAAAAGGCAAAAAAACCCCAGTGTCTTAGTAGTGAAGCTAAACTAATCCCAGGGGGAAATTACTCTAAAGTCACCCTTAAAGAGCTTAAAAACGAGTCTCAAAAGAAACAAGCTACCTTGAAGCGATCAATGCAACACTCAATGATGCAAAATATACAATGTCCAACTTCAATAAAAAATTACTAGACATCTGAAGAAGCATGAAAATGTGATCCATAAGAATTTTAAAAATCAATAGGAACAGAGGTAGAAATGACAAAAACTATGTAATTAACAAGGGTCCTAAAACATCTCTTACAAATACATTCAAAATGCTTAACTAGTAAAAGGAAAGCATTAACATAATAAGGACAGAAGTGGAGGTCATAAAAAAGAATCAAATGGAACTACCAAAGATGAAAAAATACAATATTTCAAGAAAAAACTTCACTGGATAGGAATAACTACATAGTAGACACTGCCAAAGAAAAAACCTATAAAATTGAAGACATAACAACAGAAACTATACAAAATAAGGCACAGAACAACAAAAGAAGATTGAAAAAATGAACAGAGCCTCAGTAACCTATGGAACAACATCAAACATTTTTTTTTTTTTTTTTTGCGGTACGCGGGCCTCTCACTGCCGTGGCCTCTCCCGTTGTGGAGCACAGGCTCCGGAAGCGCAGGCCCAGCGGCCATGGCTCACGGGCCCAGCTGCTCCGCGGCACGTGGGATCCTCCTGGACCGGGGCACGAACCTGCGTCCCCTGCATCGGCAGGCGGACTCCCGACCACTGCGCCACCAGGGAAGCCCCAAACATTTTAATGTATGTAAAATTAAAGTCCCAGGGAAGAGGAGAGATAAATGAGCAAAGGAAAAATGTCTGAGAAAATCACAACAACAACAACAAAAAAATATCTGATATGGGAACAACCCAAATGACCATCAACAAATGAAAGGATAAAAAAGATGTAGTATATATACACAATGGAATATAACTCACCATGAGAAAGGAGGATATCCTGCCACTTGCAACAACATGGATGGACCTTCCATCCTTAGTGTAGGATGGACCTATACTAAGTGATATAAGCAGACAGAGGAAGACAAGTACTGTAAATCACATATATTTGGAATCTAAAACAACAACAATGTTTTAAAATAGGGACTTCCCTATTGGTCCAGTGGCTAAGACTCCACGCTGCCAATGCAGGGGGCCTGGGTTCAATCCCTGGTCAGGAACTAGATCCCACATGCTGCAGCTAAGAGTTCTCATGCCACAACTAAAGACCGTGCATACTGCAACTAAAGACTCTGCATGTCACAACTAAAGATCCCACATGCCACAACAAAGATCCCACATGCAGCAATGAAGATCCCACATGCTGCAACTAAGACTCAGCACAGCCAAATAAATAAATAGTTTTTAAAATAAATAATGTAAAAAATAAAAAAAACAAAACAGAGTTAAACAGTGGTTACTAGGAGATGGGGGGTGGATTGATGGTGTTTAAGGGTACAAATTTGTAACAAGTTCTAAAATAGCAGTAGATATTTAATGTACAGTTTATTGTACTACAGGTATGTAATGTGATCAATATCATTACAACTGCAACCATATTACAATATAGAAATGTATTAAAATAACATGATGTACACCTTAAATTTATACAGTGTTACATGTCAACTTTATCCAATAAATAAATAAATAAATTTTAAAATGATAAACTTGATGAAAATTGCTAACTGACAGATCCAAGAAGCTCAACAAGACTCAAACAGGATAAACATGAAGCAAAGTATACCAAGACACGTTTTAATCAGATTCCTGAGAACCAGAGGAAAAAGACACATTACATACTGAGGAACAAAGAGGAAAATAATTTCAGACCTCTCCTCAGAAACCCAGAAAACAATGCTAAAAGAAAATGCTAAATGAAAATGCTGAAAGAAAAAAATTATCAACTTAGAATTTTATACACAGTAAAACTATATCTCAAAAATGAAGGCAAATAAAGATATTTTCAGGAAAAAACTGAAATAATTCATCACTAGCATATCTGCACTGTAAGAAATGTTAAAGAAAGTACTTCAGGCAAAAGGAAAATTAGGCCAACTAGAAGCTTACATATAAACAAAAGACTGAAGAGACAGAAATGGTGAATATAAAAGTCTTTTTTCTAATTTTTAAATTTCTTTAAAGATAATGGTTTGAAGAAAAAATAATATATTTGGGGATTTATGACATATATAGAGGTAATATATATGTGCAAAGTATGGGAGGGGGATATGGAAGTATATTATTGTAAGATTCTTATATTGTACATGAAGTGGCATAATATTATTTGAAGGTAGTCCGCAATGTTAATTATGTATATTTTAAATCCTAGAGCAACCATTTAGAAAAATATTTAAAAGGTGTTTAACTAGTTAGCCAATAGTGGAAATAAAATGGAATACCAGAAGACACTCAACCCAAAAGAAGGCAAGAAAGAAGGGGAGAGGGAATAAAGAGCAGATGAGACAAATAGAAAGTGAATATCAAGCTGATAGACTGAAATCCAACTTTTTTAATTATTATATTAAATTTAAATGGTCTAAACATTTCAATTAAAAGGCAGATTGCCAAACTGGATTTAAAAAACAAAACAAAACAAAAACATGATCTACCTATATGCTGAATTCAAGAAACTCAATTTAAATATTAAAATACAAACAAGTGTAAAAGTATAGAAAAAGATACATGATGCAAATAATAATAATAATAAAGTTGGAATGGCTATGTTAATATCAAACAGAGTAAACATCAGAACAAGGTCTATTGCCAGGGATTAAAAGGAATTTTTCATAATGATAAAGAGTCAATCTATCAAGAATATGTAACAATACTAAATTTTAGTGCAAATGATAATAGAGCTTCAAAATATGTGTAGCAATAACTAACAGAATTGAAAAACAAAATAGAATAATCTACAATTACAGTTGGATATTTCAACACTCTTCTCTCAATAATTAATAGAACAGTAGACAGTACATCAATAGAGGTATAGAACACTTAACACTTTCAATCAACTTGACATAGTTGACATGTGTAGACTACTCTACCCAATGACTGTGGAATACACATTCTTTTCAAGGGCATATGGAACTTTCAACAAGACAAACTATATACTAGACCACAAAACAAGTCCCAATAAATGTAAATGGATTGAAATTATACAAAATATGGTCTTTAACTACAATGGAATTAAAAAAGAAATCAATAACAATATGTGGAAAATTCCCAAAATATTTAAAAATTAAAGAACACATTTCTAAATAACATATAAGTAAAAAAAGAAATCACAATAGTAATAAGAAAATTTTGGACCTAATGAAAATGAAACCACAACATGTGAAAATGTGGGGAGTACAGCTAAAACAGTGCTGAGAAGGAAATTTATGGTTTCAAATGCTTTAAAATTAATGATCTAAGGTTCCACCTTAAGAATCTGGAACTCCACTTCTTATTTGCTACAGGACTTAAAAGACAAATGCATTAAAAAATTATAAATCTATGTGATTGGTACAAAATATATAAAGATATAATTTGTGACATCAATAATATAAAGTAGCAAGCACAAGTGTAAAGGAGTAGAGTCTTTGTATACAACTGGTATTAAATTGGTACCAATTTAAAATAGATTGTTATAAATTTAGGATGTTATATATAATATCCACAATAATCCAAAGAACATATCTATAGAATATACACAAAGGAAATGAGAAGAAAATCAAATGTTTCATTACCAAAAAAAAATAAAATAAACACAAAAGAAGCAGTAATGGAAGAAATGAGGGATTAAAAGTCACAAGACATACAGAAAGCATAACAAAATGGCAAAAGTAAGTCCTTTCCTATCAGCAATTACTTTAGATATAGATGAATTAAACTCTTTAGTCAAAAGGCATAGAGTGGACCAGAGGGCAGACAGCAGAAGCAAGAAGAAGTAAAATCCTGTAGCCGGTGGAACAAAAACCACATTCACAGAAAGACAGACAAGATGAAAAGGCAGAGGGTTATGAAGGAACGAGATAAAACCCCAGAAAAACAACTAAATGAAGTGGAGATAGGCAACCTTCAGAAAAAGAATTCAGAATAATGATAGTGAAGATAATCCAGGACCTCAGAGAAAGAATGGAGGCAAAGATTGAGAAGATGCAAGAAATCTTTTAAAAAGACCTAGAAGAATTAAAGAACAAATGAACAGAGTTGAACAATACAGTAACTGAAATGAAAACTACACAAGAAGGAATCAATAGCAGAATAACTGAGGCAGAAGAATGGATAAGTGACCTGGAAGACAGAATGGTGGAATTCATGGCTGTGGAACAGAATAAAGAAAAAAGAATGAAAAGAAAGGAAGCCAGCCTAAGAGACCTCTGGGACAACATTAAATGCAACAAAATTCGCATTATAGGGGTCCCAGGAAGAGAAAAGAGAGAGAAAGGACCAGAGAAATATTTGAAGAGATTATAGTCGAAAACTTCCCTAACATGGGAAAGGAAATAGCCACCCAAGTCCAGGAAGCACAGACAGTCCCATACAGGATAAACCCAAAGAGAAACACACTGAGACACACAGTAATCAAACTGGCAAAAATTAAAGACAAAGAAAAATTATTGAAAGCAGGAAGGGGAAAATGACAAATAATATAGAAGGGAACTCCCATAAGGTTAACAGCTGATTTCTCAGCAGAAAGTCTACAAGCCAGAAGGGAGTGGCATAATATACTTAAAGTGATGAAAGGGAAGAACCTACAACCAAGATTACTCTACACGGCAAGGATCTCATTCAGATTTAATGGAGGAATCAAAACCTTTACAGACAAGCAAAAGCTAACAGAATTCAGCACAACCAAACGAGCTCTACAACAAATGCTAAAGGAACTTCTCTAAGTGGGAAACACAAGAGAAGAAAAGGACCTGCAAAAACAAACCCAAAACAATTAAGAAAATGGTCATAGGAACATACATATTGATAATTACCTTAAACGTGAATGGATTAAATGCTCCAACCAAAAGACACAGGCTTGCTGAATGGATACAAAAACAAGACCCATCTATATGCTGTCTACAAGAGACCCACTTCAGACCTAGGGACACATACAGACTGAAAGTGAGGGGATGGAAAAAGATATTCCATGCAAATGGAAATCAAAAGAAAGCTAGAGTAGCAATACTCATCAGATAAAATAGACCTTAAAATAAAAAATGTTACAAGAGACAAGGAAAGACACTACGTAATGATCAAGGGATCAATCCAAGAAGAAGATATAACAATTATAAATATATATGCACCCAACAAGGGGGAGCACCTCAATATATAAGGCAACTGCTAACAGCTGTAAAAGAGGAAATCAACAGTAACACAATAACAGTGGGGGACTTTAACTCCTCACTTACACCAATGGACAGATCATCCAAAATGAAGATAAATAAGGAAAGCAAAGCTTTAAATGACAGAATATACCAGAGAGATTTAATTGATATTTATAGGACATTCCATCCAAAAATAGCAGATTACACTTTCTTCTCAAGTGCGCATGGAACATTCTCCAGGATAGATCACATCTTGGGTCACAAATCAAGCCTCAGTAAATCTAAGAAAATAGAAATCATATCAAGCATCTTTTCTGACCACAACGTTATGAGATTAGAAATGAATTACAGGGAAAAAAATGTAAAATACACAAACACATGGAGGCTAAACAATACGCTCCTAAATAACCAAGATATCACTGAAGAAATCAAAAAATACCTAGAGACAAATGACAATGAAAACACAATGATCCAAAACCTATGGAATGCAGCAAAAGCTGTTCTAAGAGGAGCGTTTATAGCCATACAAGCCTACCTCAAGAAACAAGAAAAGTCTCAAATAAACAATCTAACCTCACATCTAAAGGAACTAGAGAAAGAAGACAAAATAAGCCCAAAGTTATCAGAAGGAAAGAAATTATAAAGATCAGAGAGAAATAAATGAAATAGAAACAAAGAAAACAATAGCAAAGATCAATAAAACTAAAAGCTGGTTCTTGGAGAAGATAAACAAAATTGATAAACCATTAGCAAGACTCATCAAAAAAAGAGGGAGAGGCTTCCCTGGTGGCGCAGTGGTTGGGAGTCTGCCTGCCAATGCAGGGGACACGGGTTCATGCCCCGGTCCAGGAAGATCCTGGGAAGAGGCCGGGCCCGTGAGCCATGGCTGCTGGGCCTGCACGTCCGGAGCCTGTGCTCCGCGGCAGGAGAGGCCACAGCAGTGACAGGCCCATGTACCGCCAAAAAAAAGAAGGAGAGAAAAAAAAAAAAAAAAAAGAAGGAGAGGACTCAAATCAATAAAATTAGAAGTGAAAAAGGAGAAGTTACAACAGACACCACAGAAATACATGCACAAATTCTTAGAAAGGTATAACCTTCCAAGACTGAACCAGGAAGAAAAAGAAAATTCTATCAAACATTTAGAGAAGAGCTAACACCCATCCTTCTCAAACTCTCCCAAAAAATTGCAGAGGAAGGAACACTCCTAAACTCATTCTATGAGGCAACCATCACCCTGATACCAAAACCAGACAAAGATACTACAAAAAAAGAAAATTACAGGCCAATACCACTGATGAATATAGATGCAAAAATCCTCAACAAAATACTAGCAAATAGAATCCAACAACGCATTAAAAGGATCATACACCACAATCAAGCGGGCTTTATGCCAGGGATGCAAGGATTCTTCAATACACGCAAATCAATCAATGTGATACACCATATTAACAAACCGAAGAATAAAAGCCATATGATCATCTCAAAAGAGGCAGAAAAAGCTTTTGACAAAATTCAACACCCATTTATGATAAAAGCTCTCCATAAAGTGGGCATAGAGGGAAACTACTTAAATATAATAAAGGCCATATATAATAAACCCACAGTCAACATCGTCCTCAATGGTGAAAAACTGAAACCATTTCCACTAAGATCAGGAAGAAGACAAGGTTGCCCACTCTCAACACTCTTATTCAACATAGTTTTGGAAGTAGTAGCCACAGCAATCAGAGAAGAAAAAGAAATAAAAGGAATACAAATCGGAAAAGAGGAATAAAGCTGTCATTGTTTGCAGATGACATGATACTATACATAGAGAATCCTAAACATGCCACCAGAAAACTACTATAGCTAATCAATGAATGTGGTAAAGTAGAAGGATACAAAATTAATGCACAGAAATCTCTGGCATTCTTATACACTAATGATGAAAAATCTGAAAGTGAAATTAAGGAAACACTCCCATTTACCACTGCAACAAAAAGAATAAAATATCTAGCAATAAACTTACCTAAGGAGACAAAACACCTGTATGCAGAAAATTACAAGACACTGATGAAAGAAATTAAAATGATACAAATAGATGGAGAGATATACCATGTTCTTGGATTGGAGGATTTAACATTGTGAAAATGACTCTACTACCCAAAGCAATCTACAGATTCAATGCAATCCCTATCAAACTACCAATGGCATTTTTCACAGAACTAGAACTAAAAATTTCACAATTTGTATGCAAACACAAAAGACCCCGAATAGCCAAAGCAATCTTGAGAACAAAAAATGGAACTGGAGGAATCAGGCACCCTGACTTCAGACTATACTACAAAGCTACAGTAATCAAGAAGTGTGGTACTGGCACAAAAACAGAAATATAGATCAATGGAACAGGATAGAAAGCCCAGAGATAAACACACACACATATGGTCACCTTATCTTTGATAAAGGAGGCAAGAATATACAGTGGAGAAAAGACAGCCTCTTCAATAAGTGGTGCTGGGAAAACTGGACAGGTATATGTAAAAGTATGAAATTAGAACACTCCCTAACACAATACACAAAAATAAACTCAAAATGGATTAAAAACCTAGATGTAAGGCCAGACACTATCAAATTCTTAGAGGAAAACATAGGCAGAACACTCTATGACATAAATCACAGCAAGATCCTTTTTGACCCACCTCCTAGAAAAATGGAAATAAAAACAAAAATAAACAAATAGGACCTAATGAAACTTCAAAGCTTTTGCACAGCAAAGGAAACCATAAACAAGACCAAAAGACAACCCTCAGAATGGGAGAAAATATTTGCAAGTGAAGCAACTGACAAAGGATTAATCTCCAAAATTTATAAGAAGCTCACGCAGCTCAATAACAGAAAAACAAACAACCCAATCCAAAAATGGGCAGAAGTCCTAAACAGACATTTCTCCATAGAAGATATACAGATTGCCAATAAACACATGAAAGAATGCTCAACATCATTAATCATTAGAGAAGTGCAAATCAAAACTACAATGAGATATCATCTCACCCCGGTCAGAATGGTCATCTTCAAAAAATCTAGAAACAATAAATGCTGGAGAGGGTGTGGAGAAAAGGGAAAACTCTTGCACTGTTGGTGGGAATGTGAATTGATACAGCTACTATGGAGAACAGTATGGAGGTTCCTTAAAAAACTACAAATAGAACTACCATATGACCCAGCAATCCCACTACTGGGCATATACCCTGAGAAAACCATAATTCAAAAAGAGTCATGCACCAAAATGTTCATTGAAGCTCTATTTACAACAGCCAGGAGATGGAAGCAACCTAACTGTCCATCAACAGATGAATGGATAAAGAAGATGTGGCACATATATACAATGGAATGTTACTCAGCCATAAAAAGAAACGACATTGAGTTATTTGCAGTGAGGTGGATAGACCTCGAGTCTGTCATACAGAGTAAAGTAAGTCAGAAAGAGAAAAACAAATACCGTATGCTAACAAATATATATGGAATCTAAGAAAAAAAAAAAAAAGGTCATGAAATACCTAGGGGTAAGACGGGAATAAAGACACAGACCTACTAGAGCATGGACTTGAGGATATGGGGAGGGTGAAGGGTAAGCTGTGACAAAGTGAGAGAGGGGCATGGACATATATACACTACCAAACGTGAAATAGATAGCTAGTGGGAAGCAGCCACATAGCACAGGGAGATCAGCTCAGTGCATTGTTACCACCTAGATGGGTGGGATAGGGAGCGTGGGAGGGAGGGAAATGCAAGAGGGGAGAGATATGGGAACATATGTGTATGTATAACTAATTCACTTTATCATAAAGCAGAAACTAACACACCATTGTAAAGCAATTATACTCCAATAAAGATGTTAACGAAAAAAGAGAAAACACCATAAGAACCTGTTCATTTAATATCTTAACATATATTCAAATATATACAAAATACAATTTACTTTTATAAATATGTGATATTTAAAGCAATAGAAAATAGGAAAAATCCTCATTGTAACGTTAATTTTTTAAATTGTGTAGAATATATGATAAAAATATAAAGATTCTAATATCAAAAGAAAAGAACTAAGTAAAATCAGCCACTTAAAAAAAAAAAAAAAAAACTATGGGATGCAGCAAATGCAGTTCTAAGAGGGAAGTTTATAGCCATACAAGCCTACCTAAAGAAACAAGAAAAATCTCAAATAAACAATTTAACCTTACACATAAAGGAACTAGAGAAAGAAGAACAAACAAAACCCAAAGTTAGTACAATGAAAGAAATCATAAAGATCAGAGCAGAAATAAATGAAATAGAAACAAAGAAAACAATAGCAAAGATCAATAAAACTAAAAGCTGTTTCTTTGAGATGATAAACAAAATTGATAAACCATTAGCCAGACTCACCAAGAAAAGAGGGAGAGGACTCAAATCAATAAAATTAGAAATGAAAAAGAAGTTACAACAGACACCGCAGAAACAAAGCATCCTAAGAGAGTACTACAAGCAACTCTATGCAGAAAAAATGGACAACCTGGAAGAAATGGACAAATTCTTAGAAAGGTATAACCTTCCAAGGCTGAACCAGGAAGAAATAGAAAGTCTGAACAGACCAATCACAAGGAATGAAATTGAAACTGTGATTAAAAATCTTCCAAGTGGGCTTCCCTGGTGGCACAGTGGTTGAGAGTCCGCCTGCCGATGAAGGGGACGTGGGTTCGTGCCCCGGTCCGGGAAGATCCCACATGCCGCGGAGCGGCTCGGCCCGTGAGCCATGGCCGCTGAGCCTGCGCGTCCGGAGCCTGTGCTCCACAACGGGAGAGGCCGCAACAGTGAGAGGCCCGTGTAAGACAAAAAAAAAAAAAAAAAAAATCTTCCAGGCAACAAAAGTCCAGGACCAGATGGCTTCAGAGGTGAATTCTATCAAACATTTATAGAAGAGTTAACACCCATCCTTTTCAAACTCTTCCAAAAAATTGCAGAGGAAGGAACACTCCTAAACTCATTCTATGGTACCACCCTGATACCAAAACCAGACAAAGATATTACAAAAAAAGAAAATTACAGACCAATATCACTGATGAATATAGATGCAAAAATCCTCAACAAATTACTAGCAAACAGAATCCAACAACACATTAAAAGGATCATACACCATGATCAAGTGGGATTTATCCCAGGGATGCAAGGATTCTTCAATATACGCAAATCAATCAATGTGATACACCATATTAACAAATTGAAGAATAAAAACCATATGATCATCTCAATAGAGGCAGAAAAAGCTTTTGACAAAATTCAACACTCATTTATGATAAAAACTCTCCAGAAAGTGGGCATAGAGGGAACCTACCTCAACATAATAAAGGCCATATATGACAAACCCACAGCAAACATCATTCTCAAGGGTGAAAAACTGAAAGCATTTCCTCTAAAATCAGGAACAAGAGAAGGATATCCACTCTCACTGCTCTTATTCAACATAGTTTTGGAAGTAGTAGCCACAGCAATCAGAGAAGAAAAAGAAATAAAAGGAATACAGATTGGAAAAGAAGTAAAACTGTCACTGTTTGCAGGTAATGTGATACTATACATAGAAAATCCTAAATATGCCACCAGAAAACTACTAGAGCTAGTCAATTAATTTGGTAAAGTTGCAGGATACAAAATTAATGCACAGAAATCTCGTGCATTCCTATACACCAATGATGAAAAATCTGAAAGTGAAATTAAGGAAACACTCCCATTTACCATTGCAACAAAAAGAATAAAATACCTAGGAATAAACCTACCTAAGGAAACAAAAGACCTGTATGCAGAAAACTATAAGACACTGATGAAAAAAATTAAAGATGATACCAACAGATGGACATACCATGTTCTTGGATTGGAAGAATCAATATTATGAAAATGACTATACTACCCAAAGCAATCTACAGATTCAATGCAATCCATATCAAATTACCAATGGCATTTTTTACAGAACTGGAACAAAAAATCTTAAAATTTGTATGGAGACAAAAAAGACCCCAAATAGTCAAAGCAGTCTTGAGGGGAAAAAAATGGAGTGGAAGGAATCAGACTCTATGACTTCAGACTATACTACAAAGCTACAGTATTCAAGACAGTGTGGTACTGGCACATAAACAGAAACATAGATCAATGGGACAAGATAGAAAGCCCAGAGATAAACCCACATACCTATGGTCAACTAATCTATCACAAAAGAGGCAAGGATATACAATGGAGAAAAGACAGTCTCTTCAATAAGTGGTGCTGGGAAAACTGGACAGCTACATGTGAAAGAATGAAATTAGAACACTCCCTAACACAATACACAAAAATAAACTCAAAATGGATTTGAGACCTAAATGTAAGACTGGACACTATAAAACTCTTAGAGGAAAAGATAGGAAGAACACTCTTTGACATAAATCACAGCAAGATCTTTTTTGATCCACCTCCTAGAGTAATGGAAATAAAAACAAAAATAAACAAATCTGGCCTAATGAAACTTAAAAGCTTTTGCACAGTAAAGGAAACCATAAACAAGACAAAAAGACAACCCTCAGAATGGGAGAAAATATTTGCAAATGAGTCAATGGACAAAGCATTAATCTCCAAAATATATAAACAGCTCATGCAGCTCAATATTAAAGAAACAAACAACCCAATCCAAAAGTGGGCAGAAGATCTAAATAGACATTTCTCCAAAGAAGACATACAGATGGCCAAGAAGCACATGATAAGCTGCTCAACATCACTAATTATTAGAGAAATGCAAGTAAAAACGACAATGAGGTATCACCTCATACCAGTTAGAATGGGCATCATCCGAAAATCTGCAAACAACAAACGCTGGAGAGGGTGTGGAGAAAAGGGAACCCTCTTGTACTGTTGGTGGGAATGTAAATTGATACAGCCACTATGGAGAACAGTATGGAGGTTCCTTAAGAAACTAAAAATAGAATTACCATATGATCCAGCAATCCCACTACTGGTCATGTACTCAGAGAAAACCATAATTCAAAAAGACACATATACCCCCATGTTCATTGCAGCACTATTTACAATAGCCAGGTCATGGAAGCAACCTAAATGCCCATCGACAGACGAATTTATAAAGAAGATGTGGTATATATATACAATGGAATATTACTCAGCCATAAAAAGGAACAAAATTGGGTCATTTGTTGAGACGTGGATGGATCTAGAGACTATCATACAGAGTGAAGTAAGTCAGAAAGAGAAGAAGAAATATCGTATATTAACACATGTATGTGGAACCTAGAAAAATGGTACAGATGAACTGGTTTGAAGGGCAGAAGTTGAGACACAGATGTAGAGAACAAATGTATGGACACAAAGAGGGGAAAGCCGCAGGGGGTGGGGGTGGGGATGGTGGTTTGATGAATTGGGCAATTGGGATTGACATGTATACACTGATGTGTATAAAACTGATGACTAATAGGAACCTGTTGTATAAAAATATATATATTTTTAAACATTTTTTAAAAGGCATAGAGTGAATAATCGAAAAAAAAAAGTTCCAAATATATGACATCTACAAGAGGTTCATTTTAGACCTAAGAAATACATAGACTGAAAGTAAAAAGATATAAAAAGATAATTCATATGACTAATAACTAAAAAAGAGCAGGGATGGCCACACTAATATCAGACAAAATAGACCTTAAGTTAAAAAGAAACGTTGCAAGAATCAAAGAAGAGCATTCTTTATTGATAAAGGGGTCAATTATTCAAGAAGATATAACAATTACCAAATATTAGAGCTCAAAAATATATGAAGCAAACATTAACAGAATTGAAGAGAGAAATATACAGTTTTACAATAATAGTAAGAGATTTCAATACCCCCACTCTCAATAACAGATATAACAGCTGACAGAAAATGAAGAAAGAGAGGACTTAAACATTATAAACCAATTGGACCTAACAGTCATATACAGGACACTCCACCCAATAATAGAAGAATACGTATTTTTCTCAAGTATACATGGAATATTCTCCAGAAGAGATCATGTATTATGCCAAAAATTTTTAATAAAATTTAAAAGATTGAAATGATACCAAGTATCTTTACCGATCACAATGGAATGAATCTAGAAATCAATAGCAGAAGGAAAACTGGAAAATTCACAAATATGCAGAAATTAAATGACACATTCTTAAACAACCAATTGTCTAAAAAGGAAGTCAAAAGGCAAATTAGAAAATATCTTGACAGAAATGAACATGATAACACAACATACCAAAACATAGGATGCAATGAAAGCAGTACTAAGGGGAATATTTATAGCTGTACAAAAGAGAAAAGGACCCCAAATCAACAATCTAAGTGTATACCTTGAGTAACAAATAAATAAATAAATAAATAAACTATAACCAAAACTAGCAGAAGAAAGGAAATAATAAAGATTAGAGCAGAGATAAATAAAATAGAGAATAGAAAAACAATAAAGAAAATCAATGATACCAAAAGTTGGTTCTTCTAAAATGACAACAAAATTGACAAACCTTTAGCTAGATTAAAAAGAAACAGAAAGGTCTCAAATTACTAAAATCATAAGTTTAAAATGGGAACATTATTATCAATTCTACAGAAATAAAAGGACCATAAAAGAGTAGTATGAAAAATTGTATACCAAAATAATTGGATAACCTAAATGTAATGGACAAATTCCTAGAAACACACACCCTACCAAAACTGAGTAATAGAGAAGTAGAAAATCTGAACAGATCTACACTTACTAAGGAAGTTTAATTCTGTAAGTTAAAACTTCTCAACAAAGAAAAGCCGTGAACCAAATGGCTTTAATTCTATGAAACCTTTTAGGAACTAACACCAATCCTTCTCAAATTCTTCCAAAAATTTGAAGAGAAGGGAACACTTCCTCAATCATTCTACAAGCTCAGCATTACCATGATACCAAAGCCACACAAAGATACTACCATATATTTGTGTGTGTGTGTGTATATATATATATGTGTATATATATATATATACACATATATATATATACACACACAGACCAGTATTGTTTATAAATATTGGTATAAAAATCCTCAACAAAATACTAGCAAACCAAATTCATCAGCATGTTAAAATGATCACAAAACATGACCAAGTGGGATTTATTCCTTGAATGCTAGGATGGTTCAACATATGAAAAACAATATGATACACTACATTAAGAGAATGAAGTGAGAAAAAAATCACATGATCCCCTCAATAGAGACAGATAAAGCATTTGGCAAATCCATACCCTTTCATGATAAAAAAAAATGAATTCAATAAACTCAGAATAGAAGGAAACTACCTCAACATCAGAAAAATCATATATGAAAAAACTACAGCTAACATCATATTCAATGGTTAAAGTTGAAAAGCTTTTCTTCTAAGATAAGAAACAAAACAAGGATAACTTTCATAAGTTCTATTTAACATAGTGTTGGAAATTCTAGCCAGAGCAATCACATAAGGAAAAGAAATGCAAGGTATCCAAATTAGGAAGGAAGAAGTAAAATTATCTCTGTTCACAGATGATATAACCTTATACGTGGAAAACCCTTAAAATTCCACACAAAAAGAAACTGTTTGAACTTATACACAAATTCAGCAAAGTTGCAGGATACAAAATCAATACACAAAATTAGTTGCATTTTTATACACTAACAGTGGACAATATAAAAGGAAAATTAAGAAAACAATCCCATTTACAACAGCACCAAAAAGAATAAAATACTTAGAAATAAACTTAACCAAGAAGGTGAAGACTTGTACACTGAAAACTACAGAACACTGTGGAAAGAAATTAAAGAATATACAAAGAAATGAAAATGCATATTCATAGACTGGAAAACTTAATACTTTTCAAATATCCATACTACCCAAAGAAATCTAGAGATTCAATGCAATCTCTATCAAAATCCTAACAACCTTTTTGCAAAAATAGAAAAGTCCATCCAAAGTTTCAAGGAACCCCAAGTAGTCAAAACAATCTTTGAAAAAAGAACAAACTTAGAGGTCTTATACTTCCTGATTTCAAAATATATTACAGCTACAGTAATCAAAACTGTATTACCAGCATAATGGCAGACCAATGGAATATAATAGAGAGCCCAGAAATAAACCCTCACTTATGTGGTCAAATGAGTCAAAAAGGGAGCCAGGGGCTTCCCTGGTGGCCCAGTGGTTGTGAGTCTGCCTGCCGATGCAGGGGTCACGGGTTCGTGCCCCGGTCCGGGAAGATCCCACATGCCACGGAGCGGCTGGGCCCGTGAGCCATGGCCGCTGAGCCTGCGCGTCCGGAGCCTGTGCTCCGCAACGGGAAAGGCCACAACAGCGAGAGGCCCGTGTACCGCAAGCAAAAACAAAAAAAAAGGGAGCCAGGACTACACAATGGGGAATGAACAGTCTCTTCAACAAACAGTCCTGGGAAATATGAACATCCACATGCAAATGAACAAAAATTGACCCTTATTTTATACCACAGACAAAAATGAACTCAAAGTGGATCAAACCTAAACATAAGAGCTAAAATCATAAAACCCTTCTTAGAAAACATAAGGGTAAAACTTCATGACATTTGGCAGTGATTTATGGATATGACACCAAAAGTACTGACAACAAAAGAAAAAATAGATAAGTTGGACTTCATCAAAATTAAAAATTTTGTGCATCAAAGGGCACTACCAACAGAGTGAAAAAGCAACTCATGGAAGGAGAGAAAATATTTGCAAATCACATACCTTATAAGTGGTTAGTATCCAGAACATATAAAGAACTACAACTCAACAACAACAAAATATCCCATTAAAAATTGGGGAAAGGAGATTTCCAGTGTCCAATTCCATAAGAAAGGAGCTGAATAGACTGAAAAATTAACAACTCTTTTTGGATCCATAAGAGAGGTAAGATCAAAGGGCAAATCAATGTTGAAATTGTTACCTCTAAAATCAAGAAAAAGATGGAGATGTCCACTCTCACCACTTTTATTCAACATAGTACTGGAAGTCCTAGCCAGAACAGTTAGGCTAGAAAAAGAAATAAAAGTCATTAAAATCAAAAAGGAAGAAATAAAACTGTCTCTATTTGCAGATGATATGACATAGAAAACCCTAACGACTCCACCAAAAAATTTGTTAGAACTAATAAAAGAATTCAGTAAAGTTGCAGGATACAAAATCAATATACAAAAATCAGTTGTGGGCTTCCCTGGTGGCACAGTGGTTGAGAGTTCGCCTGCTGATGCAGGGGACACGGGTTCGTGCCCCGGTCCGGGAAGATCCCACATGCTGCAGAGCGGCTGGGCCCGTGAGCCATGGCCACTGAGCCTGAGAGTCCAGAGCCTGTGCTCCACAATGGGAGAGGCCACAACAGTGAGAGGCCCGTGTACCGCAAAAAAAAATCAGTTGTATTTCTATATACTAACTACAAACTATTAGAAAGATAAATTAAGAAAACAATCTCATTTATAATTTCATCAAAAGAATAAATTTATAGGAATAAATTTAACCAAGGAGGTGAAAGACTTGTGCACTGGGCTTCCCTGGTGGCGCAGCGGTTGAGAGTCCACCTGCCAATGCAGGGGACACGGGTTCGTGCCCTAGTCCAGGAGGATCCCACATGCTGCGGAGCAGCTGGGCCCGTGAGCCATGGCCATTGAGCCTGTGCGTCCGGAGCCTGTGCTCCGCAATGGGAGAGGACACAGCAGTGAGAGGCCCACGTATCACAAAAAAAAAAAAAAAAGACTTGTACACTGAAAAGTATAGGACATTAATGAAAGAAACTGAAGACACAATAAATAGAAAAATATTCCATGCTCATGAACTGGAAGAATTAAAATTGTTAAAATGTCCATACTACCCAAAGCAATCTACAGATTCAATGCAATCCCTATCAAAATTCCAAGGGTATTTTTCACAGAAAAAAAAGTCCTAAAATTCAAATGAAACCACAGAAGACCCTGAATAGCCAAAGCCATCTAGAGAAAGAAGAACAAAGCTGGAGGTATCAAATTTCCTGCTTTCAAACTATATTACAAAGCTATACTAATCAAAAGAGTATGGTACTAGCATAAAAACAGACACATAAATCAGTGGAATAGAGAGTCCAGAAATAAACGCACGCATATATGGTCAACTAATTTATGACAAAGGAGCCAAAATTAACAATGGGGAAAAGATAGTCTATGCAATAAATGGTGTTAAGAAACTAGATATCCACATTCAAAAGAATGAAATTGGACCCTTATATTATACCATACATAAAAGTTAACTCAAAATAGTTTAAAGACTTAACTGTAAGACCTGAAACCATAAAACTCCCAGAAGAATACAGGGGAAAATCTCCTTGATATTGGTCTTGTCAATGATTTCTTGGGTATGGCACCAAAAGCACAGCCAACAAAAGCAAAATTAACAAGTGAGACTACATCAAACTAAAAAGCCTCTACATCAAACTACATCAAACTACATCAAACAACTACATCAAACTAAAAAGCAAAAGAATAAATCAGCAAAATGAAAAGGCAACCTCACAGCATTCACAAAGATTAACCTGAAATGAATCATAGGCCTAAATGTAATCATTAGCTCTCAAAGAAATCATAGACTATTTTGAAGTAAGAGTAGGCAAAATTTTTTCCAATAGGATACAAAAAGCACAAATCATAAAAGAAAAACTATGATAAAATTAGATTTCATCAAAATTAAAAACTCCTCCAGGATTATGTAAAAACTCCTTAGATGTGCCTTCACTTCCCATACCTTAAGCTCTTTGGGGTTACTGGAGGTTAACCCACCCAGAAAGCCTAAGCCTCAGCCCTGGGCATTTGAGGTGAAATTTGAAGCTGACAAATGCACTGTAATAGATGACAATAAATTTTAAGGAAGTTTATCATGCACGCAAGAACTGCTATTTAATAGGTTGCTTTGAAAACAATAAAGATACTTTTGGAATTTGTATAGTTCTCCATGTTTACGTTTATTGTGCTTACAGTTGAATTTGTCTCCTGGTGAGTCTTTGAGGTCTTCCTCACATCTTACGGCTGGAAAGAGGGAAGTGGGGAGGAGGAGGGGGCAGGAAAGGACCCCAGAAGAAAGATGGAAAGAAGAGAGGGGACAGAAGACAGGAGGAAGGAGCAAATAGTGTGATGAGACCCTTCATCACCTAACAGACCAGTAGGGGATCCACAGGGGGAAGAGGGTAAAGATGAAAACAAGTGTTTCCTAAGGTGAGGACCCCAGGCACATGGCTGAGAGGTGGGAGTCTCCCAGCCTCCTGCCCATAGACCACAAGCACTTTTGCCCTGGTCTAGGGATGGAGAACCATGAGGGACACTTCTCAGCCACAAGTTAGAACTCCTTGTGGACCCTGAGAATGGGAACTGTCTGCCTTCTTCCCACAGTGCTGGGCAAGTAGGGCTCTGAAAGCCACTAATATTCTGCAAATTCTTAGACATTAAAACAGACAAGGTCCCTGTCCTCAGAGACAGTCAAGTGGGAAAGACAGATAAATGAACCCACCAAGATAAGATTACAAACCAACATAAGTGCTATAGAGAAAAAAAGAGGATATTTGTATTTAGATTCACAGTGTCAGATGTTGCAAAGGTAGGGCCCCAGCAAGGACAGAAGCCTACCCGGCTTACCTGGGATTTAGCTCTGGCCCCTCTGCTTGGCAGCCTCCAGCTGAGATGTCAGGGCCAAGGCACTTCCTAGCTGGCATTACTGACTGGGAGCAAGTCAGGGAGACAGATGGATTCCTCCCATGCAGTGTGCTTGGCCAGAGGAACACTGGGGACTAAGGCATGTTATGTGAACAAATAAATAGCCTTCCCACTTCTCAGCACCAAAATAAATTTTGAAAATTAAATCTTGAAAATCCACTTGGCAGAAGAAAAATTAAATTTAACTCCTGCTCTCCTAAAGATATCATTTTAAAAGATGAAAGAGCAAGCCACAGAGGGGGAGAAAATATAACACATATAGTTGAAAAAAGATTGGTGTCCAGATATATTTTTTAAAAAACAACTCTTACAACTCAATAATAAGACAATGCCCAATAAAAAATGAGCAAAATATGTGAGTAGACACTTAGCAAAAGAAGACTTACATAAATGGCCAATAAGTCCATGAAAAGATACTCAACATCATTAGTCATGAAGAAAGTCCAAATTAAAATCAAAATGAAGAGATGCCACTGCACACTCAATAGAATAGCTAATATTAAAAAGACCAACATTGGGACTTCCCTGGTGGTCCAGTGGTTAAGAATCCACCTTCCAATACAGGGGACACGGGTTCAAACCCTGGGTGGGGAATTAAGATCCCACAGGCCGTGGGGCAACTAAGTCCGCATACCACAACTACTGAGCCCACGTGCCACAACTAGAGAGCCTGAGTGCTGCAACTACAGAGCCCATGCACTCTGGAGCCCATGTGCTACAACTACGGAGCCCACATGCCCTGGAGCCCACACACCACAACTAGAGAGAAGCCTGAAAACCGCAACAAAAGATCCTGCGTGCTGCAACTAAGACCTGATGCAGCCAAAAATAAATAAATAAATATTTTTTAAAAAACCAAACCAAAACAACAACAAAAAACCCACAGTGCTAAAAATAAGAAAACAGTCAGGTTTAAAAAAAAAAATCAAAAGACCGATATTATCAAGCATTGGTATAGACGCGGAGCAACCCAACCCAAGACCCTTATACATTGCTAATGGGAATGTAAAATGGCAAAATCGCTTTGAAAAATAATTTGGCATTTTCCTTTTAAAGGCTATCCATTATAGTATGGCTCAGCAATCCCACTCCTAGGTATCTACCTAAGAGAAATGGAAGTATACATCCACACAAAATCTTAAGGAATGTTCATGGCAGCTTCACTCATATTAGACAAAAACTGGAAACAACTCAAATGTCCACCAAAAGATAAAAGAATGAAAAAATTAGGGTATATACATACAATGGAAACTAGTCAGAAAAAAAAATTAATACACGTGACCCGGATGAGTCTCAAAACACGCTGAGAGAACCGGACGTGAAAGAATACTTACTGTATGTTTCTATTTACAGGAAGCTCTAGAAATGGCAAATCTAATCTTTCGTGGCAGAACAGAGGTCCGTGGGTACAAGGAAACGTGGAGTGACAGCACTGTTCTATATTTGAATGTGGTGGCAGTGGACACCTGGGTGTAAACATTTATCAACACTCGTGGATCTGCACACAAAAAGGGGATGCATGTTATTGTACGTATATTATACCTCAGTAAAGTTGTTTTTTTAAAAATCTCAGGCCTGGAGACTTTAAGGGTGACACCACTGAGACAAGGAAGTCAGGAGAATTTTCTTGGTGAGATAACAGAGCTGAAACTTGCCTCTGGCCTTACCCTCTCCTACCAGCTCCACCCTCTGCTGACATCTTCTCCCACTGAGGCCCAGATTTATACTCTTAAGCTGCCCAGACAGAGTAGTGTCACATCCATACAGCAGTCCTGCAAACAGGTAAAGAAAGGGAAATACTAGGTCGTAACAAGCCCTAGAGTGAGGAACAAAAAGCTCCTCAGCTTTGCCCCCCACCAGCTGGACAGCCTTAGTCAAGGAAGTAGCTTCACTTTGGTGGCCCGTGGCTCCTTGTCTGCAAAACTGGGGTGATCATCAAGAGCCCTGGTGACTTTGAGGGGTCTGCTTGCTGGAGTGATGAAGCAGGAGCCAGGCCAAGGGGACTGGGAAGGGAGGTGCAGGAGAACACAGTGCTTAAGAGTTCCCCATGTCCCACCCAGCTTGACTACAGAATATCATTGAATCCAGTCAAGAAAACAGGCCTGTAAGCCCTTTGCCAATTGCTATGGGCTAAGCAATTGTAAGCGACTGGCATTTTGTCCCACTCCTCCTGCATTTTCTCTCTTCTCTCATTTCCTCAACGGATCTTGACAGGACAGTTTTCCCCTCTCTCGATGTGTGTGCCTGAACATGGAGCAGGCACCTTATTCCATAGGAATTCCCTTTCATTTATTTATTTGTTTGTTTGTTTATTTATATCTTTGGCTGCATTGGGTCTTCGTTGCAGTGCATGGGCTTTCTCTAGTTGCGGCGAGCCAGGACTACGCTTCCTTGCGGTGGCTTCTCCTGTTGTACAGCACGGGCTCTAGGCATATGGGTTTCAGTAGTTGAGGCTCATGGGCTATAGAACACAGGATCAGTAGTTGAGGCACACGGGCTTAGCTGCTCTGCAGCATGTAGGATCTTCCTGGGCTAGGGATTGAACCCGTGTCCCCTGCATCGACAGGCAGACTCTCAACCACTGCGCCACCAGGGAAGCCCCAGTTTATTATTTTTTAACTTAGCTCACTCTAAACAATAATAACCATGAAGTCATGAGTATGATGTGTTAATATCTTCCTAACTTAAAAAATTATATATATCGAATTACATTCATCCATATAACCTTTAACATCATTTCATGTACCACCATGTTCCACATACCACACTCTGGGAAACACCACCTGAAGTCACCGCTGTGACCCAAGACCAGGCCTCAACTTGATAGCAGCACTAGTCAGCCCAAACCCCTTTTTTATTTTTAATTTTTTTTATTGAAGTATAGTTGATTTACAATGTTGTGTTAGTTTCAATTGTACAGCAAAATGATTCAGTTATACACACATATATATCATTTTTTTTCAGATTCTTTTCCCTTATAGGTTATTACAAAATATTGAGTATACAGTAGGTCCTTGTTGGTTATCTATTTTACATATAGTAGTGTGTGTATGTTAATCCCAAACTCCTAATTTATCCCTTCCTGCCTTTTCCCCTTTGGTAACTGTAAGTTTGTTTTCTATGTCTGTAAGTCTAGTTCTGTTTTGTAAGTAAGTTCATCTGTATCACTTTTTTTAGATTCCACATATAAGCTATATCATATGATAATTTATCTTTCTCTGTCTGGTTTACTTCATTTAGTATGATAATCTCTAGGTCCATCCATGTTCTTGCAAAATAACAATATTTCATTCTTTTTTACGGCTGAGTAATATTCCATTGCACATATATACTACATCTTCTTTAACCATTCATCTTGGACACTTGGGTTGCTTCCATGTCTTGGTTGTTGTAAATAGTGCTTCAATGAACATTGGGGTGCATGCATCTTTTAGTTTTCTCTGTATGTATGTCCAGGAGTGGGATTGCTAGATCATATGGTAGTTCTATTTTTAGATTTTTAAGGACCCTCCATACTGTTCTCCATAGTGAGGCCCCATTTTTTAAATAGAGCTTCCACTGTATATGCTCTGTCTGGATTGAGGTTATTGCTTTTGGGGGCTTCTATTAGCCTGCTAGGGCTGCCACAACAAATTACCACAGACTGGAAGGCTTAAACAACAGAAATGTATTTCCTCACAGTTCTGGAGTCTGTAAGTCTGAGATCAAGTCGTTGGCAGCATTGATTTCTCCAGAGGCCTCTCTCCTTGGCTTGTAGGTGCTGCCTTCTTGCAGAGCATGCAGAGATGCTATAATGTAAACAGCTCAAATAATATTACCCCCTCTTCTACAAACTCAGAAAGATTAGGTGAATGACTTACCTGCAACTCCCTGGGTAGGAGAGAGGGGCGCTCATGCCAGAACCCAGGTCTCTGGCTCCAATAATAAAATAGCACAGGTCTAAAAATAGTCTAAAATTTGGGGGTCCACACCAGAAAGGCCTCCTTCTCTTGCTGCAGAGGAAATATATCAAACTGTTATAATTGTCTGCTCTGGAGCCAGGCTGCCCTGAGTTCGCTTCCAGCTCCAGCCTTCACCTCTGAGGGAGCCTGATCAAATCACCTCATCCCTCTCCATCTCTGCTCCCCCATCCCTGCAACATGGGGGTAACAATAGTACCTGCTTCAAATAAACTAATGCATGAGGAAGACTTGGCACAGTGCCCGACGTATAAGAAAGGCTCAATAGGATGTAGCTATCAACATCCTGTTACCACAGACAGAAGTCACTCAGTTCTTATCCTCACCAGCGGCTTTCCGGATGGTAATGCCAGGCTCTTGCCACAGGGTGGCACTCTTGTCTCTGACCGCCTTTCTTGCGCGAGTCACTAAAGCTTCATTTCTCAAAAATGCCAGGTTGGGCAAGGATGAAAGACAGACCCAGAAAAAGATTAAAAAGTTTGGGCACTACAGCCAAAAGAGTGTCTACCCTGTCACAACAAAAGTGCAGAAACTGCTTCATTCATTCATCTCTGCTGGCTCTTAGAGCTGGGTTGCCGAGCCTGGCTGGCCCCAACATTCAGAAGAGGCTGAAGGAGCTGATAAAACTGGATGGTCCAGCTTCACCTCCGCACGCCATGCAGGGGGGTCAGGGAGTCGGGCCTGGGAGTCTGAGGGAGAAGGGTGATTGAAAGTCACTGCCACAGAGCAGAGCTCTCTCATACTTTAATGCACCTGCAAATCACCTAGGGCCCTCGCCAAAATACAGATTCTGATTCAGCTGGTCTGGGGAGGGGCCTGGGATTCTGCATTTCTAACAAGCTCTCAGGTGATGCCCATGCTGCCTGAGTACCAAGAGCCTAAAGGACCTGGCCCAGCATACACTCTTTGAATGCTTACTATGTGTAAGCTCCTCATACGTCCTAATTCACTGAACCCTCACAATAGCCACATGCACTCAGTACTATTGTCCCTGCTTTATGGATGAGAAACAAAAACATTAACTAACCGTCTCAAGGTCGAAACAGCTAATTAGTAGCAGAGACTAGGCTCACAGTACACTTTTGCTAAAGCAAATATTAAAGTAAACACAATCCAGCTTTCCTCCCTCACTTTCCAGGACAAAGAGGAAAGGTCACAGAGGCAGCAGAGCAGAGCAGAGCAGTGAAGAGGACAGATTCTGGAGCCAAACCTCCCAGACTCACAATCTCAACTCTGCCACTTAGGAGCTGTGTGACTTTGACAGGTGGCCTGACCTCTCTGTGCCTCGTTTTCTTCACCTCAAAACTGAGAATAACAATAGCACCTACTTCAGGCAGTTGTTACCAGGATTAAGTGAGGCAATTGAATAAGGTGCTGAGCGGGCCCCTGGCACGTGGTCAGCACCCAGCGTTGCCTGTGCCCCAGTCATACTTTCAAGGCTGTGAGAATGGCAGGGACAACGAGGTCTCCACTTTGGGTTTTCAGGAGCTCACAGTTTAATGAGGGACAGTGGGACAAAGTGCTAATGGAAGGGCCATCAGAGCACCCATGGAGAGTGACCACTGCCGTGCAGCACAGCAAGAGGGGGCACCCCAGCACCCTCGTGTGCAACTTACATTAATTCATTTGTATGCAACTTCCCACCTACGTCCCCCCAAAAAAGTTTAATATCTTGAGTGACTCCACCCACCACTCCACCCAACAAGCCCAGAGAGGGCATGAGATGGGGGCTGTGAATCTGCTGGGTCCTGTATGCCAAAAGCCTCTCACGGTGTGAGCTGACCACACGTGGGTGACTGCAGTGTGTAAAGACACTTGATTTGGACCCCAAGGCCCCTAAATGCACACCTGCTACTCCATATGGCACGTTATCCATTCCAGCACTGGAGGAAAAACAGCCTGGGATTTACTGAGGCAAGGGGCCGAGTCTTGAACATGGGGCTGTCGGTTTTCAAGGGTGAGTCTAAGCAGTACATTTTATTTTGAGGTCATGGTTTAAACTCTAGGTAAGTTGAGCGGGCTCCTTTGGGTGCTAGTTAACCAATATGTCTTCAAGAGACTGGAAAATATCTTAAGGCCCATCAGCAGGGGAGTGGTGAGCAGAAACTATGGTCTCTGTACAATGAGCTACCCTAGCAGCTAACAGAAGCAATGAGGTGTGGCATTATTTACAATAGCCAAGATGTGGAAACAACTTAAGTATCCATGGGTGAATGGATAAAGGAGGTGTGATGTATATGTATATACACAATGGAATACTATTCAATCATTAAAAAATAAAAAAAGAAGGAAATCCTGCCATTTGCAACAACATGGGTGGACCTTGAGGGTATTATGCTAGGCGAAGCAAGTCAGAGAAAGACAAATACCATATGATCTCACTTATATGTGAAATCTAAAAAACAAGCAAACAAAAACCACACCCATAGCTACAGAGGAGGGGGTGGGAGGACGGAGAATATGGGCAAAGGGGGTTAAAAGGTACAAACTTCCAGTTAGAAAACAGATGTCATGGGGATGTAATGTACAGCATGGCGACTCTAGTTAATAATACTGTATCGAATATTTGAAAGTTGCTAATAGATATTAAAAGTCATCATCACAAGAAAAAGTTTCTGTTAACTATGCAAGGTCAGGTGTTAACTAGACTTATTGTAGTTAAGGTATACAGATGTTGAATCATTAGGTTGTACACCTGAAACTAATATAATGTTATGTTGATTATACCTCAATTTAAAATTTTTAATTATTAATTAATCTTAAAAAGGAATGAGGGGCTCTTGAAGTTCTGATATAGAAAGATCTCCAAAATATAGTGTCCTATGACAATAACAAGATGCAGATTGGTATGGATAGTTTGTTACTCTTTGTGCAAAAAAGGAAGGGGGGGATGTATTTGTATGTATTCGTGTGTACTTTAGAAAGGAAAGATCCATATAAAACTAATAGCGATGGTTACCCATGGTGAGGGGTCACCAGACAGACAGGGGACAAAGGCAAGAGAGAATCCTCCTACTGAACGCCTCTTTTTAAAAATTGTGGTTAAAAAAAAAAAACACATAACATAAAAGTCACCATCTTTAAATTGTCAAGCGCAGTTGTCAGGAATGTTAAGTGTATTCACATTGCTTTGCAATGGTACTGAATATGCTTTAGTACTTTGAAAATTGTTTGAACCACATACCTGTATTGCCTATTTTAAAAATTAACTCTAAAATCGTTATACCCAAATAATGTGAAAAAAGAGAATTGTTGTATTGGGAAAAGTTAGGGAAAAAGTGCTTTGAAATCAGAATGAATTGAATTCCAATCCTGTCCCTGCCATTTACTGGACCGGGGCAAGTCAAGTAATCCTCTAAGCCTTAGTCTCCCCTTTCTTTAAAATGTACAGAAAGACGGTGCCCCCTCAAAGGGCAGTGGTGAGCATTAAATGAGAATTCTCATGAAGCCCAGGTGCGGTACCTCGCAGGAAGTAAGTTCCCCATCCACAATCAATTATTTTTTCACTGCGCCTGGAAGAAGCCAGGACAAAGGAGTGCCTTTCAGGCCAGTGCAGTGGTGTGCAACCTTTGAAGGACGAGAATCGCGGGGGGGAGGGGCGGGGGAGACGGCCTCCCAGGACTCTACTGCAAACCTACTGCCCCAGAATCTACTGGTGAGACCAGAGCACTCTGATTCTAACACCCCCCCTCCCCACCACCAACTCAGACCAAAGCGAGAGAACACCTAAGGTGGAGAGCCTGTGCTCCTGGTTGCACCCCGGCCTCCAGCTGCAAAACCTACCTGGACTTTGAGCTGTTTGCTCAAGCGTCCACCAGGCGGAGGAGGGCGGGCGCTGGCGGTGGGGGCGGGAGGTGGCAGGCCCAGGCGGACGGACATGGAGATGTCATTCTGGACGCAGAGAAGTTCCAGCCTCCTCGCTGAAACTGCTGAGAAAGAGAGCTTTGGGGAGCAATTTCCGTGTGTGTTGCGGGGCGGCGGGGGGAGGAGGTGCCTTTTCTGTACCTTGAACCTTGCATCGCCTTCCTCTCCACTTAAAGCAATAAAAAAGAACGCACTGTCCCAATTAAATTCATTCATCATCCATTTATTGAGACTCTGATGCAGCTCCCCAGCTGCTCTCTCCACACCCGGGGATGCGGTGGCGAGCAGACCCAGTGCCCCTTGGTCGCCTGGAGGTGCCAGTGGTAAGCGTTTATCCCAGAGAAAAGCACGGCGAGACGCGGCGGCGGCGGCTGCCCACTTTCCTTCGGTTCTCTCCGGGCCCTTCCATCCGTGGGAGGCTTTTCTTCCAATTGCCCACATCCATTTACTTTGCATCCCCTTTCGGCCTTGCCAGCTGCTCGCAAAAGACCTGCGTCCCCGGATTTCCCGGGGATTCTCATCCTCTCCCTCCGGATGAAGGGGGCTCGAAATCGGAGGCTGCACTGGCGCCATGGGGACAGCAGGTGGCGCCCTGGGCTTTGGTGGCCGAGACAAGACGGCCTTAAGTAAAGACTCCTAGAGAGAGCAGAGGTGCCCCGTGCACAGAGGGGCGCAAGGAGTATTTGATAAGGAAGCGGGTGTGCATGTGAAACATGAAATCGTTTCCCCTTACACTGTCTCCTGGTCTAAGCTCCAGAGCTGACAGGAGGGTGAAAGAAGGAGAAGGCGCCGGCTGGAAGGGCAACAACCTCCTCAATTGCAGAAAAGGGGAACTCGGCCCAGAGCCAGAAGGCTCATGCAGGCCCCCAGGGGGAATGGCACAGCCAAGACTCCTGTCCTTCCAGCTCCTGGGCCGGCCTAGAGCCAGCCCTTAGACTCACCGACGGGGATCTTCCAAAAAATTTGCCGGTATTCGCACAGCCCTTCTTAAGAGATGGTGTACTGGGCTCTGAACTAAGATGAGTATTTCCCACGCTCGAGTCCTTTACGGATCCTTGTTCGTGATTCTGGCCGTATCTCCACACCACCCGAGTTGTTAACCGATTAACATTTTTCTTAAAATCAACTCACGTTTTAAATTTAAATATAATTATGAAGGAAATATTTGATTGTTGTAATAACTGGAAGCCCGGTATTTCTTGCCAAAAACAAGACTGTTGAAAGAAATACATAACAATTACAATTCCTTAGAAGTCTGGCTGTTTCCCAGTGAAGATCGTTTGCCATACCAGCAGGGATGAGTTTTCCACACTTTAGGAAAAACTGGAATTCCAGTACAAGCTCTCCCAGTTATTCTGAATGAGAGGAGACAAGAGGTGGTGATGGGAGAGAAGGGAGCGGAGCTGGAGAGAGAGGCAGCTACATATTTTACCGCAGTTGCAGAACAAAGGGAGCCTTGACTAATATTCCATGTCCTTCCTGCAGTATGCACGTACTTCCGGGAACAGCAAGTTATTTTTTACTCTGGGAAGCCGGAGGCAAAGGGTCGTGACCCAGCTTCCTGTGAGCCTGCCCCACCCTTTCTATGGAAAGAAAGACAGCATCTCAGGGTGAGGAGGCCCTTAGATGTCAACCAGCCAGAGAGTTGGAGGGGAACCGAGGTAGGCCTCTACCCTTTCTGCTTCTGCGGGGAAGTCTTCAGTACTGAAGAACGGCTGTGCCAGTCCTGCCTCTATCACTTCCTGGTGGTGGGGACTTCGGTCAAGTTCCTTAACCCCCCTAAGTCTCAGTTTCTTCATCTGTAAAATGGGCATGATGCCTACCTCATAGAGTTGTTTGTAGGCGCTAAACAGGATCATCTGTGTAGAGTCAGCCAATCAATAATTTGCAGAACACCTACTGTTGTAAGTGCTGGGTGCATAGCCCAGTTCCTCACGTAGGGTTAAGCCTGCAAGGAGTATTTGGAAAAGCAGTGTATGTAATATACTCCTAAGTTTGTATAGCGTATCTTCCATGCCACAGCAACTTCAGCCAATCCCCTTCTCGTATGTGGTCTCTGCATCTTCTGAGGGCTCTCAGCACTCCCTGTGGTGGTGACAGCATTCTCCCTTTCATTATGGAGACATCACCGTCCTTCTTCTTCTCCAGGAAGACAAGCAGAGCCCACTGTAGTCATCGCTGTCCCTCCGTCCCACCCAGTGTCTGTAGAATGCCCTGAACATTACATAGGCACTCACGTGAAGTTTGTTGTCTGAAATTCCACTGCCCATGTGGCTCAGACCAGAGGTCCTGCAAAGCAAACACCTTTTGTTTGGCCATTTTGTTCTGAAAGTGTCTGTAACCAGCCAGGTGTTGGACCTGATCGCAGTGCACGTGACTGGGCACCTGAAGTCTCCACCCCTCCAGCTTGGTGGCCTCACCAACACACAGGAGCCCTGCAGCCCCTTCTTCCTGGCTCAGCCACACCTCCAACAAACAGGAAACCTAACTACCAGGACACTGAAGCCCTTGCCTTTGTGACTTGGAGACCCCACTTATCAAGGAACATTGATCACTTTCTGGTGACTTCCCATCACATGTAAAATAAAGTCTGACATCCTTCCCAGGTGCACTTGGCCCCCATGCTCTGGCCTCTGCCCACCTCTAAACTTCAATCCCTTCTCCTCTTCTCATGCCCCGCCCCCAGCTTCAGGCACACCGGCCTCCCTGCTGCTCTGCAAACACACTAACCACTGTCTCTGCCTAGAAGCTCTTCTCCAGATGTCCCCACGGCCCCCCATCCAGACCACTGCTCAAATGTCAACCCCTCAAAGAGGCCTTCCCTGTCCAGCCTGTGTTGAGTAGCACAAACACAGCTTCTCCTTGGCAGAGCCCTTGTCACTGCTGGGACACTCTTTTTCTCATATTCGTCATATTTCCATGGGGAGGAAGATCAGCCAGACCGTCTCTGTTGGCCTGTCTCCCTACCCATCACTCCCTGTTCTCTGTGGGAGGATTGAGTTGTCTGATGGATGAGTCTGGGGGAAGACACTGAGCATACTCAGCTTGGCCGCCTTCTTCGGGGAGCCAGCCTTTCTGCAGAGAGCAAGTTCTCGTCTGCTCTCTGTCTCACAGAAGGGGCCTCCCCACCTGCCCAGGAGGGAGGGGGAAGAAGAGAAGGCCTGAGGGTATCCAGTTGTACCAGTCACTGGACTCTGTCTAGTTCATGAGTAAAGCATTAACTAGCCATATCCTCCAGTCAGTGTTACCAATTATAAGTTTAAATATCTGTTGGGCTCTTATGCTGGCCTGTCATTGGTCATGGATTTAGATGTGTCTCTTTTATCTATCACTGCATAACAAATCATCCCAAACGCGGTAGCTTAAGTTAACAATTTACTATTTCTCAAGAGTCTGTGGGTTGACCAGATAGTTCTTTTGCTTCCCAGGTTGTCAGCTGGAATGTTGGACCGGCTGGAAGGTCCAAAATGGCCTCACTCACATGGCTGGTGTTTGGTGCTGGCCACTAGCTGGGAGCTCATCTGGGGCTGTCTGCTGGGGGGGGGGGTGGGGTGGGGGGGGTGGGCGGGGCTTGGCTCTCCTCCCCATAGCTGCTTGGGCTTGGGCTTCCTCCTGGCATGGCAACTAGGTTCCAAGTGGGACTGTTCCAAAAGCAAGTGTTCCAAGAGGAAGGAAGTAGGAGCCAACAGTCTTCTTAAGTCTTCTTCTTGGTCGTAGAAGCCCTGGAATATCACTCCTACTGAATCCTATTGGTCGATGCAGTCACAGAGCCATCCCAGCATCTTGATATAAAGAGCAGTCTGCACATACAGGGAGGGAAGGGCATTCTTTGGAAACTACCTACCACACATGGGGGATAGACTATCGATCCGTCCAAACCCCTACAGTTATGCCCCCACACTACATCATTCATTCATTCATTCATTCATTGTCTCTTCCCTTCTAGTAAGTTCATGAGAGTAGACACTTTGCTTTGTTGATTGCTGTATTCCCAGGACTCAGAACAATGCCCGACACATAGTAGGGGCTCAGTAAATATTTGCTGAATGAATGAATTAAACAGTCATTCAACTGCCCCTACCAGCCACAGGAAGTTGAACAGGCCAACAAGGATTCGTGGAAGAAGTGAGACTTAAGCTTGGCTTTAAAGACAGCTAGTCCTGGCAAGAACATGTTCTACAGACAGGCTGAGGAGAAGCAGTGATGGGTGAGTAGTGATGGGAGTTGAGTTGTTCAGTCACTTGCCTGGTGGACACACGACTGACCAGGACTCTCTTAAGCCATGTTGTTCCACATTCAATACAGACAGGACAGCAAGTCAAAGGGAACTCAGAGAGCTTTCATTATACTAGATGTGTGTGTGTGTGTGTGTGTGTGTGTGTGTGTGTGTGTGTGTGTGTGTGTCTGTGTGTCCCACAGGGAGTATGCAGAAGGGAGGAGGAGATGGAATCTGAATTCCCATTAGCTCAGCCCCAGGGACAGGGCTTTCCCTGAACTTGTGGAGACCAGTGGTTCTCACTGGGGGTAATGGTGGGGGTTAGTCTCTCCCCACTTCCCCAGGGGATATTAGACAATACCTGGAGACATTTTTGTTGTGGGCACAATTGGGGTGGGAGGGCAATAATGGCATCCAGTGAGTGAGGCCAGGGATGCTGCCAAACATCGTATAATTCACAGGACAGGCGCCCACAACGAAGAATTATCTGCCCCAAATGTTGACTGTGCCATTGTTGAGAAACCCTGCTGTAAAGGGTGATGGGAAAATACTGAGAATTAGGAGCATCAGGGAGCTGGCAGGCAGGCAATCTTTGTAGTAGAATTTGGTCCAGAAATTGCGTCCCACTTAAGATGACTGAATTTTATAAATAACTCCCCTCAATGCTGTAGTAGTAGTAGCAGGTTGAATTAATGTTAGGGGAGTTTCAACAGCATGGATAATAAAAATGCAAAGGAATTATAAAGGGAGAAAAATACATGATGAGAAGCAGCAGAAGCAGCAAGGTTTTTCTGCAGCGAAGGAGAAACAAGTCCCTTGCACTTTAATGTCAAGATTCTACCACCAAAATCCCTCTCAAATTCCCCCTCTCTGTCTCCACTCCAAAGTCCCTAGTCCAAGCCACCATCATCTCCCTCCCAGGCCAATATCCCCTAAGTGCTCTTCCCAGGTTCACCCCACCCCCCTCCCCCGACCCCAGGTTTCCTCCCCCGGGGAAAGGAGAAAGATCTTGGAACATAAAATAAATGGTGCACTTGCTGTTTAAAAACATGGGAAAGGACTTCCCTGGTGGCGCAGTGGTTAAGAATCTGCCTGCCAATGCAGGGGACACAGGTTCGAGCCCTGGTCCAGGAAGATCCCACATGCTGTGGAGCAACTAAGCCCATACGCCACAACTACTGAGCCTGTGCTCTAGAGCCCGTTAGCCACAACTACTGAGCCCGCATACTGCAACGTCTGAAGCCCACGTGCCTAGAGCCCGTGCTCCGCAACAAGAGAAGCCACCGCAATGAGAAGGCTGCACACCGCAAGGAAGAGTAGCCCTCGCTCGCCGCAACTAGAGAAAGCCCACAAGCTGCAACAAAGACCCAACGCAGCCAAAAGTAGTTGGCCCACCAGGTTCTGGAGGATCCAACCCTATTTTACCTGCGGGTGCCCCCCTGCCTCAGCACATTCCAGCCAAGAAGGGCTGCTCTCCATTCCTGGAATACTTCTAGCTCAATCCAGGCTCAGATCACTGGCCCCCTGGAGCTGAAGTTCTGATGACATCTGGAGATGGACATGCACCAGTCATATCACACAAATGCCTGTAAAACTGGCCCTAGTGCTGTGAGTGAGAGGGCCACAGTGCCCCACGAGCCTGGGACCAGGGGACTTGACTCATCAGAGAGACCAGTGAATGAATTCTTGAACAAGTCACTCCCAGAACTGAGATCTGATGGCTGAGCAGGAGTTAAGTCAGTGAAAAGAAAGCTAGAGGAAGCAACAGCTTGTGCAAATACCCTTGGGCAGTATAACCTGGGCCAGGTGGAGGGAGGAGAAGAAAGCAGGGGATGGGTCTTGCAAGTGCTGCAAGCCAAGTTAGAGTTTGAATTTTATTCTGAGCATAATGCGAAGCTCTTGTAAGGTCTTAAGCAAGAGATTAACTGATTAAATTTGTAACTTGAGAAGATTACTCTGGCCACAGAGTAATTTCTCCCAACCTTCCAGCAGTTGTAGCTCCTGAAATTTAGAGAGAGGCCAGGAAGAATGTGGGAGAGACCCCACAGCTGTCAAAGGGAGAGATGACGGTAACTTGGACTAGTGACAAGGGAGATAAGAGACACTGAACAGTTTGCCAATGTATTAAAATTTCTGTGAGGCTGAAGCACAGTTGTATTCCTGTTCCTTACTCTAAGCCCTAGGTGTTATTACACCAAAAACAAAGAACCCAGGAAAACACTCCATCTTGAGTCTGTTTATTGGACTGGTTGGTGAGCCAAGCAATATGACAGGTTCAAGTCTGCCTGGTTTTGAGAGCATCCCAAGGCAAGGAGGGTCCAAACATTAAGGGGTTAGTCATGAGAACATGTTATTTCCTCTTGCTTTTGTACAAGGGCAGAAAAGGGAGCCGGTTGCGTATATAACACCCAGTACAGAGTCAAACTGCCAGGAATCAAATGCCTATTCCTAGCACTTCACTTACCAGCTCTGTGGAACGTTCCAGAACCTCTCTATGCTTCTCTTTCCTCATCTTTAAAATAGGAATGATAAAAATATCAACCACTTCTGGAGTTTTAGGAAGCCAGTAAACACTCTTCCTGACCCTCCTGCATTCAGGACTGAGAAATAAAAGCAGGTGTCAGACAGTTAGAGATCAAAGTGTCATCTTTATTACTGACAAAGCTGGACTGGAGGATGTGGTTGAGTGAAAATACTTCACACAGTCACTGACACGGTGGGCAACCGCAGACGGCAGATAATAACACACCCTCTCTGGGGGCAGGGCGGCCCAACCCAGCACTGATCCTTCTCAGAAAGTCAGCCGTCAGTGGGGTCAGAGAAGTTCTTCTCCTGCCCTGGGGGAGACTGGGCAAGGGGCACTGCATGTGTTCTTCCACAGTCAGCCCTGCTGGAGAAAAGGGTAGGAATCCACCGCCTGCCCTCACAATGAAAATATGAGATGGGGAAATAAGTGATTCCCTCAACACCCTCTCATGGGTTGATATGGAGATTAGAGAAAACAAACAGCTACAGTATCTGGAATATAGACTCTGTGAAGGCCTTATCCCTGGTGCTAACTGTCCTGGGTGGTGAGGCCAGCCAGGTAGGCAAGACTGGCCAAGTGACGGAAGTTGTGGTTCAGAAACTACAGGAAGCAAGGGAGTTTCCTAAAAGGGGATTTCTCTCTCTCCCTCTCTCTCCTTGTTCCCTACACTCAGGAAACCTTGAGAGTTCCCTAAAGGGAAATGCTGACCAGATATGAACTGGCAAATGTTCTAAACAGAGGGAAAAAATCCCAAAGCTGTCTCTCTGGCGATACACCAACCCAGTGACTTCTGAACACAGTCTAAAGGCCCAATTTTCTTCTGTGGTTGTGTGTATGAACTACTAGTGTTGTTTTAGGGCAGGTTTCTTGGGGGGAAGGGGAAGGACCTGTAGTGTGTTTTTCAAAGCAGCCTCTTCTCAGCCCTAATAATTAAGCAATTAAGACTCACCAGCAGGGAAGTTGCTGGGAGCAAACAGGAACCGCCCTGGGGAAAGCCCTGTCCAATCACTGAACAACAGCAATTCCACGTAAGGTGAGTGCACCAGGAAGACAGAAAATAACACGTTGTGTTGACTCCTGCTCTGGGTGCAGTCTATCTGCAAGGCCACACTCTCCACCTGACCTGCCTCAGCCAATCTCAGGTCATCTACCTGATGCAGGAAGGCTGCTGGCTGTGTGGACACCCAGGGAAAAGCCCAGGGGAGCAGGAAGTTGTCAGTCTGTGAGCCTAGTGGCTCTCTTCCCTGTGATGAGTCATCCTTTGGTGGGGCACCAGGGGACCACACCTGTCTGAATTTCTGAGGCATATGGAAAACCCCAGGAGCCCGGATCCTTGAGAGGTTTTACCTTGGGTAATCCCTCTTACCAAGACCATTCCCACTTGGCCTTTCCAACTGCAACATCTTTAGTTCCCCTTTTTTCTCCTCAAGGGGGAATCTATACAGCGGGAGGGGGCTCCCAGGCCCATTAAGTTCAGTATGGTTGCATAACCCACACAAAGCTTTTCTGTGAAAATGGAGCCTTAAATACATTGCTAATTTAACGATAATAATAGCTAGTATTTCATGATCATTTACTGTGTCCAGGTACTATCTTAATTTTCACAGTAGGAAGTACTATTGTTACCCACATTTCCAGATGAGAAATTACGACTTAGACAAGTTAAGTAATACGCCCATGGTCCCTAACTATCTACTATACCCACAATATTTAGCCCAGAGAAAGGAAACCACTATCTTCCACAATCTGTTTTCATGGACACAGAGAACATAATATCTGGAAAAGAATTCGGAGATAACTAGAGCAACCCTTGAATTTACAGATGGGAAAACAGACCTGGAGAGGGCTTAGGGTGTACTTGCCCAAGTACCCCACTAAAATCACAGAGAAGCCCCTAGTCCCACACTTCTTGTACCTCTTCTGTAACACATTCTCCTCCTCCCTTCCCAGAAGAAAACACTCTCTTGACCTTTCCTTAATCATTTCTTTGCTTTTCAATTCTCCATACACATTATTCCCATTTTCTTCTCTTCCTGTTACCATTTTTACTGAAAAAACAACGGAAAGCAAAGGAAAGGGAGAGAGAGAAAGAGAGAGAGACAGAGCGAGAGACAGAGAGAGGTGGGGGAGGGATCGAGGGAGGAAGAGAAAAAAACATCTATCAATAAATGAGAAGCTGGATAACTCAGTTTGCTAGAGTGCTATATTGGGCTTCAAGCTGTCTGAAAGCAAGCCAAATCCCTTGTGTGACACTGGGTCAGTCCCGACTACTGGCTCGGAGCCTCAATTTCCCCATATGTAAAACCATAAATTCATCATCCACCAGGCCACGCAAAAGCGTCGTGGCCTGACCAAAGGCCACCCAGGCCCCCCTCCACAGCCATCGTTGGGCCCTCAACAAACATGGCGACTGTGCGTGACGTACACTTTCGTCGCCTCCGCCCCCCCCCAGGGGGTGGCGACACTCAATGACGGCGGCGAGCGGGGCGCATGCGCGGCGGCGGGGCCCGGCCCGCGGCGGCGGCGGGGGTGGCGGCGGCGGCGAAGGGGCTTTTTACCCGCAGTTGCCGAGCTGCGGCAGCCGCGGCGGGATGGTGTAGCTGGGCATCCGGCCAGGCGGCAGGGCGCGGGCCGGGCCAAGGCGGCCTGGAGGGCCGACGCCGCCTGACGAGCTCGGGTACAGGGGCAGCACGCTGAGGGGGCGTCGCCGCCGCCGGCCCCCGGCGCCGCCGCGGGAGGCCGCGCCCGCCATGGCGGCCCGGGCGGTACTGGACGAGTTCACGGCGCCCGCCGAGAAGGCGGCGCTGCTGGAACGGAGCCGCGGCCGCATCGAGGGCCTGTTCGGCGTGAGCCTGGCAGTGCTCGGCGCGCTCGGGGCTGAGGAACCGCTCCCTGCGCGCATCTGGCTGCAGCTCCGCGGGGCGCAAGAAGCGGTGCACAGCGCCAAGGTGAGTCCGGCCGCCGCCCCCGCGCGATCGCCTTCCCCAGCCCGGCCCCCGCGGCCTTCTGTCGATCGGGGTCCCTGGGCGTCCCCACCCCCTTCTTCCCTGCCCTTCCTGCGCTGACCGAGCCAGGCGCGGTGGTGAGAGCGCGGTCTCCCGAGCCTCCGCTCTAGAGCCATGTGACCTTGGGCTAGCGGTTTCATCCCGGGCGCCTCAGTTTCCCCATTTGTAAAGTGGCGCTGACGAAAGCAGCTGACTCGGAAGGCTGTCGCGAGGATTGGAGTAGGTGATGTGCGTAGAGCGCAGAGCGCAGTGGCTGGCAGGCACGGAGTGAACGCGTTGAGAGTGTTGCCTGTTGTTATCTTTCCCCCCAGCCCGCGGGCTGGTGCGCAGGGCCTGATAGCTGGGCCCGCAGCCTCCTGGCCTACCACCTCAGCCACTTATCTCTTCCCAGGTCTCCGCTACAGGGATTCTGAACCTCTTGGGGATATCAGACCCCTCTGAGAATCTGACAAAACGATCACAGTAGTACAGTACTCGGAGAATATCAAGAAGAGATAGGGATGATTAATAATAGTATTAAAAATAGCATTATTCCTTGTATTGATTTTGTGTACCACTAGCATTTATCGAAACGGTTGTAGCACATCAGAAGTTATGTTCAATACTTCGGAAGGATTATCGAATTCAGTCCTTAAAAAATCCAGTGAGGTAGATTTTATTATCTTCCTGTTTTTAACAGCTGGGGAAACTGAAACTTTCGAAGAGGTGACTCACCTTCTCTCTAAATCAGCATTTCGCACTTAGACTTACTTCGGGCACCTTCAGCTACTCCCTTCCCTCCCCAAGCCCAAATACTGCAAGAGTACATCCTCCCCCTCCCGGGGAGCCAGGTTTCTCCAGGTTTTCCCATCGAGTAAGTGGGAGAGCCAGGATTCAGACCGAGGGAGTTTGTTTCCAGAGACCTTGCTCTTGATACCTGCCTCCCAGATGCTGAGCACTAGGGGTGGGGATCCATTTTTGGCGTCGTACTTCAGAAATTTCACAGTGACCTTGAAGAATCTGATTAGCTGTGACTCTTGACTTTCTTAGATTAAGAAAGAAGCCTGTATGCTTGCTTTTAACGTGCTTAGAGGAGGTAGGACACTTAACTGTATGATTCTTCTCCACAGCTTAACTTAAAGCACTGCAGATGTTGAATCAGGTTTGCTTTCCTGTTCTTGATTTTTTTGAACCAGTTGTCTGGTCTAACTCCTTCCCAGTCCCCTCCTTGTTTTCTCCCCAGCTACCCAATTTCTTCCCACTCCCCAGGGCTAAAAAGTTTGACATGACTAAGTCCTATTATGGCTTCTGAAAGTCTCTTACATGCATTCATTCCTTCCTCTTCCATTATTTTTGCAGCAGTTAAGACCTTCTTTCTTGGTATGTGGGCCCTCTCCCTTATTTCATTGCCTTCCCTCCCTCCCCAGTATAACTTGCCTTAGACTAATCCTCCCACAAAAAGTCATTCTCCTGCCCTGGGATCTCGTAGAGCCTCCTGTTGCCTATCTCATTCACTCTAAACTTTTCTGATTTACAAAACACTTATTTATTCAACCCCACTTTGTTTTCCTAATTCTCTGCCTTAGCAGCTCTCAGCTTAAATCTCTGCTGTAGTCTGACTAGTCTCACTGCTTTTATTGTGTACTCTGCCTGATCCCAGTTCAGCTTTACTCAAGGCTCACTGCAAGCATGGAAAGTGCTTCTTTTGCTCTACAGAAAAACCCTGCTGGACCCTCCCAACTCCAGTTGCCTTGCTTGTCCCTGCCATGCAGTTCAGCATAAGCTAATTGGAAAAGGTGTGTCTTACAGTATATTGGTAGCATGTGTCACCTGCCCATTTATCTTTTCGATGTGTGCTACTCATAATCCAACTCTCCCACTTATAAGAAATCCTTTTTTTCCCTTTGAGATTTATGGGGAAAAGTTGAATGCCATACTCAAGGGCTTTTTGTTCTTGTTAATTCATTTTGGAGTGTGTTTTACATTCCTTTAAGGAAGAGAAAACCATTAACTTGATTTTTAAAAATTAAGAACAGAGGGAAGGGGCTTCCCAGGTGGCACAGTGGTTAAGAATCCGCCTGCCAATGCAGGGGACACGGGTTCGAGCCATGGTCCGGGAAGACCCCACATGCCTTGCAGCAACTAAGCCCATGCGCCACAACTACTGAGCCTGCGCTCTAGAGCCCACAAGCCACAACTGCCGAAGACCGTGCGCCTAGAGCCCGTTCTCTGCAACAAGAGAAGCCACCGCAATGAGAAGCCCGCACACCGCACCAAAGAGTAGCCCCCGCTCGCCACAACTAGAGAAAGCCCACACGCAGCAACGAAGACCCAACAGAGACAAAAAAATAAATTAAATAAATTAATTAAAAAAAAAAAAAACAGAAGGGAATTCCCTGGCGGTCCAGCGGTTAGGACTCTGTGCTTCCACTGCAGGGGGCACGGCTTCGATCCCTGGTCAGGGAACTAAGATCCCGCATGTCCCGTAGTGTGGCTAAAAAAAAAAAAAATGAAGAACAGGAGAGCAATCTTCAGCATATACAGTCTTTTAAGTTAAGCTGTGGAGGAGGAGAGGGTTTGGGGGAAGGAGGACTTAGAGTAAGGACTTTTCTAAACTAGCTGGTAGAGTCTCCAAGCAGCTTCATGGGTCCCATCAAGTGGTTCATGTTGTTTTCCTCCTTTAAAAATGTTAATTCACTACCCTTTAGAAAATGCTTGAGTAGAGGAGAATGTGGAGCTTTAGTTAGTTAGGGCTCCATTCACTGGAGAGAGGTGAGATGGGGCTACTGGTAGAAGGTGATAATGTCCTGGGAAGTTTTTGTTTTTTTAAAAAAGGCACGTGCTCTTGAGTGACCACTTTTGTCAAAGGGGAAATTTGTTGGAGGAAGCAGTACTTGAGATGGGCTTTGAAGATCTGGGAAGATTCCCAGGTAGAGGTGGTTGCAAGCAAGGGCCTCGAAGCCAGAACAACATGGAGTGTCTGGGTGGGAAGAGCCATGCTGCCCTGTGAGGGATGAAGCCTCCAGGGACCCGAATGCTGCGCTAAGGCCACTGGGCCTTATCAGTAGGGAGTCAGTGAGGATTTGGGAGAGGAAGGATTTGCTTGAAGCTCTGTGTTTGAAGACAGGCAGACCCAACTGTGGGAGGAACTTTGTTCCAGTTTAGAACTGGACATGGGTGGGGTGACACGGTTTTCACTGGGACTTGGCAACTGAGTGGATGCAGGGATGGAGGGAGAGGTTTGAAGCCCTGGTATCAGGAAGGATGGTGGATACGTTGTTTGACCTGTAGGTTGGTGGGACCGGGTAGCCGATACTTAAAGAAAACTTCTGTGCCAGGAAATACACTAGCTGTTGCCTCTGGACCTCAAGGAACCCACAGCCTAGTAGGGGAGAAAGTTGGAAACAACATTGAAGAGTTGAAGTATGTGCAAGTAATATAGGAGAGGAAGGGTTGTTCTGCCCAGTGGGATGCTGGAGGATGAATGAGAGTTTTCCAGAAGGAAGAGCACGTGCAAAATCACGGGGATATGAAGTAGTCCCGTTTTTTCATGGATTCCTCCAGTGAAGGACAGGAATGGGGGAAGGTGCCAGCTCACAGAGCACGTGCGACCTGCTGAAGAACGTGGGTTTTACCAAGCAGGGAGGCAGCGGAGAGTAATGGAAGGTTGTAAGAACACCAGGGATGCTGTCAGATTTACATTTCAATGCCTCCACCATCAGGTCCATTGTTGGCTACTGATGATATAAGTATAGAAATTGGGGATAAGTGTTTAGAACTTTTATAGCAATGTGACATTACTACAAGGGCGAGAGAAGCAATGTCTGAAAGTGAGAGGGAAACCAAAAGCGGGCATTGTCCATAGGGGCCCGGTGGGAGGGGACTGAAGTCCAAGGTGGCAGACGTCATGGAAACAAAGGAAGTTGAGGGTTGAATGTCAGAGAAGTGGAGGCACTGACCGAGCTGCCTCATTCACAAAGAAATCGAAGATTCAAAGCAGGGGTGGGATCTTGGAGTCTGGCCTGGGTGAGGAGAGATGAGGCTGAAGAGATCTCAGTCCTGGGGAGTGCAAAGAGTTAGCTCCTTCCCTTAGATCAAAGAGCCCCTGGGACTGGGTGGGGGACTGCATAGGGAAGCGGCTGGCTGGTTGGAAGGAGCTGGTGAACCGAGGTGCTCATGCCCTGTGGGAGAGGGCAGACGCTCATGCTCAGTATCAGCTGCTTACACATACGGGCCTAGTGATGTCTGATCTTCTCACCCAAGGGAAGCCAGTAGTCTGCATTTTGTAATGGGAAATCTGTTTTGTTTTGGTTTTAAGAGGCAGCTAATTTATGTTTTAAAAACCATGTATGCTGTGAATTACATCTCAGTAAAAGTTTTGCACTCATACATTCTTTTTAAAGTACATATTCTAAAAAAAGAAAAATAGAAAGCAACCACATATGCTAAACAAAACATGGCAGTGGACCAGATTCAGCTTTTGGACTGCCTTTTTAGGACCTCTGCTTTAGGTAGTAGGAGACAAGATAAGTGAGGATACACATTTTTTTCCCCATTTGGTGAAGTGGGTAATTGAAGGCCTTAATGGCCTATAGTACTGTCTTAGTAAAGTGGGATGCCAGTTTATGCCCCGAGAGGGAGGGTGAGAACTTGAAGACAGTGCAATATGTCCACACAGATACAGTGGAACTGTTGGAATTGCATTAGAAAAAAACAAAAAAGGACTGTGGACTTGAAGTGAGGGCCAGGGAAGGTTAGGTGGTTTGAATTTATAGTATCACTTGATCCAGAAATTCTCAAGTAGGTGATGATTTCCCCCACTCAGGATGTTGGTGAAGCCAGCACATAAAGACTAAAGGAATCTGAGGTGCAATTGAGCAAGGCAAAACGGGGCCCAGGAACTGTTTCTGAATGGTCAGCCTTATTTGAGCTAGGACAGTCCAAAAATATGCAAGACTTACCTTCTACTGTTAGTGAACTAATAGCTTGAGAGGTTCAGACTGGAGAGGAGGCAGGTGAAGGCAGAAGGGCGTAAGAACTGTAAGAATAAAGGGAGGGACAGGACCTTAGACCGTGTCCCCTCCTAGACTCAGGGAATCATGCAGGCAGAGGACAGTTTCAGTAAGTGTTGGAGAATCCTAGAGGTGGTAGTTAAAGAAGCATTTCACAGATCAGAATCTTGGATCTGGAGGAATTCTGAGAACCAAGGGGTGGTACCTCAGTGGTCATGGGTAAAGTGGAAGCGTTCCTTTTAACTTAGAGAAGTGAGAGGCTAAAGGATGGACGTGTGAGCCATCTAGAGATAATGCAGTGCTGAGATCATGGAGGTCCATAGCAGGGAATTGGGTGCTAAGGTTAGTTGGTGAGCTAGGAGCCTGTCCTGGAGGTTAACAAACAAAAGAGGAGTAATTGGAAGTAAACAGCATGGCTAGTTGTTGTATGGTTTCTCCCTGAACCTTTAGGGTACTGAATTTGCTACCTACAGCTGCCCATCAGGTGGTGTTATTTCAGGCATTACTTTATGGCAGTGAATAGCCACCGTGAAGCATAGCCAGTGACCTACCAAGAACACCAATCTGGAGGACTTATAAGGAGAGTAATTTGGAGGACTCACCAGTCTTAAACATTGAAATTACAATGCACCTGAGAAACTGTGGTAAGGTAGGCTAACATCCAGTCTGCTTTTAATTTGAGAGGAAAAGAAGAGAGGGTCTTATGAAGAGTTGATGATTGTCCTTTACCTGAGTTTTTGCTTGCATATTTGTGGAGTAAGAGAGGAGAAAGATAAGGGTAAAGAAAACGCAACTCCAGTAGAAGTGGCCTGTTACTTCATTGACTTCAGAGGGTTAAGATGGACCCTATATTGTTTTATTTCCTTTTCCGTTAGAAGAACTTGGTACCTGGTTTCATGAATGAATTCTTGAACAGTAGATTTGTTCATGGAGGAAATAATTTATAGATGTAATACTGGGTAGTGACAGAAGTTTTTTGTTTTGATTTTACCAGAAAGGAGGTTGGAGGCCTTTTTGCTTTTTCTAGAATGATAGTTTTTAACTCACCATGGTTGTGAAAATCATCTTCTCAAGAAACAGAGGTTTGTTCAGTCTCTTTTGTGGTTAATATTTTGGGGTTATACCAGAATGTTGAAATAAGGGATACGCACGCTGATTGTACCAGCGTCAAAGTGATTGTTCATGACTGTAGTTTCCTCTTCCCTATTTGTTTACCAGCTAGTATTACAGGGTTTTAATTAAATCAGGGACAACATTTTGTTCTGTGTTGACTTTTTACTAAATTAACATAATCGTATGAAGTTAGAAGGCTTACATCTCAGAAACAGAATTATAGGGGGAAATCCTTACAGTAATTAATTAAAGAACTGTTTTTTATAAAAATAAGTTTTGTCATATGGAAACAACATAGGAAAATCCTTTTGTTTAAAGAAACTGAATTATTTCTTTTAATTGTTAATTTAAGAGGTTCCTTTGAACTTAGAGAAAGGTTTGTTCAGTCTTAGTGCTTACAGAATTACTTTAATTGATGAATAAGAACTGTGTGGATTCACATCTGAATTTTCTATGTAAAAGTCAGTTGTGATTATGACACCTTTTCATCGAAAATCCCTATCTACCAGTCATCTGGGATCTTTATCCATTCTTGAACCTACGTGTTTAGTTCACTGTATGTTTCATTATTAAACCTGGATTTTTAAAATTAAGATAATAAAGTCATTACTTTGTTATAATAGGTTAATGCAGATGATATATCTCTAACAGTTAGACTGATAGATAGATCAGGATTTGGCTGCAGTGATAGAAATTATACAAAATGGTTTAGTTTTCTTCCATTCAATAAAAAGTCTTAAGATAAACAACAGTCCAAGGCTGAGCAGTGGTTAGGAGCTGTCAGGGTGAAGGTCTCTGCAGTTCTTTTGGCCTTTCCCTCATGCTCACAGAATACCTACTGCAGCTCCAGCCATCAAGTCTCTATTTCAAGAAGGAAGGAAGAAGCCACAACACCTTTCTACAACACCCCAGCAGACTTTTCCTTATCTCTTTCTGGCCAGAACTATGTCATATAGCCAATACTTGCAGGAAAGAGAGCTAGGAAATGTTCAGTTTTAAGTAGACACATTGCTGCCCTGAAGAAAATCTGAGTTCTGTTTGTTAAAGAAGCAGAACGTGGATATTGGTAGACAACAGGAATGACTGCCACATCATATTATCTACTTCTCAAAATATGCCTTGAATCCTCACCATTTTTTTAGTTTTGTTTTTGTAAATAGGAATTTTTTAAATGAGTACTTTATTTTTTGTTATTAAAATGTAATTCCTAAAGATACAAGGTGAGCACATGTCAAGCATTTATTTATAACTCATTTTTGAGGGAACTAGCTGGATAGGAAAACTGATTCAAGGAACAGTACAGGAAATGAATATAGGTACTGAAAAAGAATGTTGAAATAAGACTGCTAGATTGGATACAAAACTTTTCACATCCTACAGGATAATGAAACAGTAATTTGGGGGTTGTCACAGAAATCATCTGTGTCTTTACTGGACAAAAATATGCAAGTTAAATGTGTAATTTCACAGATTCTGGGCCTTTTTCAATATAAATAGTATGTCAAACAAAAAACACATTCCGCTAGAGCATACAAACATGGGCGAGCTTTTTCTGTAAAGGGCCAGGTGATAAATAGTTTCAGACTTTATGAACCATACAGGGTCTCTGTCTCATATTCTTTGTTTTTGCTTTTTACAACCCTTTAAAAGGTAAAAACAATTCTTAGGGCCCGTACAAAAATAGTTTGAAGGCTGTCCAGTGTATTGCCACTACCACATGTGGCTGTTTAATTAAAATTCAGTGAAATTAAATATTCATTTCCTCAGTTGTATTTCACGTGCTCGGTGGCCGTAATGTAGCTACTGGATACCCATTTGTACAGTGCAGGTACAGAACATATGTCATTACAGAAGGTTCTGTTGGACAGTGCTGCCCTGGCTATGAAATAATCCTTGGTTGGACCTGCTAGACAGTTCTCTAGTGTGACACTGAGAGAGCATGCAGCTATTCTTTTACCTTACTTCCAGAGTTTCTGTAGTTTGTGTTAATTGTGCCCTTGTAGTTATAAATAGCCTCAAAGATTACTCTTGATCACACACACACACACACACACACACACACACACACACACACACACACACACACATATGCATGTAGACTAGCCTGATTGTATACAGAGTATGGCAGGAGGTATTAGCAATTACTAACACTAGAGAATTATCCTCTCTGGAAATTTCATAAGGAACCTTAGGTTACCTTTTCAGTAGCTGGGTGGTTTTCATTTGTTTTTGGTTTTAGTTGCCTCTTTTGTCTCTTCTGTTTTAAAGCTAGGAAGCAAATCTCCAAAAAAAAATCAAGAAAATCATCTCTACATACTTCACCTGTAGCATTTATACATTTGGATGAATGCTTCTCTCCTCAGGATTCCCAAAATATGCTAAAATTTCTTGCCTGCCAGGCAGGGACTTTCTTTATACTGCATGCCACAGAGTAGGTACCACCAGAGCAGTATCCTGAGTTGGTTCCATAGATGAACTACAATCCTTGTTTTTTAATAGTAACCTTGCCATACCTGATTAAGTGAGGTTTATTCTTAAATATGACATTCTAATTATGGTCTGTGTTGCACAATGAATTTGTCTAATTTTGTCCTAGTAAAAGGGAGGACAGATTCTTAATGATCCTGAGCAAGTAACTACATTGCCATGAAAAGTAAAGAGACTCAGTAGAAGTAGACCAAGCTTCCCTTTTGATTTGACACAGTTAATAAGTGTTTGTGATTTAAGAAATTCAGAGTAACCCAATGAAATTAATAGTTTTAGCATCCTTATAAGGTGAAAGTCAAATCTTTGTGATTGATTGCCTGGGGACCTTTGCGAAACATCAAAGATAGTTTAGGTGTAAAAGACATTCAGAGTGGTATACTACATAGCAATAGAAAAGAGCAAATTACTGAGACATGCAGTAATGTGGATGAATCTCAGAAATAGTATGCCAAGTGAAAAAAGCCATACACAAAAGAGTGCATACTAATTCTATATGTGACATACTAAGCAAGACAAGAATTGTGTAATTATGGTGGGGAAAAAATCAGAATAATTAGAACAGAGCAACTGGAAAAACACATTAAATACAGACTGGGTATTAGATGATACTAAGGAATTATTGTTCATTTTCTTGGGTGAGGTAATGACATTGTGGTTATACTAAAAAGAAAACGTGTAATGTGTGTGTTTATGCTTGGCGTCTCTCACTTGGAAATTAGCCATGTATCCAAAGAGTGTCCATTAGTTAACCATTTACTGTTGGTCCAACCAGGGTCTTAAAGTTAACTAAGGATGTTGGAAATTATGCTTAAGCTGACAACTGCTGAACAACATAACTTCTGATATCAAAAAATGTAGCAGTGTTACAATTCAATTTAGTTTAATGTATACATTTTTATTTTTCATAATCAATCTCTTCATGAAAGAAAACTTTTAAGTTAAAAAAATCTTATGATGCATTGTATTCTGCACTGATAAAATCAGAGAAAGGCCATCTATTTTTAAATTAGCATTAAAATGATCAAGTCAGATTGATTTGTCCAAGGATTTTTTTTTTTTTTTTTTTTTTTTTTGGCCATGTCTTGCGGCCTGCAGGATCTTAGTTCCCCAACCAGGGGACCAGGGATTGAACCTGGGCCACAGCAGTGAATGCGCTGCTTCCTAACCACTGGACCGCCAGGGAATTCCCTAAGGATTATTTTTATTACATGAATTTGGATTCTAAATACAGATGCCTTTGAAGTTTCAGCTTCTGTGCATTTTGCATTGTTTCTCTTTTGTCCTTAAAAAGCTAACACATTATAAGTTTGGATGTTTAGTTTCTTTATTTTCTAGGAGTTCTAGATATATAGATTTATGTAAAAGCTTGTTCTCTATAAACCAATTCGAACAGAAATTCTTTTTTGTTTGCGGTACGTGGACCTCTCACTGTTGTGGCCTCTCCCGTTGCGGAGCACAGGATCCAGACGCGCAGGCTCAGCGGCCATGGCTCACGGGCCCAGCCGCTCCGTGGCATGTGGGATCTTCCCGGACCGGGGCACGAACCCGTGTCCCCTGTATCGGCAGGCAGACTCTCAACCACTGCGCCACCAGGGAAGCCCCGAACAGAAATTCTTTAAGAAACTTTATTATCTACTTTATTAATAACCCCTGGAGATAAGAATATATTTCACATTCACACCATGAAGAAGTAAAGGCTTTTTCTCATTTATAGAGACAGACACACAGAGAGCTTTCAGCTTTGGTTCCCTAATTGTAGCCACAGGTCGAAAGTAATCCAAAAACACAAAACTGGCCCAGATTTCATAAGGGCTGTTCTTCTGTCAGTAGTCCTGAGACATGTTCTTGCACAAACAGAAGAACAGAAAAGACTAAAACCAGATTTTCCTGTAGTCTCTCATGCCACAGAAAGTGGATCCCTGTTATCTGGTGACAGATCGCCACATGGTCAGACTGTAAAACTCAGATTCCTGCAGACTAGATTCATGTGTGAGACTGACCTGGTAGTCTGTAGCCACTTGGTCCCTGAGGCAGTGTGGAAACGGACATGTGGCGAAGAACCATAAAGTGAAAACACAAAATCAGAAGAGAAAAGAACAGGGTAACAGCATTAGTAAAATTCACTTCCTGCTTGGGATTCACTCTAGGAGCCCAAATTAGGTAAACCTGGGCTCCCAGAGCCAATGAGGTACCCTTCTTGGGCCACTCAGTTTAATAGCTCCAAGCAGGTGAGCTCACTTGGACATCTCCATTGGTCCTACAAGACTGCCAAAGTGAAAATTTATTTTAAAAGTTATAAACATGACTTTCAGACAGTCAGGTATCTCATAAATGAGGGAACCAAAAGGGATGGAAAGGTGTTTCAAAGAGCTTTTGAGGATCTGATTATTTGAGGCTCTGAGTATCTGTACCCAAAAAAAAGAAATGATGGAATAGAATTGCTTGTAGATATATACTGGCTAATATCTTACAAAGCAGTGAAGTTATAACCATTTCTACCAGATGGAGATAATTGGCATCTCTGCTGGACAGAAATCTGCATTTTGACATGTAGCATCACAGTCTGGGCCCTAATCAATAATAAATGGTGTGTAAGACAAAGGTACATTTCCCAGAGAAGTAAATCATCTTTGGGTGGGCGAAAGAGAGTGCTCCGTTGTGATTGAGAGGCCGTCCTTTTGCCATATTTAGAAGTGTTTGATAATTTTTCTTAATGTTATGCAATCTATTAAAATGAACATCCTCCCCAACTTTTTTGTCATTTGGCCACACTCTCTCTTAAACAATGTTACGCACATCATTGCTACTACTAGGCTGGATGTCAGCCTGTGTTCCCAAACTTCCTAATTCCTGTTTTGACATGTATTTGTTAGACATTTATTGATTGATTTCAGGTTTTCTCAACAGTGGCACTATTGACATTTTGGTCAGCTAATACTTTGGTTGTAGGGGGTTGTAATGTACGCTGCAGGATGTTTAGCAGCATCTCTGGCCTCTACCCCCAAGGTGCCAGGAGCACCTCTTCAGTTGTGACAACCAGAATTGTGTCCTGACATTGCTAGTTCCCCCAGGAAGAGCAGAAACACCTCTGGTTAAAACCAAGGCCAGTACCCACACTGTCTAGTAGAGTTATGATAAATGCTGTTGTTTAAATAATAAGATACTGTTGTGTGTAGAAAACAGATTAACATCCTCCCACCCCATTTTTGCCAGTTCTTGAAGGAAGGGTTAAATTAGGCTCCAAAAATAAGGAAACATGCTGAAATCCAAACCAACAAAGACTTTCAGTATAATTCTGAGGATCTTGAACATTAATCCTTCGCAGTGAGGAGCTTTAGAAAGTATTTGAGGAAGGAGGTGAAGGGTGTGTTTTCAGGCATAGCTTTTATGCTGTTACAAGGCAGTGGAGTGGGACAAGACTGGTGACAGAAAGAAGAGGTTAGTGTTGGTTGTAGTGTTCACATGCAACTAGGTTTGTGAAGGATTGCACGTGAAGGAGGAGGAAAGAAAGCTTTGAATCTAGGCATCTACGTTTCATAGAAAGGAACTTGGACCAAAGGTGGAGTGGAGGAGAGCTGAGAGCTCTGATTCAGACCTGTAAAGTTTGAGGCACTTGTGGGATAGGTAGAAATGCCCAGGGGATAGTCTGCAGCCCAACAGTATTAAAGGCTAGAGGTGGACATTTGGAGTTACCATCAGAGAAATAAAAGTTACGGTTGGAACTTGAAAAGCCTATTAGAGTATAATTGAGGGAGAGGACCAAGACAGAACCTCACGGAATATCTGCATTTAATGTACAGTAGGAAAAGGCAGCAAAGGATTTGGGAGGATAGTCAGAAAGATAGGAAGTAAGGACAGCTAGTGGTATCTTAGAAGTGTGGAAGGGAAAGAACTTGTCAAGAAGTTGGTCAACGGTAGATATCGTGCCACCTACCAAGTAAGTAGAGAGCCCAAGTAGGAGAGTACAGAGAAAAGGGCCTTTGGGTTTGGCATTAGTTGTCATTCAGGAAAGTGGTTTCAGCTTGAGTGGGGGCAGAATCCAGATTTCAAGGGGTTGACAGGGAAAGGGCTTTAGGCTACTTTTTCAAAAAGTGTGAAGATGAAAAGACCGAGTGGTTGCATGCATAGGCAGTCGGGCTGAGGGAAGTGTTCTGGGGGATCAGGAAGGCTCACGCATGTTTGTAGACAGAGGGGCGGGGTAGGTGGCTAAAGGGGGAGGGATGAATCAAGGTCTGGGAAAATGGCATGGCTTTGAAGCAGAAGCAAGGAGAAGAATTTGTGAAAGGTAGAATTTTTAGATGAAAACAGAGAGGCAGTCAAAGGAATTCATATCTGTTGGCCTCCAGGCTCTGGTAAAATAACATCTTTTACGAAGAGTGAGAAAATTGACAGAAATGAGGTTGGGGACCTGAAGACATTATTTGAGTGTGTAAGAGTGAAGATAAGTTGCTCAGGAGAGCTGAAAGTTTTGGAAGCTGTAGAATTTCAGAGATTTACAGATGTAATGGGGATGAGGTCTAGGGCAGAGTGTGGCCCCTGGTCTGTCTCCAGAAGTAGACTCAGAGTGAGCATACAGGGAAGTCCCTGTGGGGCAGTTAAGGTGCTCCTCCTGGGGAAGAACTCGGTCGGCATTTTGGAAATAAGATTGAGGAGAAAGATGGAACAGAAAGCAAATGTTGGAAATGCATTGGAAAAATGACTAAAATGGTTATTTTTATTTTATAGTGATATTATTAATGTAGGTGACCAGATAGAGACATGTTATCTTAATAGGTTAAAATGGACCTGTTACAGATATGTAGGTAATGATATTAAAAGTTTGTTTTATCTAAGGCACTATGGTGCTTCTAATTTATGTACGCTCTGTAGGACTCATATGTCAAAGTCTAAAAATCATATTAATTCTCCTACTTCCTTTTCTCTTAGAGATAACATATCGCCATTTACGCCAGAGTATCTTAAGTTATAAGAAATCTTTAGAATCCTGAAGTGTGCAGCCAAAGCAGAGAACTACTGGTCCGAACAGTTTTAGAAATCTATCTGTAATGTATTAGGAGCCTCCTTGCCTTTGTAGTTTCTCCCTTCTCCTTGATTTGTGGTGGACTTGAGTATCTTCGGTTATATTTGTGCCAGGGTGCAGTTATGCTCCTGGCAGCTGCCAGAGCGTGTCAGTTCTACGCTCATGATAGATGATCTCAAGTTGCTATGTTTTTTAACCATTATGTCTTCCTTATTTTTGCACCTGTGCTGTCAATTATCATTTGCTGTTCCGTGCTCTGCAGGTAGCACCCTATGCTGTTCCTTTTATATTTTCATTCAGCTGCTTCAAACCATGTGCAATCTGGGAGACAATCTGATAAAGTCCCTGAAGTGTGTGCCCATAAATAAGAGGTGGTAGATAGTGAAGAGTGGTGCCAAGAACCCTTTTCCCAGGTCAAACCTGCAGACTCTTGAATAGCCACTTTGATCCTTTCTGGTTTTAGCTATGTTCTGAATGGCAGGGGTTGCCAGGAGCTTCTCTCTGATTCGTGAATTGTTATATAGTTGAGAAGAGCTGAATTTGTAGAAAGTAGAATAACAGAAATTCATTTTGCCATACGAAAGGGAAGTTACTGTTGTGTATATTATATGCCCCCCCTTTTTTCTTAAAATCCTGAGTAAAGTAAAACAATATATGAATGCTGCAGGATGGAGGGGAAACAATTTTGACTAACATTCAAATGTTCAGGTACCAAATCCAGCCAAATGCAAATGATGACTACTTAGATCCACAGAATCTTTCTTTCCAATACAACTGATGGCCAGACATTTTTGTAACACTGTACGCCTGTATACTTTATTGCTCACTCCTGAACTGGAGTATAGAAATCAATTGTTGCTATTAGTAATTTCCCAAGAGTAAATTGTTAATGAAAAAATTGAATCTGAATCTCAAGGGATAATTACTCATTCCTCTTAGGGGACACACAAAAAGGAGTTTTGGGTATGTGAAGCTATAACAAGCTCCTAGCACAGCTCTTCCTCAAATCTATGCAGTTATTCTTGCATTAATAGTTTTGGTTACTTGGGGGATAATGTCAGACAGCTGTGCTTGTATTGGGCACTTCTCTGCCAGTCTTCCTAGTGCTTACACAATAGGAGCTCTCCTGAGGCCCTCTGTAATCTTGTCATACAGCATCACAGCATGTTATGCATCCACTTTTAAACTTTTTTATTAAAATTAGGAAGTAGGGAATGTAATAAAATAATATATGCACATGGTTAAAACAAATCAAGTACTAGAGTTTTTATTAAGAATAGCAGTCCCTTTGCTTCTACCCCACCCTAGCTTCCTGAAGGTAACTACTTCGCATTGTTTTTAGCTGTTTGTTCTGATGTTTACCTAAATAATTATAAATAATATACTGCTATTTCTTATCAATATTCGGCATTATGCACTTTCTTTACGATAAATGATGAGGCAAAAACTAGGCCCATTTTCTCAATTGCTATGGTCTGGATATTTGTGTCTCCTCAAAATTAATGAATGTTGAAATCCTCATGCCCAATGTGGTGGTATTAGGAGAATGGGGCCTTTGGGGGGTGATTAGGTCATGAGGACAGAACCCCCATGGATGAGATTAATACCCTTAGAAAAGAGGCTTGAGAGAGCTCCATTGCCCCTTCCACCATGTGAGGACACAACAAGAAGTCCACAGTCTGGAAGAGGGCCCTCACCCGACCGTGCTGTCACTCTGATTTTGGACTTCGAGCCTCCAGAGCTGAAAGAAATATCTGTTGTTTATAAGCCACTCAGTATGGCATTTTGTTACAGTAGCCCAAACAGACTAAGACACCAACATAGTTTTTTGGTTTTTGGTTTTTTTAGTTAAAGCAAGAAACAGGTTTATATAATTATGACATATAAATACTACTTGTTGCAAGGCCAAGTACTTTATTATATTACATTATGTTCCCTTTCTGGTATAGCTTTTAATTTTTCCTGGGATTTTTATCTGCCCTTTTCTTACCTACTTATGAAATTTGCTTTAAACATCCCTAATATTTTACAAATATTCCTTTACATCTTAAGATATAAATATTTCTTTATATCTTAACTATTCTTTAAGCCTCTTTTTCTGGGAGAACACCCCTGGAGTCCTCTTCCCTCCTCCAGTCAGCTGGTTGCTCAGCTTATCTGCCGCATGGCTAAAATCTGTGGACTCCTGTTTGCCACTCTTGGATGGAATTTACTAATTACTTTATCTCTCATATTTTTGGTGGCCTTCATCTTAAAATAGTTTCTCAAGAAAAGAATCCATGGGAGTAATTTTCTCAGCCTTTGGCATGCTAGAAGTGTCTTTATTCTGCTTTATATTTGGTATGTAATGTGGATGTTATAGAATTATAGATTGAAGATCATTTTCCCTTAGCATTTTGAATGCATTGCTACCCTGTTTTCCCTGACTATCCAGACTTGCTACTGAGAATTTGACATTCTGATTATCATTCCTTTACGTGTGCCCTATTCCCACCCCGCCCACAGGATTTTTCTCTAGTGGGCCTTTGAAAAGTAATCATGCTTGGATATTCTGTGGACCCTTTCAAGGTGGGATCTGGGTGCACTGGCTCCCAAACAAGATTTAATGTAACTTTTTTCACTAATGCATGGGGTCTTATGCATTTTAGTTCCAGGAAATGATTTGTGTTATTTCTTTATTAAGTGCCATTCTGTCTTTTTGGAATGCCAGTTATTTGGACTTAGGATATCCTAGATGGAGGTTTAAAGTTTCTTTTCTCTCATTTCTTTCTTTTTCTGATACTTTTGGAGGGATTTCGTCCACTTTGTCTTTTGGTTCTTCTATTGACTCTGTTTTGGCCATCATGTTCGTAATTTGCTAGTGCTCTTATTCTAATTATTTTTTTCTTAGCATTTTGATATCTGTTTTATGAATTCATTATCATCTTATATCTGTTTCAAAGCAGTAATTAAAATTTTGCTTAAGTTTTCTACCCTGCATTACTTACTTTCCTCCAGTTTTTCTCTATTTTGCATTCTGCTTTATTGGTTTCTGTCTTCGTATTTGCCAGACTTTCTTCTGACGTGGGTTTTTTTTTTTTAATGTTTCGTACTAAATCTGAAAAGCCAGTTGGAAGCCTTGTGTCTGGGCAGGATCTGTTGATAAGTGGCCTTTACCTTGGATCAATTAGAGAATTAGCCGTTGTTTGAGAGGATATTTTTTTTTGGAAGTCTGTTATCTGGAGAAGAAAGCTTCTTCTTTCCAGGCTGGCTCACTGTTGCTGGCATTCCACTGAGTGGATGTAATCCACTTTTTCTTATCCAGTGGCTACATGGTAGTCAGCAGTGTTTGACTCCTGTGAATTCAGCCATACACTTACTTAAGCTAAACAGGCAGCATCATTTACATATTAGCAGGCAGCAGGGAGCAGCTCCAGTTCTGAGTAAGATAGACTCTACCCTGCCAGTCCTGTGAATATAGTGATAAAACCTGGACAGAATGCATGGAACAGGTATTTAAGGACTCTGAAAAGTAAACAGTAGCAGGCAGATTGGGAAAGAAAACCAGAATTCACAGTACCACCAAACCAGTAGTGAGTTTACCATTTTTTCCATTGTTATCTCTCAGCCTGAACTCAATACAGCCTAATCTGGAAGTGGAAATGGGCACTAGGGCACAAAAGGAGCACCTGGAGAAGCCCTCTAGTTTAACTCAAGGGGCAGAAAATGGAGCATGTAATACTGTGCAAAAATCGGTTTTGTTTTTCTTCACTCCACTGCACACCAGTTTCCAAACAGTCCTATGATGGTGGCAGTGGGAGCTTGCAGGACTCAAAATTCTGAAGGAGGAGAACCTTCCTCTCTGATTGGTGGGGTTGTGGTTCCAGGAGGATGGGGCCAGTCTCATTGCTTTCTCTCCCTCTCTGTCCTTTGGATGGACCAGGCACAGTTGCAGAAGTGTAAGGCAAAGTGGGGTAACCAAAGCCCCGTCTTTCTGACTGGAGGACTGAAAAAAAGAGCGCAGGGAAGCAGAAAACACTAGAAAGATGGCAGAGAGGGAGGAGCTCAGGAAAATGACTCCATAAAAGTTGTGTGTGATCTCCTAGGTTCATCCCCAAGCTACACACGTGCATGGATCTACTCCTTATCAGCAAAACAAAGACTATTGAGAACAATAGAAAAACCACCATCCAGGTCCCAGATTGGCCACTGGGTATCGCACATGTGGGACAGATACAAATAGCACTGCAGAGGCTTTAAAAACTGAACTGATGTTGGGACCACAGCTCACAGAAGACTGGGTACAGCTTGCAACCTGAATCTAACTAGGTCAATTACCTGCTAGAACAGAAATGTTGACATTCATCATGGGTTTAAACAAGACACAGAACTCATAATATTCAAAATGGATACAATACAAAATTACTTGGCATATGAAGAACAAGGAAAATACCAAATCTCATGAGAAAAAACAGTGGACACCAGTGCCAGGATGACACAGGTGTTGGAATTATTTAACAAAGAATTTAAGACATGTATTATAAAAATGTTCCAACAAGCAATCACAAGTACTCTTAAAGCTAATAGTAAAAGAGAAAGTTTCAGCAAAGAAATAGAAGACATAAAGAAGAACCAAATGGAAAGGTTAGAACTGAATACTACAATAACCTAAATAACACCTCTCTGGATGAACTCAGTTTTTATTCTTTTAAAGATTAATTAATTTTTGGCTGCGTCTGGTCTTAGTTGCAGCACACAGGATCTTTCATTGCAGCGTGAGGGCTCTTCGTTGTGGCACACGGGCTTCTCTCTAGTTGTGGAGTGCAGGTTTTCTCTTCTGTAGTTGTGGCGTGCAGGCTCTGGAGTGTGTGGGCTCTGTATCTGTGGTGCATGGGCTCTGTAGTTTGCAACATGCAGGCTCTCTAGTTAAGGTGTGCGAGCTTAGTAGTTGTGGCGCGAGGGCTTAGTTGCCCTGTGGCATGTGGGATCTTAGTTCCCTGACGAGGGCTCGAACCCGAATCCGCTGCACTGGAAGGTGGATTGTTTACCACTGGAACACCAGGGAAGTCCCTGAACTCAGATTTTAAATGGAGATGACGGAGTAGTCAATGAACTTGAAGATAGAACAATGGAAGTTATCTAATCTGAACAAGGTGAGTAGAGGAGAAAGTGTGGTGCTAAAAAAAATATTTGGAGAAATAATAGCTGAAGACTTCCCAAGTTTGGCAGAAGATGTAAACATAATGATTCAAGAAACTGTGAACTCAAGCATAATAAACTCAAAGAATTCCACACCAAACATGTCATAACCACACTGCTGAAAACTGAAGACACATTAAAAATCATGAAAGTATCAAGACAAAAACACAGTTCAGGGAACAGCAACTACAGTGAGTACAGATTTCTCATCAGAAACCATGGAGACCAGAGAAGTGACACAATATCATTTAAGTGGTGAAAGGAAAGGACTTTTAACCAAGAATTTTCTGTCAAGTGAGATGAAAGTGAAATGAAGCATGATAAAGCATTCTCGGTTGAAGAAAACACTAAAATCATTGCCAGTAGCCTGCTGGAAAAGAATTGCTGAAGGAAGTTCTTCAGACAGAAATGATATACTACATCTGGGTAAATACAATAGATTACTTTCTGCTGTTGAGTTCTTTAAAGTGAGTTAAGGGTTGAAAGTAAAATTTATGACATCATCTGATAGGATTTCAAATGTATGTACGTGGAATTGATGAGATAGCTGTAACATACAAGAGAGAGCAGGGAGGGTAGAGACTGAGGGTAAAGGAACCCATATGATGGTGGTGTTCTAAAATTTATACCCACAGGAGTTTAAATTATGGAGGTGACTGAGTGATGGCACGGAGAAGTCAATGCCATTGAAAGAAGAGTTTGATTACTTAACATTTCCCAAGACAAGAGGGCACGCCTCACCTTGCAGGGCCATCAGGTTTTTGGCAGGAGGCAGAAGCAGGAGGAAGGGGAAAGGCATAGCAGGGTAAACAGTTTAGGATTGGCTAGTTTGGATAATCCCTGCCAGCTCTGGGGCATAGGGTATGCCCTTAGTTGTTTGGTACCTGGTCCTGGCTTGGTACAGGACTTGATTTGTGAATTAGATAAGGAGAAGGGGCGGGGAGGCACAGCATTGTACTCGAAAGGCATGCTGTAAGCAGGCTGGCCACAACTCCTAGGGATTAGCTGGCTGGGCGGGCGAGTCTCTCCCCAGGTCTGAAAGACCTCCCAAGATGTCAAAGCATCATAAGGTACAGAAAATAAAAAACACGAATAGTATGGGTGGTAAGGTTTATACATTCCTATTGAAATGATAGACTACTGATTTTAAGTGGACTGCGAAAACTAAATATGTAATTGATCGCATGACTACTTTAAAAACTACATAAAGAGATACGGTAAAAAATACAATAAATTACATTGTAATACTAAAAAATGTTTGCACAATGCACAAGAAGGCCAGGTAGGGAAAAATGGAATTAAAAATAGGGAACAGGCAGAAAACAAACAAATGGTAGACTTAAATCCAAACTTACTGATACTTTCATTGAAATTAAACAGTCTAAACGCACCAATTTGAAAGAGATTATCAGAATGGATTTAAAAAAACAACCAAACTGTGTGTTGTCTTCAAGAGACTTATTTCAAATATAATGATACAGGTAAGTTAAAATTAAAAGGAGGGGAAAATATACTGTGTAAACATTAACCAAAAGGAAGCTTGGAGTGGCAATATTACTGTCAGACAAAATAGCCTTCAGAGCAAAGAGAGGGTCAATTTACTGAAAAGACGTAACATTGCTAAATGTGTATATTCCTAATAATAGAGCTGCAAAATAGTTAAAACAAAAACTGGTAGAACTGAAAGGAGAAATTGACATACCTACAGTAATAGTTGGAGGCTTCAACATGTTTCTCTCAACAGTTGATAGAACCATGAGACAGAAAATCCGCAAGGATATAAGAGAACTCAACACCGCCAACCAACCAGGTTCTAATTGATGTTTATAGAACACTCTGCCCAGCAACAGCAGAATACACATTCTTTTCAATGCCCACGGAATGTATATCATGATAGATTATAACCTGGGCATAAAGCGAATCTCAACAAATTCAAAAGAACTGAAATCATATAGAGTGTGTTCTCTGACCACAAAGGAATCAAACTAGAAATCAGTAACAGAAAGATAACAAGAAAATATCCAAATACTTGGAAACTCAACAACAGACCTCTGAATATTAGATAATTTGAAGAGAAATTTTAAAATACATTGAGCTGAAGGAAAATGAAAATAATATATATTAAAATTTGTGAGATGTAGCTAAAGCAGTGATGAAAGAGAAATATTTTTAAATTTAAAAAATATATTTATTTATTTTTGGCTGCATTGGGCCTTCGTTGCTGCGCATGGGCTTTTCTGTAGTTGCGGTGAGCAGGGGCTACTTTTCGTTTTGGTGCGTGGGCTTCTTATTGCGGTGGCTTCTCTTTGTTGCAGAGCACGGGCTCTAGGCACATGGGCTTCAGTAGTTGTGGCACACGGGCTCAGTGGTTGTGGCTTGCGGGCTCTAAAGCGCAGGCTCAGTAGTTGTGGCGAACGGGCTAAGTTGCTCCGTGGCATGTGGGGTCTTCCCGGACCAGGGATTGAACCCCTGTCCCCTGCATTGGCAGGCGGATTCCTAACTACTGCGCCACCAGGGAGGTCCCCTGAAAGAGAAATTTATAACACATATTACATTAAAAAAGAAGAAAAGTCTCAAATCAATAATCTAAGCTTTCACCTCTAGGAACTAGAAAAAGATGAGTAAAATAAACTCAAAGTAAGCAAGGGGAAGGAAATAAAGAGCAGAGGTCAGTGAAGTTGAAAATACAGAAAGAATAAACTCGATGAAACAACAAGCTTGTTCTTTAGGAAAAAAAGTCAGTGAAATTGACAAACTTGAGCAACACTGAAGAAGACGTAAATTACTAATAATCAGGATATCAACTACAAACCCTGCAGACATCAAAAAGATAAGGAAATCCTACAACTTTACACATGTAAATTTGACAACTTAGATGAAATTAGCCAATTCCTCAAAAAGTGGAGACTACCATAACTTACCCAATATGAAATAGATAGTTTGAATAAGACCTACAGCTGTTAGGGAAATTGAATTAATAATTTTAAAATTCTCAAATCACAGCAAGATCCTTTTTGATTCACCTCCTAGAGAAATTGAAATAAAAACAAAAATAAACAAATGGGACCTAATGAAACTTAAAAGCTTTTGCAAAGCAAAGGAAACCATAGACAAGACAAAAAGGCAACCCTCAGAGTGGGAGAAAATGTTTGCAAACGAAGCAACTGACAAAGGATTAATCTCCAAAATATACAAGCAGCTCATGCACCTCAATATCAAAAAAACAAACAACTCAATCCAAAAATGGGCGGAAGACCTAAATAGACATTTCTTCAAAGAAGACATACAGATGGCCAATAAACACATGAAAGGATGTTCAGCATCACTAATCATTAGAGAAAGGCAAATCAAAACTACAATGAGATATCATCTCACACCAGTCAGAATGGCCGTCATCAAAAAATCTACAAACAATAAATGCTGGAGAGGATCATGTAGATTGATACAGCCACTTTGGAGAACAGTATGGAGGTTCCTTAAAAAAGTAAAAATAGAGCTACCATATGACCCAGCAGTGCCACTACTGGGCATATACCCTAAGAAAACTGTAATTCAAAAAGAGTCATGTACCACAATGATCATTGCAGCTCTATTTAGAATAGCCAGGACATGGAAGCAACCTAAGTGTCCATTGACAGATGAATAGATAAAGAAGATGTGGCACATATATACAATGGAATATTACTCAGCCATAAAAAGAAATGAAATTGAGTGATTTGTAGTGAGGTGGATGGACCGAGCGACTGTCATACAGAGTGAAGTAAGTCAGAAAGAGAACAACAAATACTGTATGCTAACACATATATATGGAATCTTTTTTTTAAAATGGTTCTGAAGAACCTAGGGGCAGGACGGGAATAAAGACGCAGACGCAGGGAATGGACTTGAGGACACGGGGATGGGGAAGGGTAAGCTGGGACAAAGTGAGAGAGTAGCTTTGAGATATATACACTACCAAATGTAAAATAGATAGCTAGTGGGAAGCAGCCTCATAGCACAGGGAGATCAGCTCAATGTTTTGTGACCACCTAGATGGCGGTGGGGGATAGGGAGGGTGGGAGGGAGACGCAAGAGGGAGGGGATATGGGGATATATGTATACATATAGCTGGTTCACTTTGTTATACAGCAGAAACTAACACAACATTGTAAAGCAGTTATACTCCAATAAAGATGTTAAAAAATAATAAAATAAAATTCTCATAAAAGGGACTTCCCTGGTCGTCCAGTGGTTTGCGCTCCCAATGCAGGGGGCCCGGGTTCGATCCCTGGTCGGGGAAACTAGATTCCGCATGCCGCAATGAAGCTCCTGCGTGCGACAATAAAGACCCTATGTGCTGCAGCTGAGACTCGGCACAGCCAAATAAATAAATATTAAAAAAAAAAATTCTCATGAAAGAAATTGCTGAGCCAAGCTGTTTCACTGGAGAAGTCTACAAAGTGTTTAAAAGAGTTAACACCAATTCTGCACAATCTCTTCTAGAAAATACAAGGGCAGAGAACACTCCTATATTCATTCGTAATCAGTATTTTCCCGATGCTAAAACCAGACAAGGCAGTACAAAATATAGCAAATAGAATCCATCAATGTATAAAAAATTATACATCATGACCAAGTGGTGATTATTCCAGCGGTAGAAGGCTGGTTAAATATTGAAAAATCAGTTAGTGTAATCTATCATACTGACAGGCTGAAGAAGTGAAATCATAACGTGATTACGTCAGTTGATTTAGTAAGGCATTTAACAAGTTTCAACACTCATGTTTCATGTTCATGCTCCTAGAAAAGTAGGAATATAGGGTAACTTCCTTAATTTGATGAAGAATATCTACAAAAAGTTTAACTTAATGGTGAAAGATTGAATGTTTTCTCCAAAGACTGAAGGAAAGCAAGCATGTCAGCTCTCACCACTGTTTTTCAGCACAGTGCTGGAAGTTCTACCAGTACAATAAGGCAAGAAAGTAAGAGGCATATAGATCAGAAAAAAAAAAAAGGAAATGACATAATTGTCTGCATAGAAAATCCCAGGGTATCTAGAAGAAAAAAATCCTAGAATTAGAAATATGATCAGCAGGGTCACAGGATATATGACCAATATACAAAAATCAATTGTATTTCTATTTATTAGCAGTGAACACATAGGAACCAAAATTAAAATGCAGTGCCACGTTCAGTTGCTCAAAAAAAATGAAATACTTGGGCGTAAACCTCATAAAACGTGTATAGGACTCAAAATTATAAAACAGTGATGAAAGAAAGCAAAGATCTGGAGAACTGGAGAGACATACCATGTTCATGCATCAGAAGAGTCAGCAGATGTCATTTGTCCTCAAATCAATGTGCAAGTTTAACATAATTGCTAAATAAGATTATGCTAAAATTTGATTTGGAAAGGCAAAGAAACTAGAATAGCTAAAAATAATTTTTAGAAGAAGAATAAAGTGGGAGCAATCATTGTCCAATTTTATGACATCAGATAATTATAATAGTCAAGACTGGTATTGGTGAAGGGATAAATTCATAAGTTGATGGGACAGAATAGGAAACCCAGATATAGACCCACACAAGTTTGGCCAACTGATTTTTGACAAACAGGCAAAAGCAATTCAATAGAGAAAAGATAGTCTTTTCAGGAAATGATGCTAGAGCAACTAGATATCCATAAGCAAAAAATGAACCTCGAACAAAGCCTCACATTTGATAACAAAAATGAACTCAAAATGGATTATAGATTTAAATGTAAAACTTTTAGATGCTAACACACGAGAAATCTTTGGGACCTAAGTCTTGATGAAGAAGAAACCAATAAATGGGCTTCCTTAAAATCAAAAACTTTTTCTGTCACAAAAGAGGATGAAAAGACAAACTATAGATTAGAGGAAAATATTTGCAAGCCACTTACTTGACAAAGGATTCATTCATACCACCAAGCCCATAGATATTCCACGTTTATCCAGAAGAACATAAGAGAGGAAAGAATTCATGACTGAGCGTTATTATAGGGCGTGGGGTGAGCTTTTCCCCTTGATGTGTTCCTTGTATTTCTGGTGTTCCATCTCCTTGTAGGAATCTTGTAGTTCGTGTGTAAACAAGGAATATGTACACATTTGTATATAAATTCTAGTGGAGGACATGTGGCCATTATAACAGCAAGTGTACATAGTAGGTGCAAGTTTGTAAAGCCTCATTGTAACCGGTTGCACAGGTTGAACTTTTTAAAATAGCACCATTTTGGATAACGCCATTCTGATTTTAGTGTAAAGTATAGATCAGATATCGCCAGGCTCATTTCTTACAGATGTCTGTCCAGAAAGCTCTCACTGATAATTTGAAGTAACAGTGTTTATTATTTAGTAAGCACGTGTGAGACACTGTTGTCAGAACTTTACATTTATTATTTCTTTGAATTTCCTCAAAACACCTGAGATTGCACTGGCCTCTCTCTCTTTCACTGTCGCAGAAACTGGGCTCAGATGGGTTAGGTAACTTGAGCAAGGTCACCAGTTGCATGGCTGGAATTTGAGCCTAGGAACTGGCTCCAGTGCCCAGGTTATTAACAAGTATGCTCCATTGTTTGTGTGAGTGCTTTTTGCACGTTTACTTGATTCACACTTCAGCCTCCAGTGGCAACCTAATTGCTTAAGAACCCAGTTCCTTTTTTTACCTCGTTCAGGCCTCTTTCTCAGGCCTCTTTCAATATCAAATTTCACTGGAAACCGTAGCTTTATATCTGAGAAAGGCAGTACTATTCAGCATTCTGTGGTTCTTCATATTTAGATCTACATTTAAATAGTCTGGTCTTTCTTGGAAAACAGATGTAAAAGTATATAGGGTATATACATTGTTCCAGCCAGCTAGAATAATTTTTTTGTTAAACTGATCTTGTTATTAAATGCCTTCAAAAAAATCAGTCTGTTTCATCTGGAAACAATAGTAGCAAAACAAAAGTAAAGGTTTGTTCTGGAGTAAATCTTCTCTCTTAATTATGTCATAGTAGTAATAAATGACTAGTAGCAAGCAAAGATGTTTATTCTTTATAGACATAAATAAATCCAATCTTGTCATTATCCACTGTGCAGCTGGGCAAACTCCTAAGATCATATTGCAAGATACACTATTGAAAATGTTACACATACCTACCTTTTAGACTTAGATGCAAAGTTTTCAGTTCCTCTGAAAACAATTAAGTGACTTACATCTGTTATTTTAAATATTTCAGTTAAAACGTGGTATTTTTTCCAAGGATGTTAGCATGCTTTTGACTTTTGTGCAGCTTGATATTGGTAATTTCATGTGTAACATAGTAATGTGCTGTAAGGAGCTTTTGTAAATTGATCTAATTTCTTATTTTCTCTTTACAGGAATATATTAAAGGAATCTGTGAACCGGAACTAGAAGAAAGAGAATGTTACCCCAAGGCCATGCACTGCATTTTTGTTGGGGCACAGAGCCTGTTTCTGAAGAGCTTGATTCAGGACACCTGTGCCGATCTCTGCATTCTCGACATCGGTCTTCTTGGCATCAGAGGAAGTGCCGAAGCTGTGGTCATGGCTAGGAGTCACATTCAGCAGTTTGTAAAGCTCTTCGAGAATAATGAGAACCTACCCAACAGCCAAAAAGAATCAGAGGTAAAAAGGGAATTTAAACAATTTGTTGAAGCTCGTGCAGACAGTTACACAATGGACTTGTTGATTTTACCCACTTCCTTGAAAAAAGAACTTTTGGCACTCACCCAAGGTGAGGAGAATCTGTTTGAAACAGGAGATGATGATGTAATTGAAATTAGAGATTCTAAACAAACAGAGTTTACACAGAATGCTGCCACAGGGCTGAATATTTCCAGAGATGAAATTGTTTTGCAGGAAGAGGCAAGAAATAAAGCTGGGACTCCTGTTTCTGAGCTTACAAAACAAATGGACACAGTCTTTTCTAGTTCACAAGATGTACTTTTTGTTCCAATAAATGGTGTAACGCCAGATGAAGAGGCGCTTTCCAAAGACAGAGTTTGTCACAAAAGGAGGTTTTCTGATTCTGAAGAAAGGCATACCAAGAAACAGTTTTCTTTGGAAAATGTTCAAGAGGGAGAGCTTTTACATGATGGTAAGACATTAGCTGGAAGTGTAATCATTGACCTATCTGATTCTTCTACTGATACCGAAAATTTAAGTCCAGATGTAAAAGACACTACTGAGGAAATGGAATACAACATCCTTGTAAACTTTTTTAAAACCATGGGCTATTCCCAAGAAATTGTAGAAAAGGTCATTAGGGAGTATGGGCCATCTACTGAACCATTATTACTCTTGGAGGAAATTGAAAAGGAAAATAAAAGATTCCAAGAAGACAGAGAATTTCCACCTGGTACTGTGTATCCAGAGACCAAGAGAACCAAAAATAAAGGTGTTTGTAGCAGCATAAATGAGCTTACAGCAGATTCCACTCCAAAGAAAACACAGACTCACACACAGCAAAATATGGTAGAAAATTTTTCTCAGTTACCATTCAAAGTAGAATCGAAACCATGTACCTCAAATTGCAAAATTAATACTTTGAGAACGGTGCCAATAGAACAGAAACAAGAAATCTGGAGTTCAAATCAGAACTACATTTGTAATATAGACCTTGAAACTGATGGCCTTTTACCCTCTCTAGCCCCTTCAAGTCCCAAAGAAATTGTCAATTTTGTTTCAAGAGGAGCTTCAAGTCACCAGCCCAGAATTCCAGTTTCTCCTGAAAATGGTGTGCAGCAGCAAGCAGAACCCTTGCTTCCAAATAATATGAAGTCTGCCTGTGAAAACCGCTCGAGGTGTTGTACCTCTCCTCAGTCTAAGCCAAATTGTCCACCCCTTTCTCCACCAATGCCGCTGCCCCAACTGTTACCTTCAGTTACTGATGCAAGGTTGGCAGGACCTTCTGAGCATATCGATTCCTCGGTTACTGGAGTTCAAAGATTTCGAGATACTCTGAAAGTGCCCTACAAGCTGGAATTAAAAAATGAACCAGGGAGGACGGATTTGAAGCACATTGTTATAGATGGGAGCAATGTTGCAATTACGTAAGTCCACTCTCTTCAAATTATCGTTTTCAGTAGGCCTCTTAGCCATGTCTCAGAATTGCATGTGTTTGTAGAACTATCCTGTGCGTCTGTGTAGTTGACCTATAGCCTTCCCTGACAAAAAGAAAGAAGAAAACAGCTGATTGGGAAAGTTTTGTTATTCCACCCTCTGGCATCGTATAAACTCTTCCTTCACTCTGCTGAACCTGTGTTTCTGAGAGCAAGGAATGATAGAAAACTTGCCTTTTCACATTGCGTTTCCCGGTGATAAGCAGTAAAGGGACTTTTAAATCCTTAGGTTCTTAATGCCATGAACACCATTAGGTTTTGAATACGAGGATGAAGCTTAAGACAAAAAAGAGATTTTTTCTTTTTATGTACAGCATGCCAGGTCTTTAGCCATGTATGTGCAGGGATAATAGGTGTGATGTACTTCTGTTATACTTTTGTTGATAGAGTGATAGCAATTTCCTTTCTAAGGAAGTTCTTCAGTTTGGGCTTCTTTATGGGCCTCTGCTCCTACTAAAAGTTTGTATATTTGTTTTTAGTAAAAGGAGTTAAATGATCGTTTCCATTTAGCCTGTCTTGGAACGCTCTTAGGATTCTGATTTTATACTTCCAGTGTGGGATTGGATTTGTTCTCTAAGGGGCGGTTTGATATAGTGACTAAGGAGAGTTTGGGGGTCAGAGAGTCTCCACCTCACTGTGGACCAGCTGTTTGACATCAGGCAGGTTTCGGCCTCCTGAGTTTCACTTGCTACAGCCTTTTGCCCCGTCCTAAAGGACATCTTTATCACGCCGTTTCAACAACTGCTAGGTAGTCTCCCTCCGGTTTTCAAAACCAGTTACTCCACTGATTTTGAAGAGTCTTCAAGGTGTAGCATTTAAGTAGCTGCAGTTCAAGAAATGGGCATGGAAGGTTGGCAGGACCTTCTGACATGGAATGAAGTCGTTGAAATACAACTGGCCCTTTAACGATGTGAGGTTAGGGGGCACCGACCCTCTGCCCAGGCAAAATAACTTTACCATTCGGCCCTCCATAAAGCTGTTCTGCGTCCTCAGATCATACAGTACTGTAGTATTTACTACTGGAAAAAAATAATCCACGTTTAAGTGGACCTTGAAGTTCAAACCTTGTGTTGTTCAAGGGTCAGCTGTACTTTTCTGAATTGCCGAATGTTTATGTGACCTCTTTCCTAGGAGTTCTAAAAGATCAGTTAATCCCCTGATTTTTCAGGAATACTTGATAAAATTGAAAAATAAAGTGAATTTTATTATTAAAATACGCATTTATTATGTATGCGTTATTTTTTGTTTTGTTAATTTTTTTGTTGTTAGAATTTTCAAAGAAATTCACAAGAAGATAATAGGATGAATTCCGTATTGGTTTCATTTGGGATTCGCATGTGCCCATCACATACATGGCCCGTCTTGTTTCATCATTTCAAACATTGTTTCACCTATACCCCCACCTGCTGCCTTTCACCCATTTTGAAGGAATTCTCAGATATTTCATTTCCATCTATAAATACTTTAGTATCTGTTTTTTAAAATGCAGGGATTCTTTTGATTTTTATTTTTTTGAATGGTGCTGTACTTTGCTGTCAAAAAAAGAAGAAAATGGCCAGCATTTCATATGTTAAAGTTTGAATATAGGCAGTAAAAATGTGTAATATACTTGTCTCCATTTCCAAATAATACTGTTTATTGTCATTTCACTTTGCTTTTTGGCAGTTCTTTTGGGGGAAACCCAGCAAATGACCCACAGCTGCATAGCATTATCTAAGTAAAAATGTAAAGTGCAATTTCAGTCAGTCACAGTCCAAGCCCCACAGTAGTTCCTCCTTGTTACAATTTTTTGAGCCAAATGATGATATAAAATTTAGGTCACGATTATGAGTAATATTAATCCTTTCTCATCTTTCTGTGTATGGAGAGATTTCCCAAATTGGTGTTCAAAGACTAAGAAATGCAAGTTAAGGTAGAATGAGCAGTGATAATGACACTTTTAAAAAACCTTTATGTGGTAACTAGTATATTTCTCAAAGGGGTCACTATTGGAATTTAGAGTGGCACTGGCTATCCAGGACAGGGTGTTTTGCATATCTAGTCCCTCCTACTTTGCCCGTACTGCCCCCTGGCCATTGTGACACCCCAAAACAGTGTCACGTATTTCCTAACACCCTTCAGTACAGTACCGTTTCTTTTGAAAACCGCTGAATTAGTGCACTAAGGGAAACCATAAGCTGCTTATTTGAGAGAGGATTTCGATTTTCTTTGAATTCACAGGTGTCTCAAAAGCAACTCTTTTACAAAGTATGTATTATCCTAAGAAGACAGACTTATACTTAATTTGATGTAGATTGCTCTGAAAACATCAGTAATTAAAATTAACTCTTACTCTGGGAAGAAACTCTTTAATGGGTACAGGGTTTTATTTTGGAGTGATGGAAATGTTTTGGGATAAGATATAAATGGTGGTTGCACAACACTGTGAATGTACCAAATGCCACTGAATTGTTCACTTTAAAATGATCATTTTATGTTATGTGAATTTCACCTTAATTTTTTTAAGTCAGAAAAAATTATTCTAAATCAACTGCTTCAATATTATATGTGAATTATAGACTATAAATTCCATAAAAGAAGCGATGCGTGTCTGTTCTGTTCCCTGAACTACCCCCAAGGTCCATGGTGCCTGGCACATAGTAGCCACTTAGTGACGATGGCTTGAATGAATCAATGAATTAAAGACTAAGAAAGATTAGGATTGTTTAAATGATTTTTCACCACCCATTTATATTGCTATTCCAACTGCTATTCTACTAATCAATTTGGGTTACATTTGAACAAATATTTGGAGTCTTTTTTTTTTAATAAATTTATTTATTTTATTTTTATTTATTTTTGGCTGCATTGGGTCTTTGTTGCTGTGCTCAGGCTTTCTCTAGTTGCGGCGAGCCGGGGCTCCTCTTAGTTGCATTGCGCTGGCTTCTCATCGCGGTGGCTTCTCTTGTTATGGAGCATGGGTTCCAGGCGCACGGGCTTCAGTAGTTGCAGCATGCGGGCTCAGTAGTTGTGGCTTGCGGGCTCTAGAGTGCAGGCTCAGTAGTTGTGGCGCATGGGCTTAGTTGCTCCGCGGCATGTGGGATCTTCCTGAATCAGGGCTCGAACCCGTGTCCCCTGCATTGGCAGGAGGATTCTTATCCACTGCGCCACCAGGGAAGCCCCCAAATATTTGGAATCTTAAAACAAACACTTGTTATGTGTCAGGTGCTCAACTTTATCTTTTAAAATATCATCTTCACACCAGTTGTGTGAAGTAAAAATTAATCTGTAATGTATATAATATGATATGGCCTAAAAATCTTGTCCAAGATTATGCAGATATGAGATTTGGGCCCATGATTTTACTCTCCAGAGCCATCACACACCCTGCCTCTTCCCACAGAAGCTGAGGTTGAATTTTTAGGCCTTGACAACATTGGATACCTAAGTCTTGAGTTGCTCAGGCACTGCTGAGTAAACCTCGCTAATTTGACCCAGCTAGTTGAGGAAGTAGTTAAAAAGGAAATTTGAGTTCTTAAGCAATAGGTTTGAACCCCACCTTAGAGTCATTCAGGCCCACCCATCCCTGGGTTTCTGCAAAGCCTTGTTTATTTGCCTGTCCAGTGTGGTGTCTGCAGTTTCTAACACACCGTGAGAAATTCCAAAATACCCTACTTAATGCTGCTGATTATGCACATCTCTACTTGGTTTTTCCCATTTGTCACCACGAGTGAGTCAAACAATGAGTAAATGGAAATTGTTTGTGGTGTGTGGCTAGGCATCACCATGGAGGCCAGATAACACTCGGTCTCTGTCAGTTTGAAACTTCAGCATAAGAGCACCTGACTTATCTGTGTAGATAATTTTCCATGTAGATGAGGTTTGTCCCTTCACTTGCCTCTACATTTTAACCATTTTTCATGCTAGTCTTTCTATATCAGGGTTCCATGGCTATTTTTATTAAGTGGAAGCTATAGAAAGGGATTCTTCTTTCCTGGGTAACTCAAAAGGTTTCTCACTCTTTTCCCGCACCACTGCCCTGTCTTGGTTCTGTGATGGCCATGAGTGTTTATCAGGTATTTATTTCTCACCCACCTCCTCTCTGCTTTGGGCCCTCTTTCTAGTTGACTGTCTGCTACAGTATGGAAAGCAACCAGATATTATAAGTTGTTCCCAAGTTTATGGAAACAGGAGTTTAAATCTCCCTTGAGAGCTGCACATCTGGCTTCTCAGGCTTAATATCTGTTAATTCTATGTTTGGATCTGCGAACCCCAGAGCTTTGGCCTTCACAGACGTAGAGAGGTGTTATTGTATGTATACCCTTTGTCTCTGAGTCCGAAAAGACCACTGGTCTGAGTTTACCTGTCAGCAAGTTGCTCTGGTTTGATTGCAGGGAGGCTAGGAGACAGCACATTTTTTGCCTGGTCAGGGTGTGAGAGTAAAAGTAGGCAAGGTCAAGGACACTTCGTATTATTTTAAGGTCAGTAATTTGGCTCCACTTGATTTTGTTTCTGTTGTTTTATGGATGAGTCCATTTGTTCTCTACCAGAATTTTGAACTGCTATTTATTCCTAAAACAGCCCTAGAGATTTTTCAGGGTATTAAAAATGATTTGATCTTATCACTGAGGATAACTAACCCTTTGGAAATTTGTTTTAGTGCTAATGATTCTAGAAACTCCACTTTCCCCCTCTAAGCTTGTGAGGGGTCCAGGGCAGCAGAATTTTATCTGTCATTTCCCTCCTTTTCCTTAGTGACCCAAGGTAATGGACTGGGGACTTTATTTCCACCCAGTTTCTACTGTTTCCATCAACAGAAGCATTTAAGGAAAGGAGGAGAAAAAGAGTTCATACACATTTGTGTCTGATGAATAAACTAAGAAGGCACTTTAAGCTTTTTTAGTGCATTTATCTCAAGGGTAAGACCCCCCTGTACAAAAACTACCCCCCCGCCCCAGTAATAAATGTCATATTGCTACATTCTTGCCATATTTAAATGCTTTTTTATAAATAAACCACTGCTAAGTTATTTCATCAAGAATGGGTTTGTTTACTTGCATACGTTTTCTGGGGTATATTTGATGCCTGTGCAGTCTCTTATTTATGGTTCACTGAGAATGAGAGTGGGCTTTAGCCTCTAAAAGGAGGCATTTCTGAGCCACTCTTCTGGACTTTAGATGTTTCTTACAGGTCCAGCCCATTCCTGCTCCATGAGAATGTAGATTTAGTTGGGGACAGTACCGCTGAGGGGGTAGTTGAAAGGGCACTGGCCCAGGAGTGAGGAAATGTCAGTCTAATCCCAGCTCATCCACCCTCTGACAGTGCAAGCTGGGCAAGTGGCTCTGTCTCTCAAGAGGTGTTTCATTCTTTTTATCTCTAATGTGACTTTAAATGCATTCCTAAGTTCTGTGGTTCTGGTGCACAGTACAAGAGAGCAAGTCAGAGAAAAGAAGAGGGATGGTTGAGGGCCTGTGTCTAGAGACAGCTTCATAGAAGAAGAGTGACCGGCCTTGGGTCCTGAGGGCATTCGGGGAGGAGGTTTAAGAGATAAGAAAAAGCTCAGAATCCAGGAAGAGTCAAATGGCAAGACCACCTGGGCCAAAATGCAGTGTGATGACCGGATGGTGGTGGAAGCAGAAGGTGTGCTTTGGCCAGATCCCCTCTGACTAGTCAGGTGTGGAGGCGCCCTCGAAGCCAGGCACTGGATTTGTGTAGGAGAATGATGCTGTAGAAGGCCCTGAGCAGAATCAGAGACGGCATGGCTGCATTTCAGGGTCAGTCTGACTGGAGTCAGTGCAGGTGGGTTAGAATTAGCAAGGCCTGGGGGTGACTTGGGACACTTTGTGCCTGAGGAGGCGGAGCTCCAAATGAAGGAAGTACCTGCCAAGTGGTTTTGAGATGTGAGAAGACAGGACTGAAGATGCAGAATTTACTGTCATTGCATCATAGGCGATCGTTGAAGCAGTGAGGACAGCTTATGCTAATCTCAACTGTAACATCCCAGGGATTTCTCCCTTTTTCTAATACTCATGAGTAGACAAATGGATTACTACCTGCAAAATTTCAAACTTTTAAAAACACTTTTTAAATAAAACCTTTACTTTTACTTAACTGCTGGAGAATAAATTTTAAATATTTTTCTTCTTTTCTTTTGAAATTTGTTACCAGGTTTTGGGATGGGGAACAGTTTTTAATCCTCTATACCAGGGGTTACAAGTTAGGGGCCAAATCTGGGCACCACCTGTTTTTATAAACATGGAATTTAGCTACACCCCCTTGCTTACGGTTGACAGTTCAACCGTGGCGCAGCAGACAGTGCCTGGCCTTTTGCAGAAAAAGTGCACTCAGTCATGTTCAGTACTGTCCCGTGTTTATTTTCTGCCTGCTTTCTGCTTCGTTCAGCAAAATCACAGCCATGGCCCCCAGGTAGTTTCATTTGAGCCTTGCCCTCAGCTTGTTTCCTGGAAGCTGTGTAAACTGAGTCACTTTCACAGTTCTCCAGAAAGTGGATGCAGCCCTCCCGGAGCCACAGGCATTTGTGAAGCCTTTGGAAGTTGTGGTGGTGAGGACCGTGTCATGGAATAGTTCTGATCGCAGCTGCTTCTGCTTCAGCAACAAATTCCTTCATAAAATTCATAGAACATTCTTAGAGGCCCGTGGACTAGGTCTCTTTATCTGAAAACAAAAATAAAAGGTGTCATAAGGGCTTCCCTGGTGGCGCAGTGGTTGAGAGTCCGCCTGCCGATGCAGGGGACACGGGTTCATGCCCCGCTCCGGGAAGATCCCATGTGCCGCGGAGCAGCTGGGCCCGTGAGCCATGGCCACTGAGCCTGTGCGTCTGGAGCCTGTGCTCCCCAACGGGAGAGGCCACAACAGTGAGAGGCCCGAGTACTGCAGGAAAAAAAAAAAAGGTGTAATAAACAAGTATTGCCCTGAAGCTAAAACTGCCTTCTATCACAAAAGCACACTCATTTAAATCAGCTGAATAAAATACAACAGAAATCAGAGCTATTAAGAATCCTCCCTCCTATCATGGGTCCTCTCTTGGCTTTGCAGAGCAGCAGACTATTAAAGGAAATTATTAAATTAAATAATTAATTATTAAATTAAAATGATCATGGTGAAACTTAACATACTTTAAGCATGCTTTAAACTGAAATAAATTTTACTTTTTCTCATATAGCCATGGTCTGAAAAAGTTCTTTTCTTGTCGTGGAATTGCGATTGCGGTTGAATATTTTTGGAAGCTTGGCAACAGAAACATCACTGTATTTGTCCCGCAGTGGAGAACAAGGCGTGATCCTAATGTCACAGGTGAGGCAAACTGATTTTTCCAGATTACTAATTAGGTATTTAATAAGTTGGCTTGTAATTGCAACACACACTATTTAGAATAGAGTCATGTGTAGCAACTTTAAAAACAAAACTGTAAATTCTTTGCACCCAGTAAAAAAAAATCAGTTGAAGAGTGTTACAGCATAAGAAATACTTGGGGGAAGGATGGAAAGTTAAATAGCTGTTTATATAGAAGGTTATATTAGACTTCATTATATATCACAAAAATTTTCTTTGACTTTCTAAAAAGTTGATTAAATATGTCTTTCTAGTAGCCTGGGTTTCTTACTCTTTAAACAGTATTTTTGAAAATGGCCATTTGATAAACTTGGAACCCTCCAAGAGAATGTCTTTTTAACAGCCTGTTTAATAGCTTAATATAAGTCACTTATGTTAATTGTATGGTACTGTGTGGCTGACCTGCAGGCCACACACGAAAGATTTGAACTTACTATAAATCCTTAAGTATTCCAGAGAAGCTTGAAGTTTTTTGTTTCTTGGGTCGTAATAGGAAAACCAGTGAAAGGGCTATGCCAGGCAGCTTAACACATCAGATTACCTGGAAATAAAAGGTAGGTTGGGAGGAGGAAGCGTGAGAACAGGACTCACCCAACACATTTACAACAGGAAGTAAAACTTAGTCACTGTTGAGGTGGAAATGGTAAAACCACATTTCCCAAGTATCCCAACTTGCCTCACTCAGGGGAATGTATTCGTCCTAACAGAAGGTACTTGAGAAATGAGGCAGATCCACTCATTTCAGTTATTTTTGCAGTAAGATCCCTGTAAGAGTCTTGTAAGCCTTATGTGCTGTGCATTTCTAGAATCAAAAAGACACCATGTTTGGGCACTTCAGCTTAAGTCAGTGGTGAGTACCATTGTAGGGAATGTAGGTGTGGGGATCTTAGATTCTGAGCTTTTAGCTTCATTTTTGCCCATTACTCGTTTGTAGCTTTGGCCCTCCTTTATCTTCTGTCACAACCCACTCCCATGAAAATCAGTAAATATTTGTACAGATAACAGAGAGAGGTTAGATAGGATGCCAACCAGAGGGAGATTTGACAAACTCTTGGAATAGAGACCAAGCCTGCCTTTCTTGGGATCCGGACAGAGCAGTTTGTCTGCTTCTACTGCCATCACTCTTCCTGTTCCCACCCCTGCCCTCCCTCCCAGGGACTCTTGCCCTTACTCTCTTTGTCCTCTACTGCTTATAATGTGGCTGTGAAAAAGTTCTTAATGGTAAGATCCATTAATACAGGTTTATGGTTTACTCTTCTTAATTTAAGAAGCAAATGAGTTGAACAGTTTTAAGTTTAAAAAAATAGCTAAAGTCAGTTTTTATGTTATATTTGTCTTAGTATATGTCTTGCTTGATTTTTTTTCTTTCCCTTCCGTCCCAGTAAGTTAGTAACATTGAGTCTTCTTGAGTCAATAGAAAAAGGGTTTCCCACAACTCTCCAGGTGAAACATTTGGGAGTGCTTTCATTTATTTAAATATCTGGGAAGATAGCCTTTTTCTGAATGTGTATTCAACTTATTCCATGAACAGAACAGCACTTCTTAACCCAGCTCCAGGAGCTCGGAATATTATCTTTAACTCCTGCACGGATGGTCTTTGGAGAAAGAATTGCTTCTCATGATGACAGGTATGAAAGGCTGGTTTCCTTTCTAAAGTGGGTGTGGGGTGGTGAGGGGCCAACCACCTGCTCCACCGGACAGTGGACACACTTGGCTTGGGTTTGAGAATTTTAACATTTATGGTCATTAAGGTTACACATTCAGTGGTCTTTGCTGTACGGTTTAGGAGATTACCAAAGAAGCTGCTGAGTTAGAATTTTTAATAAAACATGACTGAGAATCTATAAGTAAAAGCAGATATTGAGTTTGTAGTCTTTTTGATACTTCCTAAAAGTAATGTTTGTCTTATCCTAGTGTGGCAGCCTCAAGAGTGGTTTTCAAACATTCCTCTGTCTCCTGCTGGTTATACTTGGCCAGTGACTTAGTCTGTCATTGTGATGCCTGAGCCCTCAGTATTTCTTCCACATCATAGAACATGGTCTCAGCTGCCCCTCATGTTATAGGAATAAGCTGCATTTCTTAGGTTGTTACATTGCTCAGAGAACAGGTGCTGAGATGACAAGTGTCTGGGAACCTAAACAGTGGCTGCCTGTTCTTTCCTCTCCTGCCCTCACCCTCTTTCTTTCTCTCTGGCCTCTAGCACTTAAGCCCCCTAGTGGTTTAGCCTCAGCGTTCTACCACAGTGCTCCCCCACATTGAAGACAGTGCTTAGCTTGTAACCCAAGGTAGTGAGTGATGGTCAGATGGGTGAGAGCTGAAAAGAGGGGCTTAGCAGGGGAAGGGGACTTGGGGTGACAGCGGACATTCAGCAGAACGTCCAAAGGGCCTTCTCACTGACAGCCCCTTACCCTTCACCAGGCTGGTATGAGAGACCAGATCTGATGGGGAGAGTCAGGGGGTGGCATGAAGAAGAGTGTGAGAGGGGGCACCTTTGGGCCGGGGCGTAGGTGAGAAGGTACTGGGAGAGTGGGATGGAGGGCCCACCCTTGCTCCAGCTCTAAGATACTGGGTAGGGACCGTGGAGTGCTCAGGTGAAAAGGCAGGTCGGACCGCCAGGCTCGTGAAGAACCTTCAGATGCTCTAACGCTGCAGCTTCATTCTCACACCAGCAGAAATTGAATGCATACGCAAGTGTGTAGGCTAGGCTTTTGCTTAATTTATATGGGTCTCTGGGTTTTTAGCAGATGTGAACATGAGTCCTGATGCACAGTACATGCACGGAAGCCCTTACTACCTATTTTTGTTAATACGTCTGGGCAGATATTACCACTTACAGTTCATGTCAGTTAGAAATAATTTAAGATACTTATTAATAAATCCAAAATGCTAAATCATATTTACTTACCAAGCAAGGTTTCCTAAGATTTCTGAAACTAATGAGGCTTGTTTTTTAATCTTCTTTTAAGTACTCACTACTTATTAATAAAAGCAGTTGTTTGCACCTTTAATTCTAGTAGTGATTCTCTTACTTTATTGTTTGATTATCTTTGTCTACATTGCCTCAGGCAAATGTGGTTATCCTGATTAGGAGATAAAACTCATATTATCCTCACAAATCTCTCATTAAGAGGGCTTGAACATGAATAATCTCCAACAATGAAATAGAATTCTCCTTAATATTTAATTCTTAAACTCTTTGATTACCATGTATCTTTTCATAATTTGCATTTGAGTGGATCTATAACTTGGACTAAACTGAATGGCAGTTCTGGACATCTCTTCTTAAGTCAGAGCAGAAAATGTGAATTTAGGCATGAAAAGAAACATTGCGAGGCCGACTGTGTCAAGCAGCTACTCTTAGAACCAAAGTACTGTAGCTTATCAACTAAAACCCTAACAGTGATTTCACAGGCTTGTCAACTCTTATTCATTCTCTGCTCTAGTCCTCATGCATTATCTTATTACCACCCTTTATTGATAATACAACTTCTCTAGAAAGATGTATAAATTATGGTTGAGATTATTTTGAAAAAGAGTTAGATTGTATGAAAACCAGATCTTCATTTATAATTATTCTAGTAATTTCAGATGTTCAGTATTTCAGATTGATCTTCAGTTGACAAGGGCTTAACTTTCTGCTTCCCAGCCTTGGTTAAATTCTTTGGTGATTTTCCTGTGAAGAGGAAATCCTTTTGTTTTCTTATAACACAGCTTCTCTGAGCCAGGGATGCCTGCCTGCTTGCCCGTTTTAACCACTTTTATATTACCATAGGTTTCTACTACACTTAGCAGACAAAACTGGTGGCATAATTGTAACAAATGATAACTTCAGAGAATTTGTGACTGAGTCAGCCTCTTGGAGAGAAATAATTACAAAAAGGTAATATTTTCTTCTTTGTCTTTGGTCAGAGATGTCTTTTGTTGTTTATTATTTGTTTTGCGTCCACCTTGGAAGCAGTGTCGAGGGCCTAAAGTATCATAAGACTATGCTCCCACTCCACAGGATGGCTGGCCCTTCTGAGTAGGTGGGAGGACTCAACACAAAGCAGTAGCCCCAGCAGGTGATGTGTGACCATGCTCTGGTGCCTACAGGTGTCTTCTGTAGATCAGTTTTCCCTGGCAGGAGGCAAGAGGCACATCGTTGTGGCACAGTTAACTCTCTGTTAACTGTGATGGAGCAGAAATGGCCACCTGACTTCACCTTGCCCTGATGCCGAGGGATACTTGAGCAAGTCATTGGGCCTCCTGACTTTCCTCAGTTATGAAATATGAAGGTTGGGGTTCAGTGACAACTACGAGTTCATCAAGAGGGTGGGACCAAAATCAATATGCTGATTGGGCTTTCACTTTTGGGAGAGGAGAGAGAGTTTCTACTTTTTACTATCTGATGCTTTTCTTGAGCATTTTACCATCATTTTACCAAGTTTAGTCATCTGTATTGAAAACATGTTGAATATCATCCAAAATAACAAAGTCAGGAGTTTGCAGTCACTGCTGTAAGTTTTTTGTTTGTAATGACACTGAATGTGTTCAGCTGCATTAAGATCAGTGAACACAAGCTTCCAGGACTTTCCATTAGCAAGCATCGTCTGACAAGTTACTTAACAAAAAGCGATATCCTTAAGGTAGTGCCAGGGATGGGTCACAAATGCCACAAATCTAAAAAACATACCTCAAGGCTGTGTATATCTAGTATAGCTATTCTATAACTAGTGTAACTACCTACTTACCTCTTTAGGGGTTTCACAGTTGCCACTTGTCTGATATTTATATTTTGTTGAATCATTGGAGGATTTTAGAAAATGATTCTTTGGTTCATCGTTCTAGAAAATGATGCCCAGGTGAAAGTTAATTACTATATGCATTTTGACTGAAAAAACTGTTGTTGATAGCTGAACTCAGAATTGGTCTTTGACCTGGGTACAGTTAAACAAGCCATTAATCTTCTAGTATGTGCTTCTGTTGGATCTGTGCCCTGGGCTCATTGTCAGTATTGGACACTCATCTGTGTATGCATGGAAGGTTTAAATGAGTCGAGACTCAGTCACACACCAACCCATTGCCTTCAGAATTCATAAAACAAGGCAGAAACCAAAGTCCAAGCAGCAAACCAGTCATTTGGACTTTTTTCTTTTTTAAACATTTTTGTAGACTTGATAAATCATGTTCAACTGACCTTCAATATTCTTTCTTCATACGCTGTTTCCCTTTTTTAAAAGAACATCAGTGGGTTTGCTTATGGACTCATTTATTCAAAAATTAAACCTTGGTTGAGCACCTGTTGTATCCTAAGACCGTCTTTCAGTCTTATTTTTCAAAGTTACATTGAAAGTCAGGAGAAGGAACTGCTTCCCAGGCCCAGATAACAATCTGAAAGTCTTGCTAAGAAATGTGAGAGCCAATAGGGTAAAAGTTTCTTACTCTATTGTATTGACCAATATTTGTATCCAAAAGAGAAATTAAAATGGTTTAACTGGGGCGTATTTGTTTTTTGCTTTAGGCAGCTAAGCAGCCTTTAATTTTTTTCCTCCAGCACTGTAACTGTTCTCCATGTTGTAGATTGCTCCAGTATACCTTTGTGGGGGACATATTTATGGTCCCTGATGATCCTCTGGGAAGAAGTGGACCTCGATTAGAAGAATTTCTTCGGAAGGAAGTCTTCCTTAGGTATTTCCTTTTCCAGATTGTCTTGCTTTTACAAGTTTGTTTCAGTTCTTTGTGCTTCAGGGCGAGTGCTCTCTCTCTCTAAAGATTAAAAATGGTGTTTTATTTTTTAAAGTAGCCTTAGATTTAGTGCTGGTGAAATAAATGTGGAATGTCTCCCAAAGACCAGATCTTCATTTGTGGTCCTTTTGGTTTTAATCCCAGGAGAGGATGGGGAGCCAGATTTTCTGTAGGTCTAAAAAGACAAAGCAGATTTTGCTAGCGGTCACTTATTAGTGAATGCTGCTTGGGTTCATGGTGTGTGTCTGAATATCTTTTTTAAGTTTATTTTCCCAAGTCATTTGCTTTGAATATTTTATGCTTATATTAATTTATTTACTCTTCAGGAATCACTGCCTGGGGAAGTGTTACTTTCTACCTCACGTAATAGAGAAGCCAGTATTCTTTATTTATCCGAAATTGATTTGATAGCTTAGGTTTTCTTTGTTGTGGATTTGGGTTTTTTGTTTGTTTGTGTTTAAAGACATGTTGCTTGCTAGTGGTTGTTTCTGTTTTCAGAATTCTCAAGTAATGGACGCTGTTAACTAAAGTGTCCTGTGGGCCTGAGTGGCAGATCATATTCCCCAGTGATAGACCTTTTCCCTTTTTTAAAGTAAAACAGGCTACATTTCTGTGTATTTCTCAGCAGATGTTTGCACAGGGATGCTATGGAGGTCTAAACTGAAAGGAATCAGACGCACAGCTCCCCCAGCTTTTTAAGGCAGTGAGACTATAGCTGATCCTTTCTATTTATAACAGGATCCTTTGGGGGGACGGGTGGTTCACACAGAGCTGTCTTCTGCACACAAGACCAGCATGATTTCAGCTCCCAGGTCTTGTGAGTCATTTCTCTTTTGAGCCTTTGGGTTTCATTACACAGATGAGGACTTAGTTCCCAAAGGTCCTGCTTCTCTACCGACACCAAGAGAACGGCAGCCATTTTTAACACCTGTTGGATGTCCATATGTCTCATTTTTCTTTCAGAAGTCTGAACTTGGAAATCCTCTGCTAGGCTTTAAGACCTGAGGCCTGTGTGCAAGCATCAAGGCCCATGGGTCAAACAGTGGAAGGAGAGTTCTGGCTCCTTCTACAGCCTCAGCAGCCTGGCAGCAGGGTCAGTCCTGCCTGCTCACCTAATGGCTCTTCACAAAAGTGTTAACTAATTGAATAAGAAGTTAGTAATAGCTCCCCCCACAGAGGGACTGAGCTTTTGAAGTTGGGAAAAGTGTTCAGGCAGCCCCATTTCTCAGCTGCAAGGCAGAGTCAAGTGGGAGGCTTTTTAACAGTACGGATGCTGTATACACACTCACGTGCATTCAAGTTGTGGGCACCAATGTCTCACTCAGACTTGGGGGGCTGGGGAGGCAGTCTCTCTGCCCAAAGTGGTTTCCTTTTTCTCAGCCCTGTCACCCAGGCTCCACAGAGAACCAGAATCTGCAGGAGAGCAGGGCCCTGTTTCCAGTTCTTTTGAAAGCTTCCAGGTGATTCTGGTATACCCTGCTTTAGAGCCAGTCCTCACAGCAGCAGGCCAGGGAGGTGGAGTCGCTCGTGAAGAGCTAGCATTCCCTGTCATGACTGATCGGGAATTGGTGTCACCGGCATCCTCACGGGCCCCACTGTGGACAGCTGCCATCCCTGCCTTGGCTGCAGTCTTCTATCTTGCCTTGAGGCCAGAGAGCAAGCAGCTCCTTGAGCCTTGGTGTCAGCAGCAGATGTTTAGACAGATTTCTTGTTTATCTCATAACCCAGCTCACCAGGACTTGCTTCCGTTCACAGAGATATGCAGCCCCTACTCAATGCCCTGCCAAATGTGGGCATGTTTGACCCCAACTTCAGAGTCCCTGGCACCCAGGCAGCCAGCACCGGCCACCAGCCTCCAGCCCGGATTCAGGGCACCCCACCCAGCCACTGGCTTCCTCAGCAACCCCGCTTCCCACTTTTGCCAAACCTTCCCAACATCCAGCAGAATCTGCCCATGCCAGCACAGAGATCTTCTGCGGAAACCAACGAGCTAAGGGAAGCCCTTCTGAAGATCTTCCCTGACTCAGAGCAAAGACTGAAAATCGACCAGATCTTGGCAGCTCATCCGTACATGAAAGACCTGAACGCGCTTTCCGCCATGGTGTTGGACTGAAGGCCGTCGGGAACTGGGGCTCCGGGCTGGAGATGCACTCAGTCTAGTATCTGCACGTGGTGGCAGGAAGTGACAAAATGTGAAGAAACCAATTTCCCAGTGGAAATGCTGTTGTAGTGTATAGAAAAAAAACAGATGTTTTGTGTATAAAAAAATCTGGGTTTTCAAAACCAGCTTTTTTCTATATATAAATTATGCTGCTATTACAGATTTAACATTTTCTGTAAAAGGAAAGTCTACATTTTCTGCCTGTTCAGAACTGTTTAATAGCAGTTAACTCTTGAGTGTACTTACATTTTTATGTTTTTTAAACTATTTTCCTTAACGCTGAAAATATTGACAAATGGATATGATTAGCCTTTCTAAATAAAAAAAGAGTTGCTTTCTTAGGGAAGGCAAGACCTCTTATATTTTCTTGAGATGACTATGTCACATCCGCTAACATGAAGTGTGCTCACCCCTCCCAGCCTCCTCTGCCCTCACCCCTGGAATTAGAGTCCCTAGGAGTTAATTTTGCTCCTCTGGGGTCTTTCATTGGAGCCATTTGTGAGAGTGAACAAGTGGTGCCACTAGATGGCACCTTGTGCCTATAGCCGTTGTTAACGACCAGGGCAAGGTTAGACGCACAGAGCACAGAACATCCAGGCCGGAAGAAACTTGAGAGCTCACTCAGTCTAGCCCTTCCTCCCCTCCCACCCTGCAGAAGAGGGAACTGAGGCTCAGAGTGCCCTCCGTCTGGACGCGCCCAAGTCCACAGCCGTGGACCGGATTCCTCGTCCTGGGCTCAGACACACTCACCAGCCAGTCCCTGACTGACTCTAGAAGTCACATATTAGCTTCTGAAGATACTAGTGGGATGTGAGAAAGTTTAGTGAAGAGCCCCATCATTAGAGTAATTTTGTGTCCACAGCCTTGGGAGACCACTCCCCATGTGAAGTTTGTGCAGCTTTGCCAAAAAAATGGTTTTCTATTCTCAAGAATGACCCAAGCCAGTAAATAGCATTAGTAGCTTCTGTGGGGACCCAGAGCCCCATATTTATTTTTCCTGTATTTGTCTCGCTAGTGTCCTCCTAAGCTGCCCTTCCTGTCTGTGAGTCTTTCTCAGAACTGATATCTTAGTATTGTGTTTTCAGTGTTGCCTAAATTCTGTGTCAGTGAAATACTTTTTCTGGCTAATTAATTCCTAACATCTTTATTGTTCTCTGGACCTTCAAAGGGCTCCGTATTTTATACCTGTTCTCTCCCTAGGCTGCTCATGGTCAGTTTCACGGCTGCCTTGTAGATCACATCTCTCCCGGTCCCCAGAAACAGCTTCCGAGCACTCGGTGCTGGTTTGTTCTTCATGGTGAAGGGACTTAGTTGGCCATGAGCAGACCTAGGTGTCTCCCCCCAGTGCTCCCTCCAGGCGTGTCTGACCCCCGCATCCCTCGAGGGGTGAGTCCAGAGTCCTCCAGGTGGCCGAAGTCGTACTTCAATCATGTTTTCTCTTGGATGCCTGTAAGATGCACCCTACCGTGGAGCCGCTTGTCGGCAAGGGGGCAGGTTGCCCGAGGCACCCAGCTATGCAGTGGAGGTGGAAGACTCGAGGCAGGCCGGAAGGCGACATTAGTCCCAGCCCCTGTGCCTCAGCTTCACAACTGGTGGTTTTTAAAAACAACAGCAGAGGTGTGAGGGCTGGGTCTTGCAGTGACTCTGACCTTTGGGGTCAGGGTTTTGTCCAGCAGCCTTGCCGATCCAGCACTTCTCCTGTTTCAGAGAAGGACCTAGAGGGCATACCTTGATCGCCAGGACTTAGCCACAGGTCTTCCTGGAAGGGGGCTGAGCCTCCACTGATGCCAGGTAGAGCTGGCTAGGCCTAGAGGTCAGGAGTTTCCTGGGCTCTAGAAGTGACTTGACCTTTGACCTATGAATTGTGTAAGCCTCTGTGGTCTTAGTATTGTTTCTGAGAGCTCTACCTGCCCTTTTCCACTTTCTCGGCTGCAGGAGGGAAGAACATAGAAGACCAAGTGGGAGGAGTGTCAGAAAAGCATTACTTACTTACCTTGGTAAATGAAACAATTCATGGTTCGTTCTTAAATCTATCAAGTTTAGTTAAATTTAATATTTTACAATTCAATTTTCAAGTGATTATTTTAAAAAGTCCATTACTTGTTCTCAGGCTCCTCTTAATACTAGGCTCAGTGTTGATGCTATAAAATATTTCTTGATGGTCTACCTCCCGTGGAAGAGTTCTAAACCACCTTGGGAGAGTCAGCAGCAGTGCTTCCTGTAACTCCTTGGGGCTGTAGGGGGCTGTCGTGTGCGGTGGCTCTGCATCCCGTATTCCATGGCATTCCATGGAATGAATGAAGTAGGTGGCAGGGCAGAGGATGCCACCCTCATTCAGTAGACTGGTGTCTGCTGCTCAGAGAGGTTGTCCAGGGTTAAAGAATAAGTAGGTGGTGATGCGGAGTGATTCCTGGGCCTGCATTCTTCCCCAGGCCCCAGGCTGCCGCCTCTGGGAGAAGAAAGACTGGTTTGACCTTTCTGTCAAGTAGCCGGTGTTTGAGACCCTGTAGGCTGCCAGCTGGAAAAACAGTAAGAAGGCCTCTCAGCCATCCTGGATGAAGGGTCAGCATTGTTCTGGCAGGCGTAGCGGGCCATGGCTGTATCTCCAGGGACTCTGGGGGCCTCTTGCAGCTTTTGGTGTCCGTGAGAGGAGGGATGGTTTTGCTTTATTGCCTGGGCTTATTGTGGCACGTGGGGAATATGATCCACGCATAGAAGCCCCTGAGGCTCTGAGCGCACCCCGCCACCGCCAGGTCCATGCCCCTCCCCCCAGGCCCTGGGCCCGGGCACCACCCCCTCTCAGGCCCAGCCTGCCTCCCACATACCTCTGAGACACCGCGTCCTTTGGAGGTCCCTCCCCAGTTCCGCCTCCCCACCAGCCCTTCCACGTCCCCACCTGTCCTTCCTTCCGTCCGTCCGTCCATCCATCCCTGGGCCCATCTCCTCTCATCTCCCAATGGTAGTTTGTTTGGTTAGTTACTCAGACTCCATTTCTGCATTATCTACCTCTCCATTATTCCCCATGTCCTCCAGATCCTTGAGATTAAAATAACCTGAAAGGAACTCTGTTTGTCGCTATTCCACCCCCCCCCCCCAACGCTTGCCACCCTTCACTACCCTGTCTGCAAACTTGGCCTCCACCCCACCACGTGGCAATAGTCTAGGAAAGTCATCGGAGACCGCCCAGTTGCCAAATTCAGAGGCCTTTTCCCAATCCTTAATCTCCGTGTCCACATTCAGTGACCGTAGCGTGACATCGTTGACCTTATTTCCCTATTTTCTGAGATTTCCCTCACTCCTAAACAGTCTTCATCCCTCTTCCTTCTTTTACCTAAAGGCCAGTTCAACAGGTGGTTCTCAAACCTTGGACCAGCTATGGGACTCACAGCGGGGAGGGCAGCTGTTAGTAAAAATGCAGATTGCTGGGCACTACCCCCAGAGATGTTTATGCAGTAGCTCTGGAGTAAAGCCTGGGAATCTGCGACTTCAGCAAGCTCCCTGGATGGTTCCCATGCGGGTGGCCCAGGGACCACATTTTGAGAAGCCCTCACCCTTAGGGGCCAGCACACTTCCCTGACTCCCACCGCCCCTCTTTGCAATGGCTTCCAGTCCCAGCTCCAGCCCTGCCCTTCACGAGTTCATTTCTAGCTCTACCTAGAAGCCCTGGGACATCTTCAGACCCACTGTCCCCCAGACACTGGGCCTGTGTCTGTTCCTTGCTCTCCTTTCCCGCCGCCCCCCACCCTGCCACAAGATCTCCTTGTCCACCCTTGTCCCTTTTTGGCCACTGCCCCCCAGTCACGCTCTCATGGCCTCCCTGTGGGCGTCAGAGGCTGACCAATCAGCCCGCCTCTCAGCTTTCCCCCTCTCCCTCCCAGACTCCACAACCGCTAGATTTATCTTCTAAGAACACATTTCTGCACACCCTTCTTCTTGTTCAGTGATCAGTGGCTCTCTTGACCAGAGCGTCAAGTTCAGACCTCCCTGAGCTTAGTATCCTTGGCTGTCCACCTCCCAGTTGTACCTGACTGCCCACTTTGTATAGCCCACCTGCCCACTCACTGCAGCCACCCAATTTCCTCTGTTACCTGTGAGCTCCCACCTCTGAGTGCATCTCTTCTCTGCTAGAAATGCCCTTTCTCCCAAATGGCGTCCCCGCTCAAAGGCCCAGCCCTGCGTCCTCTGTACCCTCGCCTAAAGCTTCTGACAGAAGCAGCCTCATGGCGTTCTGTGACCCCATAGCATTTGTGTCTTGCTTTCGGCACTCGCCACTCTGGCTGGTGTCACCGCAGCTGATTGTGTACCGTGTCTTACCTCCTTTTCTAGACTGTGAGCTCCTCGTGGGCAGGGCTGTCTGTGTTCACTCTCTGTATTTCCCACAGTACCTAGCACAGTGCCTTGCACTTAATAGGTGCTGAATAAAGTCTGCTCAATTGAACTGGAGGATGGTGCCTTCTTGACAGCGGCTTCTAGCAGCCAGCAAGGCCTTCAGAAATCAGATTCTCAGCAGTCACTCCTGGAACCCACTACTCTCCATTTTCCCTTCACGTCAAGGCTCTAACACCACCTGGTCCAGGGATGGGCACCCGCCCCAGGCTGAGCCAAGCAGTGTGCTCTGACGTCCTGCCCACAGGTGGCCGGGACAGACACCTGGCCAAGCTAAGGCCAGTCAGGACCACTCCTTGGAATTGTCCCCTCTGGTGGCGGTGGGGGAGGCTACAGAGTGTCACACCCAGGTCTGTCGGAGGCTGCTTCCTGCCCCGGGTCGGGGGAGGAGCTAGTCTACAGTGGGAGAGAAGCAGAAGCATGACAGCATGATTCCTGGTGGCATGAGTTCCAGGCTCCTGTTGTCATGGAAACCTGAGGGCTCGCATGCCTTTCCTCAGATGTCGAGGTGCCTGTTATCCTGACACACTTCACTCTTTCCTTAAGTTGGGTTTACATCCCTTGAAATCAAGAGTCTTGAGTGAAATACATATCACTGTCCTTACACTTGGCAGATCAAATGAGGGAAGCTCATTGTATCGTTAGGAAGATCCCAAAGACCAGAGCGTCAGCACTGCAGGAGTGTCCCCCCAGTCAGTTTCCAAGTAACCTCAGGAGGCTCCACCCACACCCTCATGCAGGGTGGTTCCTCCCTGGAATCCTCCGTCCTCTTGAGGCTGTGCCTTAACAAATGCCCTGATGTGAATTTCCTTGCTCCGTTGCCTAGCTGGGCAGAGACCAGGCCTGCTTCGTCAGGGTTAGACCTTCCGTACCCTTCCACACGCTCACCGGTAAGAGATCGGTGATGGGATCCTCCTTCCTAGCCCAGGGCTGTCGTGAGGAAGAAATGGGCCAGGAACTGCCTGACACAGAGCCCGCTCAGTGACTGTGGTGACTGGCTCTGCCCAGCAGCGCTGTGGGCACTTATGGAACTGTTCACACCCTTACAGATGATCCCAAAGGTAGAGATCTTGTGTCTCCAAAAGCTCAGCGATCTCGTCTTCTGGATTCTGAATGTTCTCCTCTGTCCCTGCTGGCTCACCCAGAGTGTGGTCCAGACCCTCCTCAGAGCCTCGACAGGGCTGCAGAGAGGTCCTGCTGTGACCTGGAGAGGACATCGCTCCCCTTAACAGGCTCGGCTCCCTGGAGAGCCCGTTGGTGTCGCAGCAGAGAGGGAACCAGAGGGACACCAGCAGAGCCGCTGCTTGGCCACAAGATGCGCGGGAAAGCTGATCCCTGGCTGACACAGCACCCGCCAGGCCGGGTCTTGCCTCATCTGCTCCTTACGCCGCTGCTTTGGGGTCTCCATATTGCAGGAGAAGAGACAAGGCCCGGCGATGCTGAGACTCGCACTTCTCAAAGCCCGTGTGTCCAGGATGCAGGATTTGAATTCCCGCAGGCCATTCCACCTCCCCGAGAGGCAGGCTCTGCCAGGGCGACTTAGCAGCCAGAATGGTGCCTGAGATGGACCCCCTCCCCCACCCAGGGAAGAGAATGGAGGGCTCGTGACCCGGGTCAAGGTTGTCAGCCTGCTGGGCAGAGGGAGGCTGTGGAAGGAAGCTGCCTCCCACCTCCCACCTTCCTGAGTAGTGGGGCCCGTGTCCAGCCCTGTTCCTGTGGGAGGACGCCAGGAACACGTTATTTTTTTTAAGTTGACCAGCACTGCAGAAGCGCCGTCCAGAGGAGGCCTGTGTGCACGTCATACCCGCCTTCCTCTTCATTTAAGGGGACGCACAGCAGTAAAGTGACCTTTGATGGGTTTTGAAAACCGAAAGCAGCCTTTTTTACAGCTCAGGTTCCAGTCTTGTGACATCTGTAGTTCCAGGGCTGGTGACAGTCATCGGGGAAACTGAGGCTGGGCATGCAGGGATTTGCCCAGAAACTGGGCATCAGTGCCCACAGCCAGTGCTGGAGCTGCAGCCCAGGAGCCCCGGGGCTCCTGGAATCAGCCCCCTGCCACCTCCTCCCACACGACTCCCAGCCACAGACTAGGGCCTTTGGGCCTTTCCCTCCCACCGCTCGCCCCACAAGTCCCCAGGGAGCCCTACTCGCCCCACAGTCTGAAACCCAGTCTGGGGTCAGGCCTGGGCAGGCCTGCCCTCCCCGCTCCCGGCTTCCAGAGAGAGGAGGAGGGGGCCTCCCCTGAAAAGAATGCGCTTGTCTGCCCGCCTGTCTGGCTCCGGGATCAGTCTAGGGTTTCAGCCACCAAAAAAGGCTGCAGGAAGGAGAGGGCCTCCCGCAGCTGGCCTCGAGGAGCTGCAGAAGCTGCTTTGCTCACATGACCTCCCCAGACTAGAGGGTCTCTCAATGACAGCGGGTCCCTCGCCCCTTGCCAGCCCCTCCTGAGGGTACAGCACGTGCCCCCTCCCCACCAAGGTGGGCAGGGCACTGGCGCTTCTTCCCATTTTAAGGCTAAGGAACCTGAGGCCCAGCGGTGAGTGGCGGGGGTAGAGCTGGAGCCCCAGCACCTGCATGCTCTGTGTGCTCTCTTGCCAGCCCCTCTCCCCTGTCCCTAAGCCGCCGCTGTGTGCCTGGGACAGTGCTGGGGGAGGGGAGAAACAGCCCTAAGGGGCCTTTCCAAAGCGCCCATGCTCCTCCCGCCCCGGCGGTGAGGGCATGGGCCCTTCTCTGGCACTTCCTGCTGTGTGACCTTGAGGAAGTTATGCAACCTCTCAGATGAGGCTGGTCCCCTCATCTGTGAATGAAGTGAGGATGTTGCCCTCGCAGCTGGCGGTTTTCGATCCTGAGGCACATCAGAGTCATCTGGAGGAAGGGCTGCAAACATGCTTGTGCCCAGGCCGCACCCCAGACTAGGGAGATCAGCGTCTGGAACCCCCGGGGATCCCGACACCCTATGAAGAGTTGTTGCCACCGGGATAAAATCCTAAGGCAAGGGCCTGGCACCTGCGAGTCCCTCCCTTTCCTGACACCCCCCTTCAGTCCCACAGGTGGCTCCAGGAAGGGCTCGTCCTCCAGGCTTCATCTGACCTTCAGTGTTTTCCAAATCCCAAGCCCCACAGAGGCAGAGGAGTGCAGAGCTGGGCAGCCAGGGGGCCCCTCCCTCCTGGGACAAGCGGCTGGCACTGGCTTGGTCTCCCCACCCCCAGCCCAGCTGTGCGTCCTCACTGCTGGGCAGAAGCTGGCTCTAATTACCTGGGACACTTCTGAACAAGGACAGAGGGAAGGGAGCACCCGCCGCCCACCAAGCACACGGGCCTCTTTCCAGCAAACCAGGGTCTTCCCGCAGCCCGTCACTTGCCCCCGCAGACCCCAGTCACTGCCCTGCATGGCACTGGTGGGCCCTGGGAGCCCAGTAGGATCGGCGCACACCGTTGAGGACTGGAAGAGTCCGCCACGCAGAGACCTCCTGTTTCACAGGGCAGAGGCCAGCAGGCTTGGGCTCTGGCGACCATCAGCCGTTAGGTGAGGCAAGCCTTGCGTCCAGATCTCATACACTGCCTCCCTGGGAGATGCGGGGTCTCCTCTCAGAGTGTTTCCAGCCGTCTGACACCTCCAGCTTTCTCGCCCCAGACCAGGAACGTGGGCATTGAGGACCAGCCTGAGCATCGCGCGCAGATGGAGGTCGTGCTGAGTGGGGACACTGGAGGGTGACTGCTGGCACAGCTGGTGGGAGGAGGCCCTCGTCTGCCACAGAGCTGGCGGCCGCAGAGGGGCTGCCTACCTCAGACATCCCAACGCCCCCGCCCCCTGCCACCAGCCTGGAGCCGTCTGCTGCCGCCATCTGAGGCTTAGCGGAGTGATCGTCCCAGCCTAAACCACCCCTGGGGCTCTGCGTCCCCCGTCAGGGTCGTGGTGAGCCCCAGGAAAGTCTGCGGCCTGGGGCTGGCCCTGAGAACCCTCGCAACAGGAAGTGACTTGACAACACGAGCCTCGACCCCCTCCCTTCTCCACAGCACCCTCCAGACTGAACCCAGACCTCATCTGTTTGGTCTTTCCAGGCGTCCGTCACAGTCCCAGCCACAGCGCCCCACCATCTTCCTCCTTGGATGAGTCTCTGCAGCTGCCCAGTGGGACAGGCAAGAATGATTCCCCCACTCTACAGATGTGGAACCTGAGGCAGGCCCGTCCTGTGACCTGCAGAGCCAAGACTTGAACCCAGGTGTCCACACTCCATCCCTCCACTGAATGACTCAGGAAGCCACAGCTGGGTGTCCATGCATGCATTCACTGATGTCAACCTCTAGTCCCTTCTGAGTACTGCATTTCTGCTGGGATGGGCAACGGTGGGGGACCGACAGCCTATTTGGGCGAGGAGACCAGAGACAGAAGTGCGAATGGGGTAAATGGGATCAGCTACGAAGAGAGGGTGGGGCTGTGAATGGAAGAGCGTTCCTGGCAGAGGAACAGCCCATGGAGAGGAAGGCCACAGCAGAGGCTGGAGAGGTCAGGGAAGAGGGTTTGCTGCGTCCTAAGGGATGTGTTCTGCCTTCTTTCCCTGAACTGGGGGCCCGCGGGGGGGCAGCTGGGGTGCACGCTCTGCTCTTTGGAAAAGCCCTTCCCAAGCCTGTTCCTGCACCTTGCAGACAACCCTCGCTCCAGCCCTCCCTGGCTCTTGGAACGGGAATGTGGCCTAAGTTTCTGGCTAACCCAGCTCCATTCCTGCAGTGGGTAAAGGGAGTGGCGGAGGGAGGGCACTGCCCGAGGAATCCCTGCTGGGCTCCCCAGGGTGTCTCCTGGGAGGCCCACCGGTCAGCGGCATGTGGTGGCCTGTCACCAAACGGTCACGACTAGATCTTCCCCAAGACTGGGCTGGGCCTCCTCTGCAGCAACACCTCTGGCCCTCCATTTGTCTCCTCCCTGAAGAGCCAGGACCAAGGAGTGATTCCGTCCTGCCGCCTGGGACCGCAGAGTTTCAGGGCTTTCCCTGGTATCAGGGAGACCCACTGGCTCCTCTTTGGGAAAGGGGCGAGGTGGCTTTTCTAGGGGCAGAGATTCGTTCCTAATCATGACAGCGTATGAACTCCTTAACTCCTCTGCGCTTCAGTTTCCCGTATCATACACTCGGTCACCCCCGTTTGGCAAGATAATGCCTGCTGTCTGCCCCTTATTAATTAAGCGGGCTTAGTTCCTTTGTCCTTTTTTCAACTTTTTGGGAAGAGCACACACATCATTAAATAGACGGCTCACTGAGTGTTCCCAAACCCATTATACCATGTCACCAGCACCCAGACAGAGGAACGGAGCACGTGAGCTTCCGGGAGCCCACTGTGCACCCCCCCACCCCACCAAGGTAACCACGACCTTGACTTCCCATGGGCTTTAAGAAGGCTTCACCCTCCTCCTGTACAGAGCAGACCAGGACCCTTCAAAAAAGGGGGTGGGGGATGGGCTTCCCTGGTGGCGCAATGGTTAAGAATCCGCCTGCTGGCTTCCCCGGTGGCGCAGTGGTTGACAGTCTGCCTGCCGATGCAGGGGACACGGGTTCATGCCCCAGTCCGGGAAGATCCCACATGCCGTGGAACGGCTGGGCCCGTGAGCCATGGCCGCTGAGCCTGCGCGTCCGGAGCCTGTGCTCCGCGACGGGAGAGGCCACAACAGTGAGAGGCCCGCGCATCGCAAAAAAAAAAGGGGGTGAGGGAGAGAAAGAGAGATCAGAAGGGCCGGCTTCCAGGACTCCTGTACACACCTGAGCCCTGGAGCTGGGTGGGACCCTGTGTGCCCCGGGGCTTTACCAGCCAGCCCTGCCCAGGGGAACCCAGGAGACACCTCCGGAGAGCAAATCTACAGAGGAGCACTTGTCCATCACTTTCCAAGAAAAAGAACACTTTTTTCTTATCTTTAAAAATTGTATGAGGTCTTCAGAATCACATGCCCAATTGGTGGACCACAGAAAAGTAGCGAAGTTTCATTTTTTTAAAGCTGGAACATTCAAGGAAGAGCCGTCCAGCTGGCCTGCGTTCCAGGGCCTTTTTTCAGTGCCCTGCCTTCCCTAGCCCCTCTCTGGAGGCAGCGCCCCCCTTGCCTGCCTGTCCTCCTGCACTTGGTAATTGCAACCAGCTGTCCAGAGCGGAAACTCACGCTTCCAGGCCCATGCAGGCTGCTATCTGCGTGGCTGTAAGGGCAGAAGTCCCCATCTCTCCCGCCCCCAAGCCCATCTGCTCTCAGGTCAAGGACTGCCCCCCGCCAGTTCTGGTCCCAGCTCTGCTGTGAACTCCCTCAGGCCCGTTCCTTCCCCTGTCGGGGTGTCAGTGTCCCAGTATGTAAAACCAGTGAGTGCCCACACTGCTACTGGACTGGCCCCCTGTGAGACAGACCCATGGACGTAAGAGCACTGAGAGATTTGGGAGGGATAGTTCTCCAGGCATCAGCTCCAAGGCCACTCCTCCAGGAAGTCTCCCAGCAAGGCCCCCTCAGCACATCAGCCTCTGGCAGCTTGTACCGTCTATTCATTTAGCAGCTTCTACTTGCGGCACAGGGAGCACACAGCTGTGAACAAGGTGGCGTAGCCTCTGCCCTCAGGGAGCCGTGGCCTGGGTCCCTTACCCAGCTGGCATCTCCCATTCCTTCTGGGGTGAGTGTATGTGGGTAGTACACAGGGGCTGAGATTGCACTTCTCTTATATGTTTCTGTCAAGAAACTTGGTTGCAAGAACAGACACCCTCTCAACCTGGCTGAAGCCAGGAGCAAATTTATCGGGAGCCACCAGTCCCAGTTCTGGCTCTTCCAGGTCTCACAGGAGTTCCTTGAACAAACTTCAGCCCTCCCCAGGCCTGGATCCCCATCTCAGGATGAGGGGTCGGGGGCTGACCTCTGAAAACTTGTACAGCTCCAATCTTTGCTGATTCTTGGAATCTCTTTTTCTCATCCAGAGAAAAGGAGGTCAAGACCAGGAAGAACAAACTGAGGCTTCCTTAGAAAACAAGCAGAAATTTCTTATAAAGTTAGATGAGTATCTACCCCATGGCCTAGCAGTTCTCTTCCTAGGTATTTACTGAAGAAAATGAAAACATATGTCCACACAAAGACTTGTACAAGAACATCTATAGCAGCCCTGATCGCCGAAACAGGAAGCAACCCAAGTGTCCAAACTAATTGTGGAACATCCATATGGTGGAATATTACTCAGCAGATACTCAGACAATACTATTCCGGCTGTACAGATGATGCACGCCACAGTACGGATGAATCCCACAGTCGTTACATGGAGTGAGAAAAGCCAGACGAAAAGTACATGCTGCATGAATCGTGTATGGGAAGTTCTAGCACAGACAAAGCTACCCTATGGGAACAGCAATCAGAAAGTGATGGCGAGGGGAGGCCCAGAGGGAACTATGTGGGACGACAGAACTTGTCTTATATCTTGTTTTTTGTTGTTTTTTTTTTAAAGAAGATGTTGGGGGTAGGAGTTTATTAATTAATTTATTTTTGCTGGGTTGGGTCTTCGTTTCTGTGCGAGGGCTTTCTTTAGTCGTGGCAAGCGGGGGGCCACTCTTCATCACGGTGCGCAGGCCTCTCACTATCGCGGCCTTTCTTGTTGCGGAGCACAGGCTCCAGACGCGCAGGCTCAGTAGGTGTGGCTCACGGGCCCAGCCGCTCCGCGGCATGTGGGATCTTCCCGGACCGGGGCACGAACCCGTGTCCCCTGCATCGGCAGGCGGACTCTCAACCACTGCGCCACCAGGGAAGCCCTCAAACCTTCAAATTTTTAAATCACTTGTATAGATTCAGAGCAGTTCCAATCAAAATTCCAGCAGGATTTTTTGGTAAAAATTTGCAAACTGATTCTAAAACCTATGTTGAAAAGCTAAAGAACCTAGAATATCCAAAAACAATCTTGAAAAAGAGCAACAAAGTTGGAGGAATCGTACTACCAGATTTCCAGATTTAGTAGAAAGCTACAGAATCAGGACATTATGTTTCTGGCAAAGGATAGACACATAGATCAATGGAACAGAAGAGTGTCCAAAAATAGAATCACACAAATATAGTCAATTGATTTTTCACAAAAGTGCAAAGACAAGTCGATGAAGAAATGATGTTCTTTTCATTAACTGGTATGTCCGTGTGACAGGAGGACTCTTAGGTGGCCCCGCATGACCCTTGCCTCCTGCTGTTCACACCTTTGTGTAAACCCATCCTCTTGAGTGTGGGTGGGACTTGTGACTTGCTTCTAACCAATGGAATATGGCAAAGTGACAAGGGATGTCGTTCCCCTGATTACATCATGTCGCATGAGACTCCATCCTGTGGCAACGTGCTCCACAGCCTCTCCCTGCTGGCTTCATGGAGCAAGTAGCTGTGTTTAGAAAGCCCGCATGACAAGGAACTGCAGGAGACCTCTAGGAACTGGGTGGCCTCTAGGAGCTGAAAGTCACCAGCAAGAAGCCAAGGCTCTCAGTCCTCCAGCTGCAAAGAAATGAATTCCACCAACAATTTGGATGAGCGTGGAAGCAGATTCTTTCCAGTCAAGCCTCCAGATGAGAAGATAGCCCAGCCAGCACCCTGATTGAAGCCCAGTGAGACCCTAAGATGACCCAGCTAAGCTGTGCTCAGACTCCTGGCCCACAGAAACTGTGAGATAATAAATGTGTTTCATTTTAAGCCGCTAAGTGTGTGATAATTTATGATGCAACGTAGAAAATCCATTAGCCAAAAAATAAAACCTCTACCTATATCTCACATCACATACAAAAGAAGTTAACCCAAAGTGGATCATAGGTCTCAGTGTGAAACCATAAAGCTTAGAGAAAAAAACAAAAACACTGAACACAGGTGTATTTGGTCAGACAGTGGCCAAGGTAGGAGCCATGGGGCAGGGTGGAGGCAGTGTTGGAGGGAAGCACAGTTGTGACCCATTAGGACTCGAGGTCCAGAGCTGCCCAAGGTGGCATGGGAATAGCAGCAGCTTCGACCCTGGGATCTTCCTGGCGGCGTCTCTGGTCTCCTCTGGCTCTCAACTGCCCAGTCCTTTGGTATTCTGTAATCTGGTCCAAATCTGATTGGTTTGGCTAACGCCACCCCAACAGGTCAGAGTTCTTTGCCCCAGGCCCCTTCATCGTTGGCTGACCAACCTATGGATGCACAGTCCTGGCTCAGTGCCCACCCTAGTTCAGTTTCCACCCCTGAGCACGGCCAGCCACTGCCACCTCCCAGTGGGGCCACAGGAAGGACACTGGATCATACAGATGCCGTGACTGACACATCAGAGAGGCACATCTCCGTGCCTCGACGCCTCTGCTGCCCACCAAGGCGCTAAGTCCCTTTTGTGCCCACGTTCTGAGGTTCCCTGGAGAGGGACACACCGCAGGCCAGGGATCCCGTGGCCCTCTGGCGCCTCCCACGCCCACGCTGCTGCTGGGCTGCAAGCTCAGGCAAGCTGCAGCTGCCCGGAAGCCCCATCTGAGAAGGCTGGGAAGCCATTCCACCAAGACAGGTGTTAGAAGTTGCCAGGGCAGGGTTGGTGCAGAAAGCTACCTGGGAAGTGCCAGCCCATCCCTTTCTAAGAAGACGCTCCTCCAGGGAAATGGGCAGCGCGGCCCTGAGTCACCACTAACAACGGGCACCAAGGGGCCTCCAGGAAGAGTAAATTCACCAGCACTTCTGTGTGCCAGAGACCAGGAGACGGGGAGACTCTCAAGTAGCTGAACAGAGTGGCTTGTGGGCCAAGCAGGCGTCAGCATTTGCGGAGGGAGGAACAAAGGGGTCCTACAAAAGCAGAGTTCCGTGGAGGGTGCTGGGCCCCAGATGAAAGAGGGGCTGAGTTCTACGCTGCCTTGACTAACCCCCAATCAGTCCCTGATGCAGTGCCCCCAACAACCCCCTGCCGTGTCGTTTCATTCGTGCCCAGAGCCCCCAGCGTTCTCAGAGCACTCCGCCGTCCTCCCTCCCAGGCTGGTCTGTAGAGTTCAGTCATGTCTGCATAAGCACCGTCTTGGCAGGACACAGTACAAGGATTAGCTGGCCTCCCAACAGGCAGTGGCTGGCGGCAGGGTGGGGTGGGGACCATGACTCCTAGAGTGTCCCAAGGACACGAAAGCTGTTTCAAGAATCACAAAATACAAATCGTAGTTTGTTTCTTCCTGTGGGCTCGTAAAGCCGCCAACATCTTCATCAAGATAGAAAAGTAGAAGAAAGAAAACAGGGACTATGCAGGAGAAGGAGTCACCCAGCGGGCTCTCCCTGACCCCAAACAAGGTGCCAAGCAGGCATCCAACCAGTTCACGATGTGGGGAGAAGACCTCAGAGGTAAGAGACAGGGCGAAAACCTCCAAGGATGGGTGGAGGCGAAGGCCTGTGACTCCCGTGCCTCCTGCGATGTCTCTGTTGCTTGTCATGAGATGCAGGTCGCCATGGTGATGGGTAGAGGAAAGGTCCAACAGAGGAGATTAAGAAAAGGTCTCAAGCGAAGATGCTGGGGGCGTTTGCTTGTTTTGTTGTGTACCCCGTGAGCCTTTGTCAACTTATATTCATTTGAGGTGGTCTGAGGACTTTACATAGCCTCCCCCTAGCACTGACCAAGGGCCACCGGGTAACGGAGCCTTCCTGTGTCAGGTGACAAGGGTGATCCAAAATATAAAGGGCTCCATCCTGGGAGGCTTCCTGGAGGAGACACATGTGGGAACGGGTCTGACAGGCTCTAACCGCCCTGGACCTTGGGAGCATGCAGCAGGACAGAGCACTCGGGTGATGGGGGCTACCAAGGCCCCTGCAGGAATTAGCAAGTTGTGTCCAATGGCCTGGGAAGAGACCAAAGGATCCTCAGCCAGGGGGAGGAGCTGCCAAGTGGACCAGGGTCTGAAGTTCATCAGCTCCAGTGGCCGTCAGGATCTGCTGCCACCCACAAGGTCCCCAGCCATCCAGGTGCACCTCCTCACTCCCTGTCACCTGCTGGTGCCCAAGGGATTCCTGGAAGCATTGGGATTCTGCCCTGAGGTTGCTGCAGCCTCAGCCCTGAGGTTGCTAGAGGTTGCTGGCCCCTGCCTCTCACCAGCTTCGTTTGAGCCTCGTGCTTTGAACACAGAACTGGGCACACTGCTCACTGCTGGGACAAAAGAGACACAGCAAGACAGGGTTCTGGCCCTCATGGAGCTTACATCCAGTGGGGAAATGAAACAGTACTCACATAAACTTGCAAATAGACATAATGACAGTGGAGATAGATGCAAAGAAGAAACGTATAGGGTGCTGTGCGCATAAGGCAAGAGGGAGGACGGGAGCAGGGGGTTGGTCAAGGGATCTGTCGCTACATAACAAACTACCCCCAACTGCAGTGGCTTAAACAGCAATAATCTTTCCCTATCTCTCACGGTTTCTGTGGATCAGAACTGTAGAAAGAAATGACCCAGTGCGGATGGCCCGTCTCTATGATGCCTGGGGACTCAGCTGGAGGACTTGAAGTCTGGGCGCTGGAACCATCTGAAAGCTCACTCACTCCCATGTGAGCCTGTCTTGGCGGTTAGGACACTCATGCGGCCTCCATCTGAGGCCCGGGCTTCCTCACAACACGGTACCTACGTTCTAAGAGTAAGCAGCCCAAGAGAAAAAGAGCCGGAAGGAAGCCACGTTGCTTTGTAAGGGCTTCAGAAGTCATACGGTGTCACTTCTACGTTTTCTATTGGTCGAGGCAGTTATAAGGATGGAGCCACGTCCAAGTGTAGGAAACAGAGACTCTCCCTCTTGGCAGAGGAAGCATCAATGCCATCTTGTAAGAGCCTGAGAGATGGGAGATATATATATACACACATACATAATATATATAGGTGCGGCCATCTTTGGAAAATAGTGAATACGGTCCCAGAAGCAAGCCTTGCACGATGCTCTGGAGTTAGCCAGGTTCCAGGAGCATTCCAGGCAGAGGGCAGATCATAGGGACTCCTCTGCGGTGGGAAGGAGTTGGGTGTGTGTGAGCACCGAATAGAAGCCCTGTGCTCCTAGAATGAGGGTTTGCGGGAACAGAAAGTGAGGCTGGAAAGGTGGTGGGGGACAAGAGAGTACCGGGCTCTGGGTCCATGGGTGGGTTTAGGTTTTGAGCCTGAGGGCACTGTGAAGCTGGAAGTGACCTGATCAAACAGATGTTCTTTTTTTTTTTTTTTTTTAATATTTATTTACTTGGTTGAGCCAGGTCTTAGTTGCGGCAGGCAGTCTCCTCTTAATTGTGGCATGCGAAGTCTTAGTTGCTGCACGCGTGTGGGATCTAGTTCCCTGGCCAGGGCTCGTACCCAGGCCCCCAGCACTGGGAGCGTGGAGGTTTAACCACTGCGCCACCAGGGAAGTCCCAAACAGATGTTCTAAATGCTTCATCATCTGCTGAGTGGAGATGGGTTGGATGGGGTAAGAGTGGATGAATGGAGACAGAAGCGCCAGTGTCCCCTGGGTCTGAGAACCACTTGCCTGGGGGCAGAGGAGCGAAGACTCATCCCATTCAGGGGCATGAAAAAGGCCCCAGAGAAGGCGGGTGGGACTGCCAGGGAGGTGCCAGGCAAAGAGGGAGAGGTGTCCCGGAAGGAGACTCGAGGCAACGTGAGCTAAGAGCTGCCCCGAGAAACCCCTTGACCTGGTGACGAACCTTGTAAAATCTCTATGACAGGGACAAATCCGCCCGAGGCACCCCAGGTAAGAGGAATGCTGTACTTCTAGGCGCTTCTCAATGACATTTCTTGGTCTTTCTAAATAAAATGAAATCCTTTTGGAACCCCCATTTGCCAGGGTTGCAGAGACCCGATACCCACCACGTCTTGGGGCTTCTTCCCCTGCCTGGAGTTGTGTGAACACTCCAGAACGTTGCCATCTGGATCCACGGGGACGAGGTCTGACTGCTCAGCTGAGGTGTCCCGTGCTGGGGCCCCTGGCTTAGGATGGTGAGGCCCAGCTGAAGACAGATGTCTCTAAACCCAGGTCTGCCGCGGGGTGTGGTTGAGACCGCCAGAGACAGGATGGCCCAACACCACAGCCACCCGAGGGCCAGCTGCTTCCCAGAGCCGTGTCTCCACCGTGGGGAAAATGCCATCTTCTGGGAGTCCAGCTTCCAGTGTTGGGACCCTCCCTCTTCCTCCTTCAAAGCCCACAGCCCATCCCCTCCCCACCTCGGCCGTCCAGCGCAGCCCTGCCAACGAGCACTCTGTTCATCCACAAAGCCTCTCTGAGGCTTGGAAACCTGACGGGCCACTCATTTCCTCCCCTGGGCCTCAGGTGAGTCACACGCCTGACCTCCACCTTCTGGGGATGCTTGGACATCCTGCAGTGTTGACAGCAGTGGAGGGTAGACCCCAGGTTACATGTTTAAGTACCTCATCCTGCTGCATTGCCCTTAGGTGACACGTGGTGAGGCCTCATTTTCCCCAGCGGTGGAGGGAAGGGTTGGCCCAACTGATCTTGGAGGGCCCCTCCAGCCCTGCTGTTCTGAGATTTTGGGTGAAGAGAGCCAATTGCATCAGCAATGGCATCAGAGGGCGCCCCTCCCCCAGGCTGCTGGGCAGGACCCGACAGACAGCCTCTCCAGAGGCTCCCAAAACGGCAGATAGCCACCGCCCAGGGAGAGCTCTCCTCCCAAACAAAGGCTGCCTTTTCTTGTCTTCCCGCATGCGATCCAAACCAAAACCCAACATGCTCTTCCCAGCCGCCTGGCTGCCCCAGCGAATCACCTGCACGGATGCCAGATGAAGCTGCCTTCCCTGGAGTCCTTAGGGATCCCAGCAGACCTGAATCCAGCCGGGAGCCAAGGACGGCTCTGGAGCGGGGAGCTGGGGAGGGATGCTCCATGTCGCTGTCAGGGCTCCGAGCTGGTGGGAGTCTGGCCAGCACACGGCATCACTAAGGTTGGGTGGCAGCAGGGCCCGCCCCATTTCCCCGCCCAAGATGGGGGCAGCTCAGTCTAGAGGCAGGAGCCGGGGCTTCCCTCCCAGGGCAGGGTCTGTCTTCAGCATGGCAGGCCCTGAGCTAGAGCTCTGCTCTGGGCTCCTAGGCAAGCTTCAAGTGCCAGGACTGATTCCCGGGGCCCTGAGCGTGCTCCGAGGTTGGGAACAGCCTCGACATTTAGAGCCCTAGCATCCTCTCTCCTCTTGACCTTTCATTCGTCCTTGTCACCTCCTCCTTAGCGGACTGCTTGCCCCTCTATGTGACTCCCACTCCGCCCTCAACCAGAAGTCACCCCTCACCCACTGCTGCTGCCTGGGGCCCCTGGGGTCTTTCCACTGGGGGACCTTGTAAGTGCTCTTGGTTTTCAGGGCAATGCCAGCATACCCAGACTCTCTCCTGGGACCAAATAACAGCTCCCCACTTATCAGGTGCCTACCATGTGTCTTATGATCAACAAAGTGATGACCACATATGTCTTATGAATCCCCGTTTCACCAAGGAGGAAACCCGGGCTCAGGGGATTAAGTGTTTTACCCAGGAACACACGGTCGGGATTTAACTCAGACCTGTCTGACCCCAGAGGCCATGCATTCTCTCCACTGCACACCCTTTCCTAACTTCACTCCCACCCCTGAGCCTCAGCTGAGTCATAGCCCTCTGCACCCCAGCTGGGCTACTGTGGTGGCCAGGTACCTCCTCTGGAGAAAGCAGCACCCCCTATAGGTCAGGACAGGCCTCCGGGAAGAGCTGTCCGTCAGACAATCCACAACCACCAGTTCCAGCTGGCTTTCCGGTGACTTATCCACCGCGTGCTCTGGTTCCCTCTGATGCTGTGCCCTGCCCTCCTGCCCCTTGGGAGAGCTGGCAGTGGGGAAACGGGACCCACTCTATTCCCTGCACATCGTGAAGCTCTGTTCCTGACTTCCATTCCTCAGATCTGGAAACTGGTCTTCTGTCCAGGCCCCTGTTACTTCTTTTTCTATTTTTTTAAATTTAATTTTGTATTGGAATATAGTTGATTTACCATGTTGTGTTAGTTTCAGGTGTACAGCAAAACGATTCAGTTATACATATACATGTATCCATTCTTTTTCAGATTCTTTTCCTATATAGGTTATTACAGAATATTGAGTAGAGTTCCCTGTGCTATACAGTAGGTCCTTGTTGATTATCTATTTTATACATAGTCGTGCGTATATGTTAATCCCAAACACCTAATTTATCCCTCCGCACCACATTTCCCCTTTGGTAACCATAAGTTTGTTTTCCAAGTCTGTGATCCTGTCTCTGTTCTATAAATAAGTTCATTTGTATCATTACACCTGAGGAACTTTAAATACTGATGCTCGGGTCCCACCTCCAGAGATTCTGACCCAATTGTTCGGGAGTGTGGGTGTCGGCAGCTTGAAAGCTCTTCATGCGACTAGAGTGTACAGCTAGGACTGAGAGCCGCTGCACCACACTGGAGCTGATCCATACTTATCTCTGTCCCCGGGCGGGCACTTCGGTCTCATTCAGGGTTGGCTGGATGAATGAGGTGACCCCAGATAGTCCAGGGAGCTGGGGTGGCTGCTGCTACTGCCCTGAGATGGGAGGAATACTGCTTGTTCTCTTCTCCTGTTCCCTCTCCCTCTCCCCGCTCCCTCCTTCTTCTTTTCCTCCTTCTTCTTTTAATTAATAAGCTTTCTTAGAGCAGCTTAGGTTCACAGCAAAATTGAGCAGGAAGTACAGAGATTTCCTACATACTCCCTTTTCCTACACACATGCAATCTCCCTACTACCCACACCCCCACCAGAGAGGCACTTCTGTTACAATCAGTGAACCTACAGCATCACCCGAAGTCCACAGTTTACATTGGGGTTCTTTCTTGGTGTTGGACATTCTGTGGGTTTGGATAAATGTATAATGACATGTATCACACAGAATAGTTTCACTGCCCTAAAAATCCTCTGTGCCCTGTCTACTCATCCCTCCCTCTCCTCAACCACAGATCCTTTTACTGTCTCCATTTTTCCAGAATGTCAATATAGTTGGAATCATTTTCAGATTGACTTCTTTGACATAGCAGTGGGCCTTTAAGTCCCCTCTATGTCTTTGTATTGCTTGATAGCTCATTTCTTTAAGAGCTGAATAATATTCCATTGTCTGGATGCACCACAGTTTATGTATCCGCTCACCTACTGAAGGACATCTTAGTTGATTACAAGTTTTGACAACTAAGAATAAAGCTGCTATAGACATCCATGTGCAGGTTTTTGTGTGGACATGTTTTCAGTTCATTTGGTTAAATACCAAGGAGTGTGATGCCTGTGTCTTATGGTAAGAGCATGTTTCATTTTGTAGGGAGACAAACTGTCTTCCAAAGTGACTGTACCATTTTGCATTCCCACCAGCAATGAATGCGAATTCTTGTTTCTCCAAGCATTTGGTGTTGTCAGTGTTTTGGATTTTGGCCATTCTAATAGGTGTGTAGTGTTATCTCATGGCTTGTCTCATTGTTTGAATTTGCTGTTCCCTAATGACTATGATGTCCAGTACCTTTTCATATGCTTATTTGCCATCTGTATATCTTTTTTGATGAGGTGTCTGTTATGAACTTTTGCCCATTTTTTGACTGGATTGTTCACTTTTATTGTTGAATTTAAGAGTTCTTTCTATATTTTGGCTAACCATCCTTTATCAATCAGGTATGTCTTTTGCAAATATTTTCTCCCAGTCTGTTGCTAGTCTTCTCATTCTCTTGGCAGTGTCTTTTGCATAGCAGAAATTTTAATTTCAATGAAGTCTAGATCATGAATTATTTCTTTCATGGATTGTGCCTTTGGTGTTGTATCTAAAAACTCATCACCATACCAAAGGTCATCTAGGTTTTCTCATAGGTTATCCTCTAGGAGTTGATCCATTTTGAGTTAATTTTTGTGCAAGCTATAAAGTCTGTGTCTAGATTACTAATTTTTTTTTTCATGGAGATGTCCAGTTGTTTTAGCACCATTTGTTGAAAAGACAATATTTGCTCCATGGTATGACCTTTGCTCTTTTATCAAAGATCAGTTAACTATATTTATATGGGTCCATTTCTGGGACATTGATTCTGTTTCACTGAACTATTTGTCTTTTCTTTCACCATACCACACTGTCTTGATTACTGTAGCTTAATAGTAAGTTGGGTAGTGTCAATCATCCCACTTTCTTCTTCCCCTTCAACATGGTGTTGCTCTTCTCAGTTTTTGTCTCTCCAAAATTGTCATCTTGACAATATTGAGCCTTTCTTTCCATGACTATGCAGTATTTCTCCATGTACTTAGTTCTTCCTTGATTCCATTATTCAGAGTTTTGTAGTGCTCCTCATATAGATCTTGTACATATAATATTTTGCCAGATTTATATCTAAGTATTTTACTTTGGAGGGTGCTTATAAATGGCAATTTGTTTTTAAATTTCACTCGTTCATTGCTGGCATATAGGAAAACAATTAACTTTTGTGCATTAACCTTGTAACCTGCAGCTTGTTATAATCACTTATTAATTTCAGGAATTTTTTTGGCAATTCTTTCAGATTTTTCTATATAGTTCTTGATGTCATCTGTGAGCAAAGAGTTTTATAGTTTCCTTCCCAATCTGTATACTTTTTATATCTTTTTTCTTGTCTTATTGCATTAGCTAGACCTTCCAATGAAAGAACATGAATGGTGTGGGGGACATCTTTGCCTTATTCTTGATCTTAGCAAAAAAGCTTTGAGTTTTTCATTATTAAGCATGATGTTAACTGTATGTTTTTGTAGATTTTTCTTATCAGGTAGAAGAAATTCCCCTTTACTCCTAATTTGCTGAGAGTTTTTAATCATGAATGAATGCTGGATGTTTTCAAATGTTTTTCTGTATCAATTGATATGATCATTTGATTTTTCTTCTTTTAGACCATTGATGTAATAGATTACATTAACTGATACTCTAATGTTGAACCATTCTTGCACATGTGGAATAAATCTCACTTGGTCATGGTGTATACTTATTATACATTGTTGGATTTGGTTTGCTATATTTTGTTGAAGATTTTTGCATCTATGTTATGAGAGACACTGTTTAGTGGGGGGTTTTTTGTGTATGTGTGTGTAATGTTTTTTCTGACTTTGACATCAGGGTAGTGCTGGCCTCATAGAATGACTTGTAAAGTATTCCCTCTGCTTCTATATTCTGGAAGAAATTGTAGAGAATTGATATAATTTCTTCATTAAGTACTTGATAGAATTTACCAGTGAACACATCCAGGCCTGGTGTTTTCTGTTTTGAAAGGTTGTTAATTATTGATTCAATTTCTTTTAATAGATATTGGCCTATTCGATTGTCTATTTCTTCTTGTGTGAGTTTTGGCAGATTGTCTCTTTAAAAGAATTGGTCCATTCCAACTAGGTTACCAAATTTGTGGTCATAGAGTTGTTCATAGTAACATTCCTTTGTTATTGTTTTAATATCCAGGGGATCTGTAATGATGTTCCCGCTTTCATTTCTGATATTAGTAATTGTGACTCCTATTTTTCTTAGAAGAAATCAATGGCTAGAGGCTTACTGATTTTATTGATCTTTTCAAAGAAACAGCTTTTGGTTTCATTGACTTTTCTCTATTGATTTCATTCCTGTCTTCAATTTCATTGATTTCTGCTCTAATTTTTATTATTTATTTTCTTCTGCTTATTTTGGATTGAATTTGCTCTTCTTTCTCTAATTTCCTAAGGAGGAAACTTATCTTATTGATTTTAAATCTTTTGTCTTTTCTAATACCTGGATTCAATGCTATAAATTTTCCTTTAAGTACCACTTTTGCTACATCCCCAAAGTTTTGATAAGTTGTGTTTTCATTTTCATTTAGTCCAAAATATTTTGAAATTTCTCTTGAGATTTCTTTTTTCACCCATGTGTTATTTAGAAATGTGTTGTTTAATCTCCAAATACTTTGGGAGTTTCCAACTATCTTTCTGTTATTGATTTCTAGTTTAATTCTATTATGGTCTGAGAGCAGACGTTGTATGATTTATATTCTTTTAAATTTGTTAAGTTGTGTTTTATGGCCCAGAATGTGGTCTATCTTGATGAATGTCCCATGTGACCTTGAAAAGAATGTAAAATCTGCTGTTGTTGGATGAAGTGGTCTATACATGTCAATTATATCCAGTTGACTGATGGTGCTGTTGAGTTCAACTATGTCCTTACTGATTTTCTTCCTACTGGATCTGCACATTTCCATTAGAGGGTGGTAATGTCTCCAACTATAAGAGTGGATGATCCATTGCTCCTTGTAATTCTATCAGTTTTTGCCTCACATATTTCAATGCCCTGTTGGGTGCATATACAAAAAGATTGTTGTGTCTTCTTGGAGAACTGACCTCTTTATCATTATGTGATGCCCCTGTTTATCCATGATAACTTTCCCTGCTCTGAAGTCTGCTCTGTCTGAAATTAATAGAGTTACTCTTTCTTTATTTTGATTAGTGTTAGAAGGGTATAACTTTCTCCATTCCTTTACTTATATTTGCACGTATTTTTATATTTAATGTGGGTTTCTTGTAGACAACATATAGTTGGGTCTTGCTGGTTTTTTTTTTTTTTTTACTCCACTCTGATAATCTGTCTCTTTTTTTAATTTTTTTTTTTTTTAGTTTTTTTGCCATACGCGGGCTTCTCACTGTTGTGGCCTCTCCCCTTGCAGAGCACAGGCTCCGGACGCACAGGCTCAGCGGCCATGGCTCACGGGCCCAGCCGCTCCGCGGCATGTGGGATCTTCCTGGACCGGGGCACAAACCCGCGTCCCCTGCATCGGCAGGCGGACTCTCAACCACTGCGCCACCAGGGAAGCCCTAATCTGTCTCTTAATTGATGTATTTAAACCATTGATATTTAAGGTGATTATTGATATAATTGGATTAACATCTATAGTATTTGTTTTCTATTTGTTCCCCTTGTTTTTGTTCCTATTTTTGTCTTCTACACTTTTTCTATCTTTTTCTGGTTTTAAGTGAGCATTTTATATAATTCCTTTTTCTCTCCTTTCTTGGAATATCACACTTTTATTTAAATGTTTGCCCTAGAGTTTATAATATGTATTTACAATTAATCCAAGTCCACTTTCAAATAACACTATACCACTTCACTATAGTGCAAGTACCTTATAATATTCTAAATTTCTCTCTCCCATCCCTATCATTGCTGTCATATATATATATATATATATATATATATATATATATATATATATACAAATGCATTGTTGCTTTTGCTTTATGTGAGTCAGAGCTTCTGACCCATGTCACTTTCCTCTTTCTGAAGAACTTCTTTTAACATTTCTTTCAAGACAGTTCTACTATAACACGTTCCCTCAATTTTTATTTGTCTGAGAAAGTCTTAATCTCTTTTTCACTTTTGAAGGATAACTTTGCAGGGCACAGAATTCTAGGTTGGTGATTTTTTTTCTCTCAACACTTTAAATATTTAAATCCACTCTCTTCTTGCTTGCATGCAGAGAAGTTAGATGTAATTGTTTTCATTGCTCCTCTATAAGTAAGATTTTTTCCTCTGGTATCTTTCAAGATATTTTTCTCTATCTTTGATTTTCTGAAAATTAAATGTGATATGCCTAGGTGTAGTTTTTTTGTATTGTTTTGGCATTTATCCTGCTTGCTGTTTCTGAGCTTCCTGGATCTGTGGTTCAGTGTCTTAACGTTAATTTTGGAAAGTTCTCAGTCACTATTGTTTCAAATGTTGCTTCTGTTCCTTTCTCTCTTTCTTCTCCCGCTATTCCCATTACACTTTTTAAGTTGTTCCACAATTCTTGGATATTTTATTCTGTGAGGGGTTTTTTGAGTCTTTTTTCTCTTTGCTTTTTTTTTTTTTTTTTTTTTTTTTTTTTTTTTTTTTTTTTTTGCGTTACGGACGCGCAGGCTCAGCGGCCATGGCTCACGGGCCCAGCCGCTCCGCGGCATGTGGGATCTTCCCGGACCGGGGCACGAACCCGTGTCCCCTGCATCGGCAGGCGGACTCTCAACCACTGCGCCACCAGGGAAGCCCTCTCTTTGCTTTTTAACTTGGAAGTTTCCATTGTCATACTTTCAAGCTCAGAGATTCTTTCCTCAGCTAATGAGCCCATCAAAGGCATTCCTCATTTCTGTTATGGGGTTTTTTTTTTTCTTTTTTTTTTCTAAAGCTCTACCATTTCTTTTAGGTTTTTTCTTAGAAACTACATGTTTCTGCTTACTTTATCCACCTGTTCTTGCATGTTGTCTACTTTTTACATATTAATCATATTTTTTTTAAAAATTCCTGGTCTGGTAATTCTAACATTCGTACCATATCTGACTCTGGTTCTAATGCTTGTTCAGTTTCTTCAAACTGTGGTTCTTTCCTGTTAGTGTGCCTTGTAATTTTTTGTTGAAAGGCAGACATTATATATTGGGTAAAAGGAACTGTGGTAAATTGGCCTTTAGTAATGTAGTGGTGAGGTATAGGAGGAGGGGAAGCATTCTATAGTCCTGTGATTAAGTCTCAGTGTTTCAGTGACCCTGTGCCCCTGAACTGTGAATTTCATCAGTGCTTCTCATTTGTCCCCCACTCCCCACCTTAGGTGGGGCAGGATGGCTGGAAGGGACTGGAGTTGTGTGTTTCCCTTCCCGCACATGGAAGGCTAGAGTGGGCTGGAATTAGACATTTCCCTTTCCCCAGGTTGGTTAGGCTCTGATAAAATCCCAATAGTTCAAGGTCTGGCAAAATAGATTCTCCTGGCCTGTTGAGAAGAACAGAGAGCTGTGGCATATTTCAAAATGATCCCTTTTCCCTTTTCCCTTCCCCCTGCCAGAAGCACAAGGGGATTTTTTTCTTCAGTATTCACTTTGAGAACCTGGTAGAGCTCCTGGAGGTAAAACTCACAAAAGCATGGGAGACAACCATGACAGGGTCCCCCTGGAGTTTTTTTTTTTTTTTTTTTTTTTTATGCGTTACGCGGGCCTCTCACTGTTGTGGCCTCTCCCGTTGCGGAGGACAGGCTCCGGACGCGCAGGCTCAGCGGCCATGGCTCACGGGCCCAGCCGCTCCGCGGCATGTGGGATCCTCCCAGACCGGGGCACGAACCCGTGTGCCCTGCATCGGCAGGCGGACTCTCAACCACTGCGCCACCAGGGAAGCCCTCCCCTGGAGTTTTTAACTCTCAGAGTTGTTCACATTGAGCCTCCAGCAATTCACTGTTTACAGTTCCGGTTTCCCTACTCTGGCACTGGTTCTCAATGAGGTTTCTGCTCCAGTAAGTTGTGCTTCTCTGTGTCCAACCTATCTGTGTCTCCAATTTTGCAACCTCACTTCTCTGATGGATTTAAGAAGAGCTGTTGATTTTTCAGTTTTTAAACTTGTTGTTAGGACATAGTGGCAAATTCCAAGCTCTCTACATGCCAGGCTGGAAACTGGAAGTCCCTTCCTCTGCCGTCTAATGCCTGCCCGCCAACAGCTCCTCCC